>NW_026712244.1:0-508674 GCF_030504385.1 Musca domestica
TTTTTTTTTTAAATCCACGTTGGTCAATACAGTGAAAAATTATTTAAAAAAAATTACATTGCTCTTTACTTTGAAAAAATATTTTTTAAAAAATTCAAGATGGTCAATACTTTGAAAAAATATTTTTTAAAAAATTCACATTGGTTAATACTTTAAAAAAATATTTTTAAAAATTCTACATTGCTTAATACTTTGAAAAAAATATTTTTTAAAAAATCCATGATGATCAATACTTTGAAAAAATTATTGAAAATTAAAAAATTCACGAGAGATAATACTTTGGAAGAATATTTTTTAAAAATTTTTTATGAAAACCCACGTAGGTCAATACGTTGAAAAAATATTTTTTTTAAAAATCCACATTGGTCAATTCTTTGAAAAAAAAAACATTTTTTAAAATATCCACGATGGGCAGTACATTTAACAATAATTTTTTTAAAAATCCACCTTTGCCAAAAATTTAAAAAATACTTTGAAATTTTTTTTTTTAAAACTCCTCGTCGATTAATACTTTGGAAAAAATAATTTTTAAAAAATCCACGTCGGTTTATACTTTGGAAAAAATATTTTTAAAAGATCCAGGTTGGTAATATTTTTTAAAAAATCCACATCAGTACGTACTTAAAAAAAAAATATATTTGAAAAAAATACACGTAGGATTATACTTAAAAAAATCATTGCAATTTTAAGATTTAGGATATTTTGGCTAAGCCACAGGTGGCGTATTAGTATTTTCAGAACGTATACGCACTATTGTGGGATAATTTCCAAGAGATTAATATTTAATATATTTTGACCCAGAAAATGTCTGTACACCTTTTTAATTTTTTTTCTTTTTATCTATAATCAAGATTTTTACAAATACAAAATTACAATAATTTAACATTCCATGTCTGCATGCAATAAATATTTTTTTTTAAATTTGTTTTCGAATATATCAAATAATCGTCATTTATTCCCTTTTCTTTCATTTATCATCCATCCATGATATGAGTAATTTATTTTATTATATTCATAAATAGTGACATTGCATGAGACACAGCTAGTAATTTGCAGAATTTTCGATAATTTTTTTTTTTTTTTTGCTCTCCTCTATCACGCCATTTCAACATTGACCCTTGGCAATCATGCAATTGGGACATGACTTAATTATGGGAATAAAATATTTGCCATCAAAAGGTCAATTGGACTGCATAATGAGAAGTTTGAGAGGGAGAAAAAGGAAAGCAAATTGGTAACTGCAGTATTTGAAACAGAAGAAAACAGTAATTTAGTGGGAAATTTCAAATGGGGCTTTTCAAAAATATTAAGAGGCATGGGGAGCGTATGAGTGCTGGCATTATGAATACGACACAGTGTACTTTAGACAAAAAACTCTAAAAAACTCACGTTTATGGTGGTGCAAGTCTTTGAAAATAAATCTTAAAAAATCCACGGTTATGGTAGTGGAAGTCCTTGTGACAAATTCTTAAAAAATCCACGTTTGTGGCAGTGGAAGTCCTTGTGGCAAATTCTTTAAAAAATCCACTTTTATGGCAGTGGAAGTCCTTGAGAAAATTTCTTTAAAAAATCCACGTTTATGGCAGTGGAAGTCCTTGTGGCAAATTCTTTAAAAAATCCACGTTTATGGCAGTGGAAGTCCTTGAGAAAATTTCTTTGAAAAATTCACGTTTCTTGTTTGGAAGTCCTTGAGAAAATTTCTTTAAAAAATCCACGTTTATGGTAGTGGATGTCCTTGAGAAAATTTCTTTAAAAAAATCCACGTTTATGGTAGTGGATGTCCTTGAGAAAATTTCTTTAAAAAAATCCACGTTTATGGTAGTCGATGTCCTTGAGAAAATTTCTATAAAAAAACCACGTTTATTTGTTTGGAAGTCCTTGAGAAAATTTCTTTAAAAAATCCACGTTTATTTCTTTGGAAGTCCTTGAGAAAATTTCTTTAAAAAATCCACGTTTATGGTAGTGGAAGTCCTTGAGAAATTTCTTTAAAAAATCCACGTTTATGGTAGTGGAAGTCCTTGAGAAAATTTCTTTAAAAAATCCACGTTTATTTCTTGGGAAGTCCTTGAGAAAATTTCTTTAAAAAATCCCGTTTATTTCTTGGGAAGTCCTTGAGAAATTTCTTAAAAAATCCACGCTTATTTCTTGGGAAGTCCTTGAGAAAATTTCTTTAAAAAATCCACGTTTATTTCTTGGGAAGTCCTTGAGAAAATTTCTTTAAAAAATCCACGTTTATTTCTTGGGAAGTCCTTGAGAAAATTTCTTTAAAAAATCCACGCTTATTTCTTGGGAAGTCCTTGAGAAAATTTCTTTAAAAAATCCACGTTTATTTCTTTGGCAGGATCTTGAGAAAATTTCTTTAAAAAATCCACGTTTATTTTATGGGAAGTCCTTGAGAAAATTTCTTTAAAAAATCCACGTTTATTTGTTTGGAAGTCCTTGAGAAAATTTCTTTAAAAAATCCACGTTTATTTCTTGGGAAGTCCTTGAGAAAATTTCTTTAAAAAATCCACGTTTATTTCTTGGGAAGTCCTTGAGAAAATTTCTTTAAAAATCCACGTTTATTTCTTGGGAAGTCCTTGAGAAAATTTCTTTAAAAAATCCACGTTTATTTCTTGGGAAGTCCTTGAGAAAATTTCTTTAAAAAATCCACGTTTATTTCTTGGGAAGTCCTTGAGAAAATTTCTTTAAAAAGTCCACGTTTATTTCTTGGGAAGTCCTTGAGAAAATTTCTTTAAAAAATCCACGTTTATTTCTTGGGAAGTCCTTGAGAAAATTTCTTTAAATAATCCATGTTTATTTGTGGGGAAGTCCGTTGGAAGTTCTTTGGAAGTCCTTGAGAAAATTTCTTTAAAAAATCCAAGTTTGTACCCTGGAAGTCCTTGAGAAAATTTCTTTAAAAAATCCACGTTTGTACCCTTGGAAGTCCTTGAGAAAATTTCTTTAAAAAATCCACGTTTATTTCTTGGGAAGTCCTTGAGAAAATTTCTTTAAAAAATCCACGTTTATTTCTTGGGAAGTCCTTGAGAAAATTTCTTTAAAAAATCCACGTTTATTTCTTGGGAAGTCCTTGAGAAAATTTCTTTAAAAAATCCACGTTTATTTCTTGGGAAGTCCTTGAGAAAATTTCTTTAAAAAATCCACGTTTATTTCTTGGGAAGTCCTTGAGAAAATTTCTTTAAAAAATCTACGTTTATTTCTTGGGAAGTCCTTGAGAAAATTTCTTTAAAAAATCCACGTTTATTTCTTGGGAAGTCCTTGAGAAAATTTCTGTAAAAAATCCACATTTATTTCTTTGGGAAGTCCTTGAGAAAATTTCTGTAAAAAATCCACATTTATTTCTTTGGGAAGTCCTTGAGAAAATTTCTTTAAAAAATCCACGTTTATTTCTTGGGAAGTCCTTGAGAAAATTTCTTTAAAAAATCCACGTTTATGGTAATGGAAGTCCTTGAGAAAATTTCTTTAAAAAATCCATGTTTATTTGTTGGGAAGTCCTTGAGAAAATTTCATTAAAAAATCCACGTTTATGGTAGTGGAAGTCCTTGAGAAAATTTCTTCAGAGAATCCACGTTTATGGTAGTGGAAATCCTTGATAAAATTTCTTTAAAAAATCCACGTTGATGTCCTTTAGAAAAATTCTTTAAAAATCCACATTAATGTCCTTCAGAAAAAATCTTTAAAAATCCTCGTTGATGTCCATTAGAAAAAACCTTTAAAAATCCACGTTGAAGTCCTTAAGAAAAATTCATTAAAAATCCAAATTTTTTTGCGAAGGTCCTTTGGAGAAGATCTTTTAAAAAATCCCTATTTATGGCGTTGAAATTCCTTGCGAAAAATTGTTAAAAAAATATTTTTTATTGTCTTCCATTATTTTTAATGAAATATTTCCAATGGTACCATATGGCGTATAAGTATTATCATAACTCATACGCCATTGAGATATTCAATTGGAATTCTGCAATTTGTGGGTCTTATTGGATTTTTTCTTTTTTTGGACAATCAAAGCCGTTGAAACACAGCGCAATATTTTCAATTGTTGACTTTCCATGATTTTTTTCTGGTATTGATCAGATCCTTGTGGCCTACCGCCGGCAAAATGTCAATTAGTTTTCTTTAATGGTTATTTTCTTTCATTTTTTTTTTTCATTTCCTCTACAAATTGGTTCGTATAGTTTCTATTTACATTTATTGTGGTCGTATTTGGATGGAATTTTGTGGTTCAACCTTTTTTTGCAGATTCGGCCGTTTTTGTTTTCTCTTTCATTTATTCCATTTTATTGTCACAAAATGCTAGGAAATGAAACAACCTCCACGTAAAAAAAAACGTCATGGCATTACAAAAATAAAAACCACGTTCGTCGTTCACATTTCTATGGCTGCAATATTCAATACCAAAATGGAAATGGTTAATATAAAAAAAACTAAAAATTTTAAATTTAAATGCAAAAGGGAATGAATGGTGAAACCTATTTCAATTCTCAGGAAATTTATGACGGAATAACTCAGAGCAAAAAAAAAAACCCAAACAATTGTAAATTAAATAAATTGTGGTTGACGATTATTACCTCAATTTAAAATTTTTATGGAGGTCAAAAAAAAATAAATAAAAATTTTATTTCATGCCATTATTTCATAAATTCACAAAAAAAAATATTTGGGGTGGTAAATTTTTCAATTTCCTTCCTTTTCCCCTGTAATTATTGTCTACCACGAAGCCAACATTGTGAGCGAGTATAAAATTTTGAGGAATCCCTTAGTTTGACCTGAATAAATGAAATTAATAATTAATGGCCAACTACCATTGACATTAACGACCTTCTGCTGGCTGGCTGATGACGTTTTGAAGTTTTCGTTAATTATTAACGGGGTTTTTTCCCCACAGGACGTCATTAAATCGACTACCGAAAACTTGACCTTGAACACAAATCTATGGGGGAAATAAAAGTCATTTGTGTCTCCATAAAAAAAAAAAAAACATTTATTTCATGTCTAATGGTTGTAGAAGATTTCAGGGGTACTTTGTTGCGTATACGTTGTGTCAAAACGTATACGCACCCCTTGACCTTTATTGTGTGAAATGAGAGACAAATTGAATTTTTAAATTTTCACCAAAATATTTTTCTATAAAGAACTTTTCTGAAGGACCTTCACGGACCTTAAACGTGGATTTATAAAGAATTTTTCGGAAGGACCTTCACGGACCTTAAACGTGTATTTATAAAGAATTTTTCGGAAGGACCTTCACGGACCTTAAACGTGGATTTATAAAGAATTTTTCGGAAGGACCTTCACGGACCTGAAACGTGTATTTATAAAGAATTTTTCGGAAGGACCTTCACGGACCTTAGACGTGGATTTATAAAGAATTTTTCTGAAGGACTTTCAGAGATATAAAATTGAAGAAATTTTCAAAAGGACCTACAGATATAGAAGAATGAATTTTATATCAAAGGAATTTTCAAAAGGACCTTATGGGATAGAAAAAATATTTTTTTAGTATTTTTCTTAAAAACCTTCAAAAGGCCACAAACGTATATTCAAAAAAAAAATACCAATCATCCTTGCATTTTTAAAGGAAATTTTTATTTATTTTTTACTACGGACCTCTAGTCCTTAATTCCGAAACAAATATTTTTTTCACTTATAGACGTCACGCAGTTTATACATTTTTTTTCTAAAGACCCATATTTGTTTTTTTTTTGTGGACCCATAGTTTTCGACTATTTTTTCCAGGACAAATTTTCTGTACATAAGGGATTTGAGAATTTAATAATTTTAAATTTTCACCTAAAACACATTTCAAAAAAAAAATAATAATAATAAAATAAAAAAGATTATAGAACATATAATTAAAAAATAAAATATTTAAAAAATACCAGGTTGAAGATTTATGAGAAAATATTTCGAGAAACAAAAAGAAAAGAAAAATAGTACTGAAAAACCTAGTCGAGGACTGTGGGTTCATAAAAGATATTATGGGTCTTGAGAAAAAAATTAATAAATTACGAGCTGGTTGTAACTAAAAATAATTATTTTTTCGGAATCTAGGACTAGAGGTCCTCAGAAAAAAAAATAAAAAATTTCTTTAAAAATGTGAGGATGGTTGGTTGTTTTTTTTTTAAATACCGTTTGTGGTCCTTCAGAAAAATTATTTTTAAATATAAGTTTTAAGGCTTTGATGGTCCTTGTGAATAATTCTTTAGAAATCCCCGTTTAAGGCTTTGAAGGTCCTTTTGAATAATTCTTTAGAAAGCCCCGTTTAAGGTTCTGAAGGTCCTTCAAGAAAATTCTTTATAAATCAGAAAAATTCTTTAAAAATCCGCGTTCTAAGGCTTTGAAGGTGCTTAAGAAAAATTCTTTATAAATCCAAGATTTGAGGCTTTGAAGGCGCTTCAGAAAAAAAAAATCTTTATAAACTCTTTATATAAGGCTATGAAGGTCCTTTAGAAAAAATTCTTTAAAAATCCCAGTTAAAGGCTTTGAAGGTCCTTCAGAAAATTTCTTTATAAAACCCAGTTTTAAGGCTTTGAAGGTGCTTCAGAAAAATTATTTTTAAATCCACGTTTAAGGCTTTGAAGGTCCTTCAGAAAAATTCTTTAAAAATTCACGTTTAAGGCTTTGAAGGTCCTTTAGAAAAATTCTTTAAGGCTTTGGATGTCCTTCAGAAAATTTTTTTAAAAATCCACGTTTTAAGGCTTTCAATGCCCTTCGGAACAAAAACTTTTTTTAATTTTTTTAAACTCTTTATATAAGGCTTTAAAGGTCCTTCAGAAAAATTCTTTATAAAATCACGTTTAAGGCTTTGAAGGTCCTTCAGAAAAATTCTTTAAAATCCACGTTTAAGGCTTTGAAAGCTATTCAGAAAAAATCTTTATAAATCCAAGATTTAAGGCTTTGAAGGCCCTTCAGAAAAATTATTTTTAAATCCACGTTTAAGGCTTTGAAGGTCCTTCAGAAAAAATATTTAAAGCCCAAGTTTAAGGCTTTGAAGATCCTTCTGAAAAATTCTTTATCAATTCACGTTCAAGGCTTTGAAAGTCCTTCATAAAAATTCTTATAAATCCACGTTTAAGTCTTTGGAGGCCCTTCAGAAAAATTCTTTATAAATCCACGTTTAATGCTTTAAAAGTCCTTCAGAAAAATTCTTTATCAATCCACGTTTTAACCTTTGAAGGTCCTTCAGAATTTTTTTTAATTCTTTATAGATCCATGTTTTAAGGCCTTGAATGTGCTTCAGAAAAATTCTTTATAAAACCGCGTTAAACAAAAATTCTTTATAAATCAGAAAAATTCTTTAAAGATCCACGTTTAAGGCTTTCAAGGACCTTCAGATTTTTTTTTAATTCTTATAAATCCAAGTTTTAAGGCTTTGAAGATTATTCAGAAAAATTCTTTATAAATCCACGTTTAAGGCTTTGAAGGTCCTTTAGAAAAATTCAGAATTTTTTTTTTTTAAAATCCACGTTTTAAGGCTTTCAATGCCCTTCGAAAAAAAACTTTTTTTAATTTTTTTAAACTCTTTATATAAGGCTTTAAAGGTCCTTCAGAAAAATTCTTTATAAAATCACGTTTAAGGCTTTGAATGTCCTTCAGAAAAATTATTTAAAAACCCAAGTTTAAGGCTTTGAAAGCCATTCAGAAAAATTCTTTATAAATCCACGTTTTAAGGCTTTGAAGGCCCTTCAGAAAAATTATTTTTAAATCCACGTTTAAGGCTTTGAAGGTCCTTCAGAAAAAATATTTAAAGCCCAAGTTTAAGGCTTTGAAGATCCTTCTGAAAAATTCTTTATCAATTCACGTTCAAGGCTTTGAAAGTCCTTCAATAAAATTCTTTATAAATCCACGTTTAAGGCTCTGAAGGTCCTTCAGAAAAATTCTTTATCAATCCACGTTCAAGGCTTTGAAAGTCCTTCAATAAAAATCTTTATAAATCCACGTTTTAACATTTGAAGGTCCTTCAGAATTTTTTTTTAATTCTTTATAAATCCAAGTTTTAAGGCTTTGAAGGTCCTTTTGAATAATTCTTTAGAAATCCCTGTTTAAGGCTTTGAAAGTTCTTCTGAAAAATTCTTTAAAAATCCACATTTAAATCTTTCTAGGTTCTTCAGAATTTTTTTTAAATTCTTTATAAATCCACGTTTTAAGGCTTTGAGGGTCCTTCAGAAAAATTCTTATAAATCCAAGTTTAAAGGCTTTGAAGGTAATTTACAAAAAAAAAAGGCTTTGGAGGTCCTTCAGAAAAATTCTTTATAAATCCACATTTTAAGGCTTTGAATGCCCTTCAGAAAAAATTTTTATAAACTTTTTATAAACACTTTATATAAGGCTATGAAGGTCCTTTAGAAAAATTCTTTAAAAATCCACGTTTAAAGCTTTAAGGCATTAAAGTCCTTCAGAAAAATTATTTTTAAATCCACTTTTAAGGCTTTAAAGGTCCTTCAGAAAAATTCTTTAAAAACCCAAGTTTAAGGCTTTGAAAGTCCTTCAGAACAATTTTTTTTAAATCAACCTTTAAGACCTAATTCACTAAAAATTCACGTTGATGTCCTTTAGAATAATTCTTTAAAAATCCATGAATAATTATTTAACTATCCACGTCGATGTCCTTTGGAAAAATTCTTTAAAAATTTACGTTGATGTTCTTTGGAATAATTCTTTAAAAATCTACATTGATATCCTTACAGATGGATGTCCTTTGGAATATTTTTTTAAAATTCTACATTGTTATCTTTCCAGATGAATGCCCTTTAGAATAATTCTTTAAAAATCCACGTTGATGTTCTTTAGAAAAATTCTTTAAAAATTTACGTTAATGTCCTTTGGAATAATTCTTCAACAATCTACATTGATATCCTTACAGGTGGATGTCCTTTGGAAAAATTTGTTAATAATATTCCTTTGGAATATTTCTTTAAAAACCAGGTTGATATCCTTTTGAAAATTCATTAGAAATTCACGTTGATGTCCTCAAGAATAAATCTTTAAAAATCCACCCTGAAATCCTTCGGAATAATTCTTCAAAAATCCAGATTGATGTCCTTTAGAATAATGCTTTAAAAATCCACGTTGTTATCCTTTGTATTGACTCATTAAAAATCCAAGTCTAAGGCTTTAAAGGCCCTTCAGAACAATTAGTTTTTTAAACAACGTTTAAGGTTTTGAAAGTCCTTGTGAATAATTCATTAAAAATTGACGTTGATGTCCTTTAGAATAATTTTTTAAAAATCCACGTGCAAGGCTTTGAATATCCTTTAGAATAATTCTTGAAAATTCCAGGTCGATGTCCTTTAGAAGGCTTTTTTTTTTGTTTTTTGAAAAAAATATCTCTAAAAAATCAATGACCTTAAAAAAATCTAGAAAAATGTTTAAAAAAATATTTCTAAAAAAATCCATGAATCCTTGAAAAAAATTAACCTCTGAAAACACTTTAAAAAATCCACTGGTTCACACTTGACAAAAAAAAATAATTTCATAAAATTCTGAACTCGGGGAACCCAGAAAATGATTTTTTTTGGTTTTGATTTTTAAGGACATTGACATTTTTTACGGAATTTTTTTTTAAAAAACCCGTAATTTCCAATTTTAGATGCTTTAAAATATTTTCCAATTTTTTTTTTTAAATATTTCTCAAATCCTCATACGCTTTATCCTTGAGAATATTATTTAAAAATAAATAAAAAAATACATCTTTGAAAAATATTGAATATTGAACGTTTTGTTTTACTCAAAAAAAAAAAAAAAAACAGAACACTCTTTAGTTTCGGTGGTATAATTTTTTTTTTTTTCGGAAATATTTCCTTTTCAACGTTTTCCCAAAATTACCTACCTCTACTTGATCCTGTTCCCCGGCATATTCCAAATTGGTGAATATCGACCAGGTGTAGCGTCTTTTGATTTCCATGCGGGCATTGTGACGGCGATACCAGCGCTGTATTAGCAGAGCGGCTTTCATGGCTAGAATTAAAAAAAAAATACAAAATTTTACAAATTAATGAAAAAAAAAAAAAATAAAACGGCAAAAATAATTAGGAAAAATAGGGTGCGTATACATAACGACAGCAGTTATACGCCTAGCTGAACACAGGAGACAAAATATATTTCAAAATTCAATGCAAAACCGACAAAAAAGCTGAGATAATATAAAAAAATAAATTTATTTTCAATATCTGGGATAACATTAAAGAAATCCAAGAATGTTTGGAAAACATTTTTATACCATCAGCGAGTACATCGATACGGCCAAAACATGCCTCATCGAAGTACCAACTTTAGACCTTAGGTCTCTTTTGGACCAAATCCGTTTCAGGACATTTGGAATCGATCTAACGATATCCATCCGTCCTTCTGTCTCGTTGGCTGGTGCACAGGATAACACTCGAAGGGAAAATCCGACTTGGTCCGACTAAGTCTTTGTCTGGGTAGCTGGTGGGAATGATAACACTAGAATGGAGTTTCCGATTTGGTCCATAATTGGTACGTAATAATATTATTGCCAAACTTAGATCGAGTTCGGCGATGGGCAGTATCGCTCCACTCCTTCTGGTACCTCCCACACAAAATGTCAACATTTTCAAATAAATATTTTCTGCACAGAAAGAGAAAGGATTATCCGATAACCCCCACTTTGCAAATCCAAATATTTGCATCAGTGCTAGGTTAGGTGCAAGAATGTACAGTATCGGTCCACTCCATCAAGTACCTCCCCCCAAAGATTCAACATTTTGAATAATTATAGCTTTTATAAAATGTGAGGTAAGAGTCCGATTGTCTCCAAATTACACATATCACAATATTTTCATTAACCCAAGGTCTGGTGTGAAGATAAAATATATCGGTCTACTCCTTCTGGTACCTACCCTTACAAAGAGGTCAACATTTTGAATATCCATGAAGCTCATTAAACGCGAAATTATCATCCGACTCCGTTGAGACTTGCCACATCTCAATACTTCCATCAACACAAGATTTGTTACGAATATGGTTGAGATCTGACCATTTCTTCTGGTACCTTCCCCACAAAGGGTCAAAATTTCGAATAACCAAAACGTTTATAAAATCCGAAATGAGCATCCGATTCTCTTCATATTTCAATCATCCCATTATTTTTACTAACACAAGATCTGCTGTGAATATGGTAGAGATTGGTCGACTCCTTCTGGTACCTCCCCCACAAAGTGTCGAAATTTTAAATATCCATGAAGGTCATAAAACACGAGAAATTAACATCCGATTCCATTCAGCCTTAGTATATCTCAATATTTCCATCAACACAAGATCTGTTACAAAGATAGTAGAGATCGGTCCACTCCCTCTGATACCTTCCCCACACAGGGTTCAAGATTTTGAAAAAAACGCTCAAAGGAAGCATCGAACTCTATTCAAATTTCACACATACAAAAATTTTTCCTAACACAAGATCTGTTGTGAAGATGAAATATATATCTTCGAACCGCTTCTGGGTCCTGCGAACTTCTAAAGAAACAATAATTTCTAATTAAAATCTTCGAGCGTATACATAACGACAACAATCATACGCCCCAATGTCTCTCTCAATGTCTCTCCGCATTATCAAAACAATTCATTTTCCATTCATAACCATCTGCATTTTTACACCCCAATTCTTTTCTCTTCGAAATCTTAAATTTATTTAAAAAATTATAATTTTCCAACTAACATTTGCAGTTTGACTATGAAAAAAAAAAAAAATAATAAAAAATTTTATCCACTTGCTTGCTTCTGGGGTCCCAAACCATAAAGACATTTCACATTAAAGCCATTCATTTATGCTTCACTGATTATGCATACCATGCCGTATTTTTGTTCTCATCTTTATAGAGCTCTCGTTTTGAGCAAATTTCATTAACAGCAAAGAAATATGCTAAATTTATTCGAGCAGACTCCACCCACTCCACCTAGAATTTCTTGGATTTCTGGAATTTGCCATATTCCTCCTCTGCCACTGTTTTCGAGACAATTATGAAAATAAAAAAACAAATTCCATAAAAAACACATCATACTCTTGTATATCAGATTAATGCAAATGGAAATAATCTTTATTTATATTTGTCTGGAAATTATTTTAGTTGGGGGGAGGATGGTTTTTTTTATTATTTTCCCATGGCTAAGGAGCTGGGAAAAAAAATTCAGCTCCCAACTAAATGTTATTTTCTAGGTAAGTGTGGCCATTTGTAATGAAGTTGATATTTGTTCGTAGATTATTTTTTTCGGAATAATAATAGTAAAAATATGGAGACCCCCAGCGATAAAAAAAATTATTCTAATGGGTTTTTATTCAAATCCCAGACAGTTGAGGGTATCATTAATGGCCATCAGTTTCAATATGTAAATAAAATGGCTGACCATTATTTTAATCAGATTCAATGGGGGTCATGATATTCAAATATTTTTTTTTTTTTGTTTTTTTAATACATATGCATTTAAAATATAAATAAACATATGGTAAACTGCATAAAATGTGTTAAATTAAGTGAAAAAAGATTAAAAACTAATTTAAGTTGGGCAATGTGGCGTATGAGTTATGACAACACTTATACGTCCAGGTGTACCCACTACAAAACAAAATTTACCTTATTCTCATGAAAGAGAGAGCACAAAATACTTTATTAAAAAATTAAATATTTTAACTTAAATATTTTCGAATAAAAAAAAACAAAGATTTCTGGTTGAGAGAATTTTTTAAAGATACTGAAGTTTAAAAAAAATATCAAAAAAATATATAAAAAAATATCGTATTGAAAATTATGCCCCATTATGAGGGACACATCAGAAAGAGTGGGCCTATATCTATCATCGTTTTTGAGAACTTAAAGAATTTTAAAAATGAAATTACCCGAAATCGTCTTTACAAATCCAGAAACCCTAAAATACATACATTTTTTAAAATGCCTCAACCTTTTCAGTCCCCTTAAATATTTTCGAATAAAATTCCATTTTCGTGAGAGAGGAACCAGAATCAGATTTCTGGTTGAGAGAATTTTTTAAAGATACTGAAGTTTAAAAAAATATATATATCGCTGACCTGTTTCGCAATTTCGTATAGATATATGTATTGAAAATTATGCCCCATTATGTGCGACGTATCAGAAAGAGTGGGCCTATATCTATCATCGTTTTTGAGAGCTTAAAGAGTTCTAAAAATGAAATTACCCAAAACCATCTTTGAAAATCCGGAAACCCTAAAATATATAAAATTTATTAAAATTCCTCAAACTTTTCAGTCCCCTCAAATATTTCGGAATAAAATTCCATTTTCATTTTCGTGAGAGAGGAACCAGAATCAGATTTCTGGTTGAGAGAATTTTTTAAAGATACCAAAGTTTAAAAAAAACTATCGCTGACATGTTTAGCAATTTCGTAGAGATATATGAATTGAAAATTATGCCCCGTTGCGTGGGAGGTATCCGAAAAAGTGGGCCTATATCTATCATCGTTTTTGAGAGCTTAAAGAATTTCAAAAATTAAATTACCTGAAAGCATTTTTAAAAATCCGGAAACCTTAAAATACATACATTTTTTAAAATTCCTCAAACTTTTTAGTCCCCTTAAATATTTTTGAATAAAATTTCATTTTCATTTGTGTGAGAGAGGAACCAGAATCAGATTTCTGGTTGAGAGAATTTTTTTAAAGACTCTGAAAAAAAATATGTCGCTGAACTGTTTCACAATTTCGTAGAGATATATGTATTGAAAATTATGCCGCGTTGCGGGGGAGGTATCAGAAAGAGTGGGCCTATATCTATCATCGTTTTTGAGATCTTGAAGAGTTCTAAAAATGAATTTACCCGAAACCATTTTTAAAAATCCGGAAACCCTAATATATATTAATTTATCTAAATTTCTCGAACTTTCCATTCACCTTTAATATTTTCGAATAAAATTTAATTTTCATTTTTATGAGAGAGGAAGCAGAATCAGATCTCAGTTTGAAATATACCGAAGTTTAAAAAAAGTATCGCTGACATGTTTAGCAATTTCGTAGAGATATATTTATTGAAAATTATGCCCCGTTGCAGGGGAGGTATCAGAAAGAATGGGCCTATATCTATCATCATTTTTGAGGGCTTAAAGCGTTTTAAAAATTAAATTGCCCGAAAAAATCTTTAAAAATCCGTAAACCCTAAAATATATAAAATTTATTAAAATTCCTCGAACTTTTCAGCCGCCTTAAACATTTTTGAATAAAATTTCATTTTCAATTTTATGAGAGAGGAAACGGAATCAGATCTCTGGTTTGAAATATACCGAAGTTTAAAAAAAAGTATCGCTGACCTGTTTCGCAATTTCGTAGAGATATATGTATTGAAAATTATGCCCCGTTGCGGGTGAGGTATCAGAAAGAGTGGGCCTATATCTATCATCGTTTTTGAGATCTTAAGGAAGGAAAAGGAAATTACCCGAAACCATCTTTAAAAATCCGGAAAACCTAAAATATATAAAATTTATTAAAATTCCTCGAACTTTTCAGCCTCCTGAAATATTTTTGAATAAAATTCCATTTTCATTTGTGTGAGAGAGGAACCGGAATCAGATCTCTGGTTGAGAGACATTTTTAAATATACCGAAGTTCAAAAAAAAAAAAAAATCGATGACCCGTTTCGCAATTTCGGAGAGATATAAGTATCGAAAATTATGACGGTTTCATTGTCCTATTGAATGTTATAATTCGTGCCAATGGTGACCAATTTGAACGAATCTAAATTTGTTCTAAAATTTGATGCTATTTCCGACATTTTTTGCTTTCATTCAATAAAATTTAAAAAAAAAAATATATAAAAATTATGGCGCTTGACTTTGTTGAATTTTTTGATCTCACCCTGTATATAGACCGTTAAAAAATTAAAATTATTTGAAATACAAAAATATTTTTTAATTTTCTCAGCATTTTTATTAATACTCTCTTAAAGTGCACATCTATGCGTATGATTGTTGTCACAACGTATACGCCACTGTATCACAAATAAGAAATAATTTTATACCCTCCACTTTAGTATGGAGGGTATACTAAGTTTGTCATTCCGTTGGTAACACCTCAAAATATAAATTTTAGACCCCACAAAGTATATATATTATTGATCAGCAAAAATTCTATAGCGATTTCCGTCCGCCTGTTCGTCTATCAGCCTGTCCATCTGTGTAAATCACTCTAGCTTCCGAACGCAATCAAGTAGGTTGATAAAATTTTACTCAAATGTGAATTATGTCTGCAGGACCTTTGGTATTGAAAATGGGCCATGTAGGTCCAAGTTTTAGTATGGCCCCCATATAACGGTACCTCCCGATATTCGGTATTTTGATGATTTTTGCGACACGATTCATCGGAATTGTTTCAAATTTGGTATTTGAATTTTGTAATGAATACTACAGCCTTTGGCAGAAAATTGTATGTGCAGGCCCACGCCTTCGTAGCCACCATATAACGGTACCCCCCTATATTCGGTATTCTGATGATTTTAGCGACATTATTCATCGGAATTGTTTAAAATTTGGTGTTTGAAATTCGTAATGGATACTACAGGCTATGAGAGAAAATTGTCTATGCAGGTCCACGTCTTCGTATTGCCCCAATAAAACAGTACCTCCCTATATTCGAAGTTTTGATGATTTTAGCGTAGTTTCGTATTTGAATATTGTATTGGTTTATGACAAAAGTTGCCTATGCAGGTCTACGCTATCATATAGACCCTCGGCCCGGCCGGGATACATTTATATATAAATAAACATATGGTAAACTGCATAAAATTTATTAAATTGAGTGAAAAAAAAAGTTAAAGACTAGTTTAAGTTGGGCAATGTGGCGTATGAGTTATGACAACACTTATACGTTCAGGTGTATCCTATACAAAATTATTTTTTTCTTTTTCTCACGCAATAGAGTCAAATATATTTAAAAAAAACTTCCAATTTTTTTTTAAATCCACGAGCATCTAACTATTTTAAAATATATATTTTTTTTTAAATTCACAAGCCGCTAATAATACTAAAATTATTTTTTAAAAATCCACCAGCCGCTAATAATCCTAATTTTTTGTTTGTTAAATCCACCAGTTTCTAATAATTATAAAATATATTTTTTAAAAAATTCAACATTAGTTTTGAACTAACTGACTCTAATTTTTTTTTTTTTTTTTTTTTTTTTGTAATAAGGTGTTCCAGAATTTTTTTTTTTTTGAAATCAACGAGCTACTAACTAACTACTAATATTATTTTTTTTTAAATTCCCTCACTTCTTATAAACCTAAAATATATTTTTTAAATTCGTTAGTTAATTTCAGAAGATCCTAAAACATTTTCTTTTATTATTTACAAGTTTCTATAACTTCTATTATAATTTTTATACCCTCAGCCATATGGCTACAGAGGGTATATATCATTTGATACGGCCAAAACGTGCCTAGTCGAAATAACGGTTTTAGACCCTAGGTCTCTTTGGACCAAATCCGTTTCAGAACATTTGGAGTCGATCTAGCGATGTCCGTCCGTCCGTCCGTCCGTCCGTCTGTCTGTCTGTCTGTCTGGCTGGCTGGTGCGCACGATAACTCTCGAAGGGAGTATCCGATTTGGTCCAAATTGGCTACAACGTAATATTTTTGTCAAACTTAGATCGAGTTCGGAGATGGGCAATATCGGTCCACTCCTTCTGGTACCTCCCCCACAAAACGTCGAAATTTTCAAAAAATATATTTTTTGCACAGGAAGAGAAAGGATAATCCGAATTTGCTCCAACTTTGCAAATCCTAATATTTGCGTCAGTGCTAGGTCAGGTGTGAAAATGGACATATCGGTCCACTCCATCAACTACCTCCCCCACAAATGGTCAAAATTTTGAATAATTACAACTCTCATAAAATGTTATGTAAGAGTCCGATTGTCTTCAAATTTCACACATCCCAATATTTATATTAACCCAAGGTCTGGTGTTAAGATGAACAATATCGGTCCACTCCTTCTGGTACCTCCCCCACAAAAGGTCTAAATGTTCAAAAAATATATTCTTTGCACAGAAAGAGAAAGGATAATCCGAATTTGCTCCAACTTTGCAAATCCTAATATTTGCGTCAGTGCTAGGGCAGGTGTGGAAATGGACAATATCGGTCCACTCCATCAAGTACCTCCCCCACAAATGGTCAAAATTTTGAATAATTACAACTCTCATAAAATGTTATGTAAGATTCCGACTGTCTTCAAATTTTACACATCCCAATATTTATATTAACCCAAGGTCTTCTGTTAAGATGAATAATATCGGCCCACTCCTTCCGGTACCTCCCCCACAAAAGGTCGAAATTTTCAAAAAAAAAAAAAAAAAAAAAAACAAATTTTTTGCACAGAAAGAGAAAGGCTAATTCGAATTTGCTCCGACTTTGCGAATCCTAATATTTGCGTCAGTGCTAGGACAGGTGTGAAAATGGACAATATCGGTCCACTCCATCAAGTACCTCCCCCACAAAATTTGAATTTTGAGTACCCATGAAGCTCATAAATCGCCAAATTAACATCCGATTCCATTTAGACTTGGCACATCTTTCGAAATATTTATATCATATTTTGGGTCCGATAGGAAATGGGCAATATAGGCCCATTCCTTCGGGATCTGCTCCATAAAGGGCCAAACGTTTGAATAACCTTAACACTAGTCAAAATATATTTAGATAATCGAACATAGGCTGAGGGTATATCTCTGGCGGCAATACCGACTGATACTTTTTAACTTGTTATATTCCCAATCCCAAATAAATTCCCAAATCCACGAGCTTCTTATAATTCAAAATATTTTTATTTTAAAAAATCCAAGATTGTCTTTAAGCATAAAAAATAAGTCTTCTTAAAAAAATAATATTTTTTGTTGTTAATTTTCGTTTTTCATTCATGTTGTCTTCCCTTATACTTCTGTGCGTATAATTGTTGCTACAACGTATACGCCAGTGTATCATCAGAAATATTTGTTTTGTAACGTTTTAGAAAAAAATTAAATAATTTTTTTAAAAGATCCACGATCCTCTTAAACATAATATTTTTTAAATTACCAATCTTTTTAAACATTAAATATTAAAAAAAAAAAATCCGGGAGTTTCAGATAATCCTAGTTTAATTTCTTTCGAATCCACGAACTTCTTAGAATTCTAGATATTTTTATTTAAAAACAAATCTACCAATGCCTTTTTTAAACCGTAACTATTTTTTTAATCCGGGAGTTTCAGATAATTCTAAATTATTTTTTTTAATCCACGAACTTTTTTTAATTCTAAATATTTTTAATAAAAAAATAAGAGTGCCTTGAAACTTAAAATAATTTAAAACAAATTAAGGCTCCTTGAAACCCTATTTTTTCTAATTTCCGTTTTTCATTCATATTTCTCCCTTGGACTTCTGTGCGTATGATTGTTGTCACAACGTATACGGCATTGTATCATAAGAAATATATGTGTTTTGTAACCTTTTGCCACTTATATTAAATAAATATCCAAAAACTGCATTTACATGCAAAAGTCTGGGAGTTTGGAAAATAATTAAATAATTTTTAAAGAATCTACAAACCTTAAATATGTTTAAAAATAAAAACGTGCGAGTTTCAGATAACCCTAAGTAATTTCTTTTAAATCCACTAGCATCTAATAATTCCAATTTTTTTTTTAAAAAATCGGGGAGTTTCAAGTAATCCTAAATTTTTTTTTTTAATCCACGAACTTTTTATAATTCCAAATATTTTTAATAAAAAAATAAGAGAAACTTAAACTTAAAATAATTAAAGAATAAGGCTCCTTGAAATACTATTTTTTTTAATTTCCTATTGAAATCCTATTTATTCATATATCTACCTTTGGCTTCTGTGCGTATGATTGTTGTCACAACGTATACGCCACTGTATCACAAATCAGAAATATTTTTTATTTTGGAATTTTGTATCCTTCTATCACTTTTGTGAAATAAAACAATAAATCAATTCATGAAAAATAAATCCAAAAATTTTCATTTACATACTCTGTATGGGATCGAGTGGTTTCGGTTTCGTTGGCAAACAACCCATCGAAATGAAATTGTTTTTCAATTTGGTTAGCAATCCAGAATTTGGTGAACCCATGAAGGCAGCTATGAACCACTGATTTTCAATTTTCTATTTTTTTCAGTCAATATTTAAGCCACTCACAAATGATGGATAAAATTTTCAAAATATTTTTTTTTCCACTCAAGAGGGAGATTTATATTTCACCACCGCCTTTTTTGGGAATAGTACAAATATGAACCACTGATTTTCTATATTTTTTGTCAGTCAATATTTAAAGTCTCACACAAATGATGGATAAAATTTTCAAAATATTTGTTTTTCCACCCGAGATGGAGATTTATATTTCACCACCACCTTTTTTGGGAATTGCACAAATATGAACCACTGATTTTCTTTATTTTTTGTCAGTCAATATTTAAAGTCAAATGATAGATAAAATATTCAAAATATTTTTTTTTTTTCACTCGAGATTGAGATTTATATTTCGCCACCACTTTATTGAGAATTGCACAGATATTTAAGGATTTTTCTGGGAATAAGATTTTGTGTTTTTTTTTTTTTTTTTTTTTTTTTATTTTTATTAACACAGGCTCAGAATCTTGCCTTGTTTGTTATTCCGGAATTGAAATTGACAACTTTGTGGCAAAATGTTTTTGGATTTTCTGCCCCTTCTTATTCCTCAATATTTTTTGGGGGGATCCTTTTTTTGGGAGATTTCTGTTTAGCCCTCCAATTTGTGTCTCAATTTCTATTCCAATTTTTATTCCATTTCAATTTCCATAATTTTATGCCAATTTATGTCAAAAACAGATTTTCTGTTCTGTCACAAGTGGGAAAAAAGATGTTTTTTTATTTTTTTTTCTTATTTTTTTATTTTGTTTCTGTTACTTATTTGTCGTTGGCGTATCGACACAACTGACAGCTTGAATATTTACCATTGAACTGTTGTTCCATAATTTTCTAAGTAGCCTTTTCAATGAACTTTGTTTGTCTGCGGCTGGTTGGTTTCACGCTCCTCCCCCTCTTCGGCTTCTGCTCTTCCTCAGCCCCTCCTAGGTTAACAAGTGTATATACTGGTGGAGGAGGATAGGAAAAAAACAAGAATATACCCCAAATGGTATGAGATCCGGATGGTCACGGAAGGTCTGTGACGAGTCTATTATTTGTCTCTCTAATGTTAACCACTCATTTGCAGGTGCCACAATGGACTATTATGGCCACAATAATATGGCCATAGATAGGTAAGAAAAAAAAAACTGTTTTAACGCCCACCACATGTGCCAGAGAAGAGGGGGAAGGAGGGGGGGGGGAGACAGGGAGTTTCCTTTTCTTTCAATACCTTTTTCCTCTTTACACTGTTCGACGGCAATTAAATGAATGATAGAGAAAAACCCATAATGGACATTGGGGCGTATGAACAACGGCAATAGTCATACGCACCCTTGGACCAAAAACATAGCATATCCATCAAATAAAAAAATAATTGGTCCGGCAAAATTTCTTCCCTGGGGATAGGACCTTCCCTCCTCTTCATATTTTTTTTTTTTTTTTTTGAAAAAAAATTAGTTATTTTTTGTTATAATCTGCCCACAAGCTGTTATCACCTCGTGTTTAATCAACCTATTGGCAGTTGTGGATGGGCCCATCGTTGTGTAGAAAATGTAGAGACCCATTGTATTGAGTAAACAACAGTTCTCACACATAGATGGCACAGCAATCTGCGTATGCCAGCACTTAAGGTTATTGGATAACAAGGAAGGTGGACTAAGTCCATTACACAAAAAAAAAAATCTTATGGAATATTAAAAAGGAAGAAAGCGGTAAGTTCGGCCGAACTTTTAATACCCTTCACCATTTGAAATGAATTTAGAAATTTAAAAAAAAAATCCGTTAAAATTCTGGTAAAATCTTAAAAAAATACCTAATGTAGCCATTATATTAGGGTCTGTAGGACAACGTGGACCTGCACAAGCAATTTTTTGTCATAGGCTGTAGAATCCATTACGAACTTCAAATACCAAATTTGAAACAATTCCGAACAATAATGTCGCTAAAATCATCAAAATACCGAAAATCGGGAGGTACCATTATATGGGGGCTATACGAAGACGTGGACCTGCCTAGACAATTTTCCGTCATAGACCGAAGTAACCATTACGAACTTCAAATACCAAATTTCAAACAATTCCGATCAATAATGTCGTTAAAATCATCAAAATACCGAATATCGGGAGATACTATTATATGGGGGCTATACGAAGGCGTAGACCTGCAAAGACAATTTTCTGTCGTAGGCTGTAGTAACCATAACGAACTTCAAATACCACATTTGAAACAATTTCGCTGAATAATGTCGCTTAAATCACCAAAATACCGAAAATAGGGAGATACCCTTATATGGGGGTTATATGAAGGCGTGGACCTGCACAGACAATTTTCTGTCATAGGCTCTAGTATCCCTTACGAACTTCCAATACCAAATTTAAGAGAATTCCGGTGAATAATGTCGTTCGAATCATTAAAATACCGAAAATAAGGAGGTACCTTTATATGGGGGCTATATGAAGACGTGGACCTGCACAGATAATTTTCTGTCATAGGCTGTAGTATCCATTACGAACTTCAACTATCAAATTTGAAACAATTCCGGTGAATAATGTAGCTTAAATCATCAAAATACGGAATATCGGAAGGTGCCATTATATGGGGGCTATACGAAGGCGTGGACCTGCGCAGATAATTTTCTGTTATAGGCTGCAGTATCCATTACGAACTTCCAATACCAAATTTGAAACAATTCCGGTGAATAGTACCGCTAAAAATCATCAAAATATCGAATATCGGGAGGTGCCCTTATATGGGGGCTATACGAAGACGTAGATCTGCACAGACAATTTTCTGCCATAGGCTGTAGTATCTATTACGAACTTAAAATACCAAATTTGAAACAATTCCGATGAATAATGTCGTTAAAACCCTCAAAATACCAAATATTGGGAGGTGGTGTTATATGGGAGCTATACGAAGACGTGGACCTGCACAGACAATTTTCTGTCACAGGCTGCAGTATCCATTACGAACTTCCAATACCAAATTTGAAACAATTCCGGTGAATAACGTCGCTAAAATCCTCAAAATACCGAAAACAGGGAGGTACCCTTATATGGGGGCTATACGAAGACGTGGACCTGCACAGACAATTTTCTGCCATAGGCTGTAGTATCTATTACGAACTACAAATACTAAATTTGAAACAATTCCGATGAATAATGTCGTTAAAATCCTCAAAATACCCAATATCGGGAGGTACCCTTTTATGGGGGCTATATGAAGGCGTGGAACTGCAGAGACAATTTTCTGTCTTAGGCTGTAGTATCCATTGCGAACTTCAAATACCAAATTTGAAATAATTCTGATCAATAATGTCGTTAAAATCCTCAAAATACCGAATATCGGGAGATGCCGTTAGATGGAGGCTATACGAAGACGTGGACCTGCACAGACAATTTTCTGTCATAGGCTGTAGCATCCATTACGAACTTTAAATACCAAAATTGAAACAATTCCGGTGATTTTTTTTAAATACCCAATAGCGACATAACCCATTTTTCCTTCCAGACATTCATTTATTTTTTTTTTTTTGTTTTTTTTTTTTTTATTTTATTTCTTTTTTTTTTGATTTATTTTCTATTGTTTTCTTCAACATTTGTATGTCATGTAGTCTGAACCTTCTTCCTTTCCTTTGCCTTTTACTTTAATGTTTATTTTTTTTTTTCTTTTTTTTTTCCTTTCCCATTTCTTTATGTTTATGTCTCGGAGAACGGAAAGTAAAGACCACATGCCAGACTGGTACTTGTTTTCTTTGCCGCTACCGTACCTTCAGCCCTTTCCTTTCCCTTCTCGAAAACCACTTCCTACATTACCCCATATTTTTATGTCTGTCTGCGGTTGTAGGTGTTTGTGGTTGATAGTGAGACCACTCGAGAAAGGAAATATACTAGCTATGGTCGGGTGGTCCACATATATACCCAACCTTTTGGTTGTCGGTCTGTCTGTGAGAAAACCATTATGTGGTGCCTTCTTTTTTTCCTGAGACAGATGACAAATAACCACTCATAGTATTCAATGCAAAGGAATGAAGAAGACGTTAAAAAAATTCTATTGTATAATAATATGATAGACGTACAAATTAAATATAAATTTGTTTCTCACACACACACACACATACATATGTGCATATGGATGGTAAGTACACAGGACAAAATGTTTATTTGCATACCAGCTGTAAGTGACACCAAACAAGGGAAGGCAGATAGGGGGGGATGTTTTATACTTTTAAGTGTTAAAATAAAAATGAATAGAGAAAGAGCTCTCATATGGGGCATTGCAAAAAACGTGGATTTTTTAAAAAATATTTTTTCAAAGATAAATCAAACCTGGACTTTTTAAAAAATATTTTTTCAAAGGTCCATTAAACGTGGATTTTTTAAAAATTATTTTTTCACAAACGTGGATTTTTTAAAAATTAATTTTTCAATAAATTCACAAACGTGGATTTTTTAAAAATTATTTTTTCACAAACGTGGATTTTTTAAAAATTAATTTTTCAATAAATTCACAAACGTGGATTTTTTAAAAATTATTTTTTCACAAACGTGGATTTTTTAAAAATTAATTTTTCAATAAATTCACAAACGTGGATTTTTTAAAAATTATTTTTTCAATAAATCAGCAAACGTGGATTTTTTAAAAAATATTTTTTCAATAAATCAATAAACGTGGATTTTTTAAAAAATATTTTTTCAATAAATTCACAAACGTGGATTTTTTACAAATTATTTTTTCAAAGTTTCCACAGACGAGGATTTTTTAAAAATTATTTTTTCAAAGTTTCCACAAACGTGGATTTTTTAAAAATTATTTTTTCAAAGTTTCCACAAACGTGGATTTTTTAAAAATTATTTTTTCAAAGATCCAACAAACGTGGATTTTTTCAAAAATTATTTTTTCAAAGATCCAACAAACGTGGATTTTTTCAAAAATTATTTTTTCAAAGATCCAACAAACGTGGATTTTTTCAAAAATTATTTTTTACAGTATTAACAAATGGGAATTTAAAAAAAAAAATATATATATTTTTTTTAAACCATTATCAAACGTGGATTTTTTAAAAATTATTTTTTAAAGTATTAACAAATGGGAATTTAAAAAATATATATATTTTTTAAAACCATTATCAAACGTGGATTTTTTAAAAATTATTTTTTCAAAGATTCAACAAACTTGGATTTTTTAAAATTAGTTTTTCAAAGATCCATCAAGCGTGGATTTTTTAAAAAAATATTTTTTTTTTCCAAAAGTTTCCTTTATTGTTTCCCTTTTAAGTATATCTCACGCAATTTCATCTACATGTGTGTGTGTATGTATTTCTCTCCAAAGGTATTCTAACTTCAATTAAACTCTAAATTGCTCCTGACAATTTCCATAAAGTGATAAACTTAATTATAGGGCAATTTTGCACAAACAGATAAACGGTACTGTAACGTTTTTTAACAATTCCACCACACCCCTGAGGAAGGTTGACAGCCAATTACAATATGAATTTTTTAAAACTAATCTACACTAATTGAGTGGAAATCCCTTGATGACAATTTATTTTCTTGCTGGCATGAATTTCATTAAAACGACAGAAACTTTTCGTAATTAGAAAATTGCATTTTCACACATTGAAAAAAAATTACAAATACACCAACTTTATTTCTGTTAGATTTAATTGAAGATTTTCCAAAGCAAAATATTATTGAATTTAATATTGGGGAAAAAAATTCAATGTCAATTATTATTATTATTTTTTTTTTTTTTTTTTGTGACTACTGAAATGCCAATAAAGAATAACAATTGACTCTCGTTTGGAAAAACAACAAAAAACATACCAAAGAGAATTGAATGGGTCAGTGAGCGTATGATTGATGTGATCTTTCAATATATCAATCATACGCAATGGAGACCTCTAATAACCAACGAAATGTAAATGACAGGCTATGAAATGAATGAGTAAATTATTGCTAATGGATACTAAATTCGAGGAAGGATACTCAGCACTGTCTTAAAAATCCTTAAAGATGCCCAAACCATATTTCTAACCGCAATAGAATCCGAGATATCCATAGAGTTGGTAGAAAACATTTAAATTTTCCATATTTTTCTGCTAATGTTTAAAATTATATCTCTCCCCTCATATAATTTTGTTTGGGAAGGTAACAATAAATAACAATATATGTAGTCGGTATTATGTACACAACTGATGCTGACACTTTTATTCGGTGTTTCGCACGCAAGCTTAGTACAAGGATTCAACAAAAAATAGAATGCAGACAAACGAATTGGATTGTCATTTAAAATGGCATTAACCAAGACATATGTGGGGTGTAAGCCAACTTATATTTATGCTTCAGCATATTAAAAAAAAAAGACGAGAGAAAAGAGCCCTTCGCAAAAATATTTTAAAAAATCCATGTTCAATGGTCCTTTGAAAAAAATGTAAAAAAATAATTAATTTTAATTTTTTTTTTAAATTATTATAATTTTTTAAATCCTATAACAGCAAACTTTGAAAAAATAAGTTTTAAAAAATTCCAATTTTTTATTAATTTGAAAAAATATTTTTTTTAAAAAATCCACGATTGATAGATCTTTGAAAAAAATATTTTTTAAAAAGACTACGTATGATGGATCTTTGAAAAAATAAGTTTTAAAAAATTCCAATTTTTTATTAATTTGAAAAAATATTTTTTTTAAAAATCCACGATTGATAGATCTTTGAAAAAAATATTTTTTAAAAAGACTACGTATGATGGATCTTTGAAAAAATAAGTTTTAAAAAATTCCAATTTTTTATTAATTTGAAAAAATATTTTTTTTAAAAATCCACGATTGATAGATCTTTGAAAAAAATATTTTTTAAAAAGACTACGTATGATGGATCTTTGAAAAAATAATTTTTAAAAAATCCACGTTTGTTATTACTTTGAAAAAATAATTTTATAAAAAATCCACGTTTGTTATTACTTTGAAAAAATAATTTTTAAAAAGTCCACGTTTGTTATTACTTTGAAAAAATAATTTTTAAAAAATCCACGTTTGTTATTACTTTGAAAAAATAATTTTTAAAAAGTCCACGTTTGTTATTACTTTGAAAAAATAATTTTTAAAAAATCCACGTTTGTTATTACTTTGAAAAAATAATTTTATAAAAAATCGACGTTTGTTATTACTTTGAAAAAATAATTTTTAAAAAGTCCACGTTTGTTATTACTTTGAAAAATAATTTTTAAAAAATCCACGTTTGTTATTACTTTGAAAAAATAATTTTTAAAAAGTCCACGTTTGTTATTACTTTGAAAAAATAATTTTTAAAAAGTCCACGTTTGTTATTACTTTGAAAAAATAATTTTTAAAAAGTCCACGTTTGTTATTACTTTGAAAAAATAATTTTTAAAAAGTCCACGTTTGTTATTACTTTGAAAAAATAATTTTTAAAAAGTCCACGTTTGTTATTACTTTGAAAAAATAATTTTTAAAAAATCCACGTTTGTTATTACTTTGAAAAAATAATTTTTAAAAGTCCACGTTTGTTATTACTTTGAAAAAATAATTTTTAAAAAGTCCACGTTTGTTATTACTTTGAAAAAATAATTTTTAAAAAGTCCACGTTTGTTATTACTTTGAAAAAATAATTTTTAAAAAGTCCACGTTTGTTATTACTTTGAAAAAATAATTTTTAAAAAGTCCACGTTTGTTATTACTTTGAAAAAATAATTTTTAAAAAATCCACGTTTGTTATTACTTTGAAAAAATAATTTTTAAAAAGTCCACGTTTGTTATTACTTTGAAAAAATAATTTTTAAAAAATCCACGTTTGTTATTACTTTGAAAAAATAATTTTATAAAAAATCCACGTTTGTTATTACTTTGAAAAAATAATTTTTAAAAAGTCCACGTTTGTTATTACTTTGAAAAAATAATTTTTAAAAAATCCACGTTTGTTATTACTTTGAAAAAATAATTTTTAAAAAGTCCACGTTTGTTATTACTTTGAAAAAATAATTTTTAAAAAATCCACGTTTGTTATTACTTTGAAAAAATAATTTTTAAAAAATCCACGTTTGTTATTACTTTGAAAAAATAATTTTTAAAAAGTCCACGTTTGTTATTACTTTGAAAAAATAATTTTAAAAAATCCACGTTTGTTATTACTTTGAAAAAATAATTTTTAAAAAATCCACGTTTGTTATTACTTTGAAAAAATAATTTTTAAAAAATCCACGTTCGTTATTACTTTGAAAAGATAATTTTTAAAAAATCCACGTTTGTTATTACTTTGAAAAAATAATTTTTAAAAAATACACGTTTGATAGATCTTTGAAAAAATATTTTTTAAAAAGTCCACGTTCTTTGAGAAAATATTTTTTTTTAAATCCACGTTTGATGGATCTTTGAAAAAATATATTTTTTTTTAAATCCACGTTTGATATTACTTTGAAAAAATAATTTTTTAAAATTTCGGGTTTGTTATTATTTTGAAAAAATAATTTTTAAAACATTCACCTTTGTTAAAACTTAAAAAAAATATTTTTTAAAAAATCCACGTTTGTCAAAACTTTAAAAAAATATTTTTTAAAAAATCCACGTTTGTTAAAACTTTGAAAAAATATTTTTTAAAAAATCCACGATTGTTAATAGTTTGAAAAAATAATTTTTAAAAAATCCACGTTTGATGGATCTTTGAAAAAATATTTTTTAAAAAATCAACGTTTGATGGATCTTTCAAAAAAATTTTTTTTTAAAAAATCCACGTTTGTTTATACTTTGAAAAAATAATGTTTAAAAAATCCAAGTCTGTTGATTTATTAAAAATATATATTTTTTTAAATCCACGTCGCTTGATTTATTTAAAAAATATTTTTTAAAAAATCCACGTCTGTTGATTTATTTAAAAAAAATATGTTTTAAAGAATCCACGTCTGTTGATTTATTAAAAAAGTATTTTTCAATCAACGTCTGTTGATTCATTAAAAAAATATATTTTTTTTAAGTCAAAGTTAGTAGATTTATTTAAAAAATATTTCTTAAAAAATCCACGTCTGTTGATTTATTTAAAAAATAAAAAATATTTTTTTTAAAAAATCCACGTTCATTGATTTATTCATAAAATATTTTTTAAAAAATCCACGTCCATTGATTTATTCAAAAAATAATTTTTAAAAAATCCACGTCCATTGATTTACTCAAAAAATATTTTTTAAAAAATCCACATCCATTGATTTATTCAAAAAATAATTTTTAAAAAATCCACGTCCATTGATTTACTCAAAAAATATTTTTTAAAAAATCCACATCCATTGATTTATTCAAAAAATATTTTTTAAAAAATCTACGTCTGTTGGTTTAGTAAAAAAATATTTTTTAAAAAATCCACGTCTGTTGGTTTAGTAAAAAAATATTTTTAAAAAATCCACGTCTGTTGGTTTAGTAAAAAAATATTTTTTAAAAAATCCACGTCTGTTGGTTTAGTAAAAAAATATTTTTTAAAAAATCCACGTCTGTTGGTTTAGTAAAAAAATATTTTTTAAAAAATCCACGTCTGTTGGTTTAGTAAAAAAATATTTTTTAAAAAATCCACGTCTGTTGGTTTAGTAAAAAAATATTTTTTAAAAAATCCACGTCTGTTGGTTTAGTAAAAAAATATTTTTTAAAAAATCCACGTCTGTTGGTTTAGTAAAAAAATATTTTTTAAAAAATCCACGTCTGTTGGTTTAGTAAAAAATATTTTTTAAAAAATCCACGTCTGTTGGTTTAGTAAAAAAATATTTTTTAAAAAATGCACGTCTGTTGGTTTAGTTAAAAAATATTTTTTAAAAATTCCACGTCTGTTGGTTTAGTAAAAAAATATTTTTTAAAAAATCCACGTCTGTTGGTTTAGTAAAAAATATTTTTTAAAAAATCCACGTCTGTTGGTTTAGTAAAAAAATATTTTTTAAAAAATCCACGTCTGTTGATTTATTTAAAAAATATTTTTTAAAAAATCCACGTCTGTTGATTTATTTAAAAAATTTTTTTTAAAAAATCCACGTCTGTTGATTTATTTAAAAAAAATATTTTTTAAAAAATCCACGTCGGTTGATATATTTAATTTTTTTTTATAAATCCACAGACTCGGATTTTTTATATTATATTTTTTAAAAAATCCACGTCTGTTGATTTATTTGAAAAATATTTTTTAAAAAATCCACGTCTGTTGATTTATTTTAAAAAAATATTTTTTAAAAAATCCACGTGGGTTGATTTATTTAAATTTTTTTTATAAATCCACAGACTCGGATTTTTTTATATTATATTTTTTTAAAAAATCCACGTCTGTTGATTTATTTAAAAAATATTTTTTAAAAAATCCACGTCTGTTGATTTATTAAAAAAAAATATTTTTTTTTTGAATTTTTAAAAAATATATTTTTAAAAATCCAAGTCTGTTGATTTATTAAAAAAAATATTTTTGTTAATAAATCCACGTCTGTTGATTTATTTAAAAAAATATTTTCCCTTAATATTATCCCAGGGCTTCTTGATGTCTAGAAAAAATCCTTTCGACATTTGCCCTAACTTATATCCTCCAAATCAACAAAAGATCTTCCATTTTTTTTGTAATTCAAGATTTTTTTTGATTGATGGCCGACATATAATTGATGTTAATGGACAAATATCAATCATACGACCAGGAGGTTGTAAATATTCTTATCTCAATGCCAAAGTGGAGCCCTGTCATTTCCTTTTGCTGCTGGGAAAGATGCGGTTTGTTTTGGGAGTTTAAAAAAATCTTAAAAAAATAAAACAACTAAAACACAAAATATTATCTAAACAACCAAGGAGAGGTTGGCGTATGATTAACAATAAGAAACAAAATTCTAATTTATATCAATCATACGTTAATTTATTCCTTGTTTAAAATAGGAGAACTCCTTCTCCGACTTTCATTGGCATTAAATTAAATTTAGTATTTTTTATTTATTTTTTCTTTATTTATTTATTTGCCCGAGAAAAATTCATATTTCCTCATTTAAACACACACACTCTCACTTAGCCACCCACACACAAGCAACCGCACTCTTTCACCGAGTTAAAATGCACATTTCCATAAAAACTCTCTGAAGTGTGTTTCATGTTCAGTATAAATATCTTCCGCATACTTGTACATCTTTTGATGCCAAGGGGTGGTGGGGGAGGGGGTATTGTTCTTCTCGCCCACCCCCATTAATTTGCATTTATAACGAGTTTGAATCCTCAACGTTCCGTCAGCGAGAAACGGAAAAGGCGTTATGAAAAGGAACAGCAGAACGGAGGAAATTTGCATACCTCTTTGTAGTCACTTTCCAGTTAAACGGGAAGTGAAAGTCCTTTTGGGACTTGTCTGTTTTATGTTCTGCGTAAAAAATAATAAACAAACTCCAATAGGATTTGCGGCAACAATAACAAATTAAATGCAAAATAAATGAGATTTTTGTTCATTAATAACATAAACATCAAAATGTTTAAAGGATTTTTTAAAGAAATTTTCTCAAGGACTTCCATAGAAATAAACGTGGATTTTTTAAAGAAATTTTCTCAAGGACTTCCATTACCATAAACGTGGATTTTTAAAGAAATTTTCTCAAGGACTTCCCAAGAAATAAACGTGGATTTTTAAAGAAATAAATGTGGATTTTTTAAAGAAATTTTCTCAAGGACTTTCACTACCATAAACGTAGTTTTTTTAAAGAAATTTTCTCAAGGACTTCCAAACAAATAAACGTGGATTTTTTAAAGAAATTTTCTCAAGGACTTCCCAAGAAATAAACGTGGATTTTTTAAAGAAATTTTCTCAAGGACTTCCACTACCATAAACGTGGATTTTTTAAAGAAATTTTCTCAAGGACTTCCCAAAAAAAAACGTGGATTTTTTAAAGAAATTTTCTCAAGGACTTCCCAAAAAAAACCGTGGATTTTTTAAAGAAATTTTCTCAAGGACTTCTAAGGAAATAAATGTGGATTTTTTAAAGAAATTTTCTCAAGGACTTCCACTACCATAAACGTGGATTTTTTAAGGAAATTTTCTCAAGGACTTCCACTACCATAAACGTGGATTTTTTAAGGAAATTTTCTCAAGGACTTCCACTACCATAAACGTGGATTTTTTAAAGAATTGTTCAAAGAACATTCAGGGTCTCAGGGGCTAAATGACTTTCAGGATCACAGGCATGGATTAATAAGTGAATTTTTCTACGGGACATTGGGGTGAATTGTTAAAGGAATTCTCTACTTTCAGAATTTTTTTTCTATAGAATCTACATCCACAGACATGGACTCTTTGTGGAACTTTTAAGAAGGACCTTCAAGGAAATACCTTTGGATTTTCAAAGATTTTTCATACAGGAGCTTCAGAGTCGTATTCTTGAATTTTTAAATTACATTTTCGACAGGACCTTCAGCTGTAGAGGCGTGGTTTTTCAATGGCCCTTAAAAGACATAGACATTTTTTTGAAATATTTTTTTAAGCATTTCTAAAGGACCTTCGTATGTTCTAAAGGATCTTCAGTTTCATAGGCATAGATTTTTCAAGAAATGTCTTTTCAAGGTCATAGGTGTGGACTGTTACAGCCATTATTCTAAAGTACGTTCAGGGGCATTCGGTTGGATTTTTTGAAGGAATTCTATACAGAACCATCAAAGCCCTAATTCGTGTATTTTTAAAGGACTTTTTTTCTACAGGATCTACATCCACAGGCATGAACTCTTTGAAGAACTTTATAAAAGGAGATTCAGGGCAATAGGCATCAATTTTAGAAGATTTTTCGTACAAGATTTTCAGAGTCATATTCGTATTTTTTTTTTAAATAAATTATTCTACAGGACCTTCAAAGACATGGTATATACGTTTTTAATTTTTCCTTAGAATTGCTAGAGGACGTTAATAGTCGTAGATTTTTATGAACCTTTAAAATTTTAAATTTCAGGGTCATATTATTTTTTTAAAGTGGTTATGGGCCACAGGCCTCGATTTTCTTATACATTTTCAAAAGATGTTCAACGTCATAGACATGAAGTATCATGATTTTTAAGGGCTTCGAGAAACATAAGGGAGAATTTAAAATTTAATATTTTTTTCAAATGAATATTTCGATAAAAATTTTTCTCAAGGACTAATGGGAATGGAATTATTCTGAGCCATTGCTGAAGATATTTTTCTTATGAATATTCGGGGCTCACAAGAGTGGAAGATTTTATGAATTTTAAAGTGGCTGAAGATGTCCCTTCGGATTTTTTTTGAAAATTTAAAAAAAAATAAGTTTAGACATACATTTTGAATTTTTCAATGTTAGATTCCTGAAGGGTGCGTATGAGTGTCGACAATACGTATACGCCAGGCAAATCTTTCATAACGATTTTTGGCTTAAAAATCGATTTTAAATCCGCAATTTAGGATTTTTATATTATTCAATTTTAGGCTCTAATAAACTTGTTTTCCGTTTTGTCTAATTTGAAGGCAATATGCAAATTGTCCCACATTCTATCCTTGTTCACGGCAATTGATTGAAATTCCTCTTAACAACAGGATAATAACTAAATGTAAACAATGATGACAGGCCACACCGAAAATATGCCAATTTACAAAGTGAACATTTTCAGAAACGAAAAACAAAAACAGAGGACAAATGTGGGAGACCACACTCACAGGCATAATCGCATATTGAAAACCCGTTTGGGATGACTGACAATTTTAAATTATTTTTATTTCCGATTTTTTTTTTTTTTTTTTTTTTTTTTGTTATTGGTGTTTTTTTTTTTTTTTTGGGAATTTATTTAATGTATTAAATTGTATTATAATCTCTTCTACGGGCTTGTTATTTAATAAAAATACACATATTTTTGGGGATATCGCAAAATGTTATTAAAAACTTTTTTTTTGTCCCAACTGACATTATTTCAAATATTTGATGATTGACAGCCAAAGAGGATTAGGCTAGTAATTTATATGTAATGTGTGTTAAAATGTTTAACAAATTTATGAAATGGACCAAATTTATAGACGATTAAGTCACCATAAAACGATTGCAAAGTCAAGGTGATATGGGGCGTATACGTTGTGACAACACGTATACGCAACCAATCCAAAGAGGTCTTCAATTATTGTTCGTTTGGAAAATATATATTTTTTTCAAAATTCGAAGAGCAATAAACTTTGAAAAACCTAGAAAGAAAATCCAAAAAAATATGTTTTCTTTAAAAAATAAAATCCAAGAGCAATTAACTTCAAAAAATCTAAAAAAACACACAAAAATCATTTGTTTAAAAATTTTCGAAGAAAAAAAATAAAACGATTACAAAGTCAAGATGATATGGGGCGTATACGTTGTGAAAACACGTATACGCAACCAATCCTTTAAAAAATAATTTTCAAGAGCCTTTATAAAATCAAAAAAAATATTCTTTTTAAAAAAATTATTTCTGAGAAATTTTTATAAAAGGCAGATTTTTTTCTAAAGTCATTTGTTTTAAAATTTTCGAAGAAAAAAATATTTTCTATGAAGAAAAATATTTTTCTTTGAAGAAAAATATTTTTTCTTTGTTTTTTTTTTTTATTTTCATTTGTCATTTGTTTTCAAATTTTCGAAGAAAAAATAAAAAATATTATATATAAATATAATTTTTAAATCAAATAACTTTCAGAAACAACCTTTATGGAATTTTTTTAAAAAAATATATGTTTTAAAGGCCATATGAAACCTGATTTTCTTCACAAATAGGATTTTTTTTCCTAGGAAAGAAAAATTAATTTTCGTATTTTTTATCTCCCCCTCCATGGCTCAATTAATTGGCCTGTCTTGCCTTCCATACTCTTTAATTAGACTACTGCCATATCATAATACCAAATTTCAATATTTACTTTTGAAATTCAATTTCCAGTGATTTCCTTAGAAAGACTTGAAGTATCTTTACATAAATTAATTATCTCATAATAGGGCATAGTGTTTACATTCACTTTTATGGAGGTCCTTTTCAAAAATTCATAGCGGCCGTATCCTTGTATTAAATATTGAAAATGCAAAATTTTATTTATTGATCGGAATCTTATCTTTTGGCCCATGCATTTACTTGTGTGCTTAAGTGGTTTCAACTAACAACTTCGAACTAACTTGATATTTTCATTAGAAGTGAAGGGAACAGAACCCAGCAAACAAAAACTTTTTGAAACGTTTTTTAAAATATTTCTGAGGGGAAACTTTAAAGAATTGTTCTCAAGGACTTCCACTACCATAAACGTGAATTTTTTAAAGAAATTTTCTCCCAAGAAATAAACGTGGATTTTTCAAAGAAATTTTCTCAATGTCCTGCCAAAGAAATAAACGTGGATTTTTTAAAGAAATTTTTTCAAGGACTTCCACTACCATAAATGTGGATTTTTTAAAGAAATTTTCTCAAGGATCTGCCAAAGAAATAAACGTGGATTTTTTAAAGAAATTTTCTCAAGGACTTCCACTTCCATAAACGAGGATTTTTTAAAGAAATTCTCTCAGAAAGAAATAAACTTGGATTTTTTAAAGAAATTTTATCAAGGCTTCCCCAAGAAATAAACGTGGATTTTTTAAAGAAATTTTCTCAAGGTCCTGCCAAAGAAATAAACGTGGATTTTTTAAAGAAATTTTCTCAAGGTCCTGCCAAAGAAATAAACGTGGATTTTTTAAAGAAATTTTCTCAAGGTCCTGCCAAAGAAATAAACGTGGATTTTTTAAAGAAATTTTCTCAAGGTCCTGCCAAAGAAATAAACGTGGATTTTTTAAAGAAATTTTCTCAAGGACCTGCAAAGAATAAAAAGTGGATTTTTAAAGTAATTTTCTCAAGGACCTGCAAAGAATAAAAAGTGGATTTTTTAAAGAAATTTTCTCAAGGACTTTTAAAGAAATAAACGTGGATTTTTTAAAGAAATTTTTTCAAGGACTTCCACTACCATAAACGTGGATTTTTTAAAGAAATTTTCTCAAGGATCTGCCAAAGAAATAAACGTGGATTTTTTAAAGAAATTTTCTCAAGGACTTCCACTACCATAAACGTGGATTTTTTAAAGAAATTTTCTCAAGGATCTGCCAAAGAAATAAACGTGGATTTTTTAAAGAAAAATTTTCAAGGATTTCCAAAGAAATAAACGTGGATTTTTTAAAGAAATTCTCTCAGAAAGAAATAAACGTGGATTTTTTAAAGAAATTTTCTCAAGGTCCTGCCAAAGAAATAAACGTGGATTTTTTAAAGAAATTTTCTCAAGGTCCTGCCAAAGAAATAAACGTGGATTTTTTAAAGAAATTTTCTCAAGGACTTCCACTTCCATAAACGTGGATTTTTTAAAGAAATTTTCTCAAGGACTTCCACTTCCATAAACGTGGATTTTTTAAAGAAATTCTCTCAGAAAGAAATAAACGTGGATTTTTTAAAGAAATTTTCTCAAGGTCCTGCCAAAGAAATAAACGTGGATTTTTTAAAGAAATTTTCTCAAGGACTTCCACTTCCATAAACGTGGATTTTTTAAAGAAATTTTCTCAAGGTCCTGCCAAAGAAATAAACGTGGATTTTTTAAAGAAATTTTCTCAAGGTCCTGCCAAAGAAATAAACGTGGATTTTTTAAAGAAATTTTCTCAAGGACTTCCACTTCCATAAACGTGGATTTTTTAAAGAAATTCTCTCAGAAAGAAATAAACGTGGATTTTTTAAAGAAATTCTCTCAGAAAGAAATAAACGTGGATTTTTTAAAGAAATTCTCTCAGAAAGAAATAAACGTGGATTTTTTAAAGAAATTCTCTCAGAAAGAAATAAACGTGGATTTTTTAAAGAAATTCTCTCAGAAAGAAATAAACGTGGATTTTTTAAAGAAATTCTCTCAGAAAGAAATAAACGTGGATTTTTTAAAGAAATTTTCTCAAGGTCCTGCCAAAGAAATAAACGTGGATTTTTTAAAGAAATTTTCTCAAGGTCCTGCCAAAGAAATAAACGTGGATTTTTTACAGAAATTTTCTCAAGGTCCTGCCAAAGAAATAAACGTGGATTTTTTAAAGAAATTTTCTCAAGGTCCTGCCAAAGAAATAAACGTGGATTTTTTAAAGAAATTTTCTCAAGGTCCTGCCAAACAAATAAACGTGGATTTTTTAAAGAAATTTTCTCAAGGTCCTGCCAAACAAATAAACGTGGATTTTTTAAAGAAATTTTCTCAAGGTCCTGCCAAACAAATAAACGTGGATTTTTTAAAGAAATTTTCTCAAGGTCCTGCCAAAGAAATAAACGTGGATTTTTTAAAGAAATTTTCTCAAGGTCCTGCCAAACAAATAAACGTGGATTTTTTAAAGAAATTTTCTCAAGGTCCTGCCAAACAAATAAACGTGGATTTTTTAAAGAAATTTTCTCAAGGTCCTGCCAAAGAAATAAACGTGGATTTTTTAAAGAAATTCTCTCAGAAAGAAATAAACGTGGATTTTTTAAAGAAATTTTTTCAAGGCTTTCCCAAGAAATAAACGTGGATTTTTTAAAGAAATTTTCTCAAGGTCCTGCCAAAGAAATAAACGTGGATTTTTTAAAGAAATTTTCTCAAGGTCCTGCCAAAGAAATAAACGTGGATTTTTTAAAGAAATTTTCTCAAGGTCCTGCCAAAGAAATAAACGTGGATTTTTTAAAGAAATTCTCTCAGAAAGAAATAAACGTGGATTTTTTAAAGAAATTTTCTCAAGGTCCTGCCAAAGAAATAAACGTGGATTTTTTAAAGAAATTTTCTCAAGGTCCTGCCAAAGAAATAAACGTGGATTTTTTAAAGAAATTCTCTCAGAAAGAAATAAACGTGGATTTTTTAAAGAAATTTTTTCAAGGCTTTCCCAAGAAATAAACGTGGATTTTTTAAAGAAATTTTCTCAAGGTCCTGCCAAACAAATAAACGTGGATTTTTTAAAGAAATTTTCTCAAGGTCCTGCCAAACAAATAAACGTGGATTTTTTAAAGAAATTTTCTCAAGGTCCTGCCAAACAAATAAACGTGGATTTTTTAAAGAAATTTTCTCAAGGATTTTTTTTTAGGATTTTTTAAGGATCTTTGCTGGGTTGTCTAATATTTCCCATGATGATAAAACATAATCACATCACCATGAAATATTATTATGAGGGGCGAAGAACTTTTCCCATGTAGTGCCACTTTAAACTGTAACAACATCAAACTACAAGTTTGCCCATAAAAACACTGCTCACTAACACACACACACTCATATTGCTGCGTATATGTGTTTGCACATAAAGTTCAATTGATGAAGGTATAAAATTTTAAAGCTCACTTAAGTCAGTTGAGTTGAGTTGAGTTGAGTGAGGAAAAATAAGTTGAATGGCAAGGCCAAAACCAGACATGGCAATAGAAGAATAAGTGGATGGATGGATGTTGGCTGTGTGTTGAGTGGTATTTAAGGATGAGGGTCATATCGGGAATAGTTTTCCATGGAAATGCCAAAATGGTTTGCAGAGCGTTGAAAATGAAAATCAATTGCTATTTTTTTGCAGAATGGGTTTTAGGTATATAATAGGAACTTTATTCTGGTTGAAATGCGAAACTATTTAAAAAAATTATAGACAGGGTAGGACAAAAAAAAAACTGCAACAAAGTCAAGTGCCATAATTTTTACATTTTTCTTCAAATTTTATTGAATGAAAGGAAAAAAATGTCGGAAACTACATCAAATTTTATAAGAAGTTTAGATTTGTTCGAATTGCTCACCTTTGGCAGGAATTGTGGCCTTCAAACGGTCGGCCAATCAAACCGTCACACGCTGTCCGAATGTTGCTTTGTGGTCCCATTTTGGCCCATTCCCGGCGAAGCGCTTGCTTGAGGTGATCGACACTTTGGAACCTCATTTTGTAACCATTCTTGGGTGGCTAATGCTGAGTGCGTTGGAATGTCCAAGGTCTGCGGCCAAAATTTTTACGTTCCCAAGGCTTTAATACACCTTCCAGAATTTTTTCGCGATAATATTCGGCATTTATTCTGATTCGCCATTCCCGGCGAAGCACTTGCTTGAGGTGATCGACACTTTGGTTGGATTTTTTATTGCCAACCTTGCTTTCCAAAATTCTCCCAGACACAATAGTCCAACGGATTGGTATCCGGAGATTTTTGGTGGCCATTGTGCGCTGGAAATGAAACGAGGAACCTCATTTTGTAAACATTCTTGGGTGGCGCATGCGCCTGAGTGCGATGGTGCTGAGTCCTGTTGGAATGTCCACTGTCTGCGGCCAAAATATTTGCCAAGGCTTTAATAAATCCTCCAGAATATTTTGGCCATAAAATATTCGACCTTTATTCTGATGCCGCCACGGTCGATTAATACGAGCAGAGAGCAACCAAGAGTGGCTGTTATGGCGTCCCATCATAACAGCCATCACCATGGCCGGCGCTTGAGTTCTGATGGCCAACCGAAGGTGCACATTTTCAGTTGACCTGAAATGAAGTGAGGAACCTCACTTTGGTAACCATTCCTGGGTGGCGCGTGCTGAGTGCACGTTGGAATCTCCAAGGCCTACGGCCAAAATGTTTGCCAAGGCTTTAATACATCCTCCAGAATATTTTCGCAATAATATTCGGCATTTATTCTGATGCCACCCACGGTCGATTAATATGAGCGGAAAGTGACCATCGGCTGTTATGGCCGCCCACACCACACCATCATACCATGGCCGGCGCTTGAGTTCTGGTGGCCAACCGAAGGTGCATATTTTCAGCTGTCTTCAGACCTCTTTGGCAAGTAAACACGATCATTTTGTTTGTTCACAAACTACTGGACAAGGCTTTAACACACCCTCCAGAATATTTTCGCAATAATATTCGGCACATATTCTGATGCCGTCACGGTCGCTTAATATGAGCGGAAAGTGACCATCGGCTGTTATGGCGACCCATCATAACAGCCGTCACCATGGCCGGCGCTGGAGTTCTGGCGGCCAACCGAAGGTGCCAATTTTCAGCTGACCTGACCTCTTTAACAGGTTAATCCGATAATTTTGTTTGTCTACATTATTCGGCTGGACAGCGAATTTTTTTTCATCGGAGACCACCGAATAATCGAAGACCACTAAATTCGGCAGTTCACCCCTTTTCGTCCAAGCGAAGCAACTCTTTAGCCCTCTTGAGTCTAGTTTCTTTCTGCTGCGGTGTAGGTTCTTGCACTTTTTGTCATTTCAATGGCCTTACCCCGCCCCAGCTCATTTTTCAACATTTGCCGAATGGAATTTTGCGCTATGTTCAGCTCACGAGCCATTTTTCGGCCACAGCGGCACGGGTGTCGATCAAGTCAATTTTTTAATTTTTAGAACCATTTCTGCCGATGTAGGCTGTTTTCTTGACGTCGGGATACGCTGTATAAGTTCTTGCACTTTTTGGAATTTCAATGGCTTTACCCCGAGCTCATTTTTCAATATTTGCCATATGCCGAATATTGCGATATATTCAGCTCACGAGCCATTTTTCGGCCACTGCGATGCGGGTTTCGATCAAGTCGCTTTTTGACTTTTCGAACTATTTCTGCTGATGTTGCAGTTTTCTTCCGTCCACTTCCTTAACGTCGGGGGGCTACGCTACCAGTATCACGGTAACGAGCCATTGTTGCGAGACACAACTTATTTATTTACATTTAAATGCTGAAGTGCTCTAACGACAGCCACTTGTGGTCACTTCCAGCCAAAATATCAAAGAAATCACACCATCACACGCTTGAATTCCATTACGAATAACTTTTTTCCGGGAAAATTTTCAGCAAAATGCTTTTGTATGCCTGGAAACAATATAATGAGCTGTCACTGGAATAAATTTAACAGCTGTCAGACGAGCGGCTTGGAAATGCCAGCAGTCTGAAGTTGGTTGCAGTTTTTTTCATCTCACCCAGAATATTTGAGAAATTTGTGAGAAAAAAATTGCTATCAGCAAATTTTGTATTTTTTTATTATTTTTTTTTTTTTAGAATTTTACTATTTTTTTACAATTTTTCTAGTTGTAATTGTCCCTCAAACATATATATTTTCTTAAAAATACAAAATTATTGGTCCTTTGAAAAACATGTTCTTGAGAGCGCCCCCTTTTTATCATTGATCTATACGTGTAGCGTATACGTGTTGTCACCACGTATACGCCCCACATCACCTTGCCTTTGCAATCGTTTTATGGTGACTCAATCCTCTGTCAATTTCATCCATTTTACAAATTTGTTAAACATTTTAACACACATAACATATAAATTACTAGCCTAATCCTCTTTGGCTGTCAATCATCGAATATTTGAAAAAAAAATGTCAGTTGGCAGGAAAAAAAGTTCATAATAACATTATTGCCAAATCCCCAAAAAATATGTGTATTTTTATGAAATAACAAGCCCGTAAAAGAGATTATAATAAAATTTAATACATTAAATGAAGTTCCCCAAAAAATTACACCAACAAAAACATTCAATAACATTTTGTCAAAAAAAAAAAAAAAAAAAAAAAATCTGAAATAAAAATAAATTAAAATTGTCAGTCATCCCAAACGGGATTTCAAAATGCGGTTATGCCTGTGAGTGTGGTCTGCCACATTTGTCCTCTGTTTGTGTTTTTCGCTTCCGAAAATGTTCACTTTGTAAATTGGCATATTTTCGGTGTGTCCTGCGTCATCATTGTTTACATTTAGTTATTATCCTGTTGTTAAGAGGATTACCACACACACACTCAATATGGGGTCTCTGTGAAATGGGTGTTACAAGTGGACAGGAATTTCAATCAATTGTCGTGTACAAGGACAGAAGGTGGGACAAATTACATATTGCATTAAAATTAGAAAAACCGAAAAACAAGTTTATTAGAGCCTAAAATTGAATAATATAAAAATCCAAAATTGCGGAATTAAAATGTACGTTTAAGGCAAAAATCGCCATGAAAGTTTTGGGTGGCGTATACGTAATGTCGGTACTTATACGCACCCTTCAGGAATAAAACTTTGAAAAATTCAAAACTTATGTCTAAACATATTTTTTTTTAAATTTAAAAAAATCCAAAGGGACATCTTCAGCCACTTTAGAATTCATAAAATCTTCCATTCTTATGAGCCTGAATATTCATAAGAAAAATCTACAGCAATGGCCCAGAATAAATCCATTCCCAGTCCATTGCCTGGCGTATACGTATTGTCGGTACTCATACACACCCTTCAAGAATAAAACATTGAAAAATTCAAAATTTATGTCTTAACTTATTTTTTTTTAATTTAAAAAATCCAGAGAAACATCTTCAGCCACTTTAAAATTCATAAAATCTTCCATTCTTATGAGCCTGAATATTCATAAGAAATATTCATTCAGCAATGTCCCAGAATAAATCCATTCCCACTAGACCTTAAGAAAATTTTTTTTATCGAAATATTCATTTGAAAAATATTAAATTTTAAATTCACGCTTATGTTTCTCGAAGCCCCTTGAAAATCATGATACTTCAAGTCCATGATGCTGAACATCCTTTGAAAATGTACAAGAAAATCGAGGCCTATGACCACTAACCATTTAAAAAAAAATAATATGAACCTGAAATTTTAAATTTTAAAGGTCCATAAAAATCCACGACTATTAACGTCCTCTAGCAATTCTAAAGAAAAATTAAACACATATATATTATGTCTTTGAAGGTCCTGTAGAATAATTTCTTTAAAAAAACATACGAATATGGCTCTGAAAATCTCATACAAAAAATCTTCTCAAATTGATGCCTATTGCCCTGAATCTCCTTTTTTAAAGTTCCTCAAAGAGTTCATGCCTGTGAATGTAGATCGTGTAGAAAAAAAAGTCCTTTAAAAATCCTCGATGTAGGGCTTTGATGGTCCTTTAGAGAATTTCTTCAAAAATCCAAACGAATGGCCCAAAACGTTCTTTAGAAAAATGGCTGTAAAAATGCACACCTATGACCTTGAAAAGACATTTTAAAAACAAAATCTATGCCTATGAAACTGAAGATCCTTTAGCACATACGGAGGTCCTTTGGAAATGCTTAAAAAAATATCTATGTCTTTGAAGGGCCATTGAAAAACCAAGCCTGTACAGCTGAAAGTACTGTCGAAAAGTTAATTTAAAAATTCAAGAATACGACTCTGAAGCTCGTGTATTAATCTTTGAAAATGCAGGAGTATTTCCTTGAAGGTGCTTCTTAAAATTCCGCAAAGAGTCCATGTCTGTGGATGTAGATTCTATAGAAAAAAAATCCTGAAAGAATAAGGCTCGGATGGTCGTGTAGGGAATTCCATTAACAATTCACCCTAATGAAAATTTCTTTAAAAAATCCACGTTTATTACTTGGGAAGTCCTTGAGAAAAATTCTTTAAAAAATCCACGTTTATTTCTTGGGAAGTCCTTGAGAAAATTTCTTTAAAAAATCCACGTTTATTTCTTGGAAAGTCCTTGAGAAATTTTCTTTAAAAAATCCACGTTCATTTTATGGGAAGTTCTTGAGAAAATTTCTTTAAAAAATCCACGTTTATGGTAGTGGAAGTCCTTGAGAAAATTTCTTTAAAAAATCCACGTTTATTTCTTGGGAAGTCCTTGAAAAGATTTCTTTAAAAAATCCACGTTTATTTCTTGGGAAGTCCTTGAGAAAATTTCTTTAAAAAATCCACGTTTATTTCTTGGAAAGTCCTTGAGAAATTTTCTTTAAAAAATCCACGATTATGGTAGTGGAAGTCCTTGAGAAAATTTCTTTAAAAAATCCACGTTTATGGTAGTGGAAGTCCTTGAGAAAATTTCTTTAAAAAATCCACGTTTATGGTAGTGGAAGTCCTTGAGAAAATTTCTTTAAAAAATCCACGTTTATGGTAGTGGAAGTCCTTGAGAAAATTTCTTTAAAAAATCCACGTTTATTACTTGGGAATTCCTTGAGAAATTTTTTTTAAAAAATCCACGTTTATTTGTTTGGAAGTCCTTGAGAAATTTTTTTAAAAAAATCCACGTTTATTTCTTGGGAAGTCCTTGAGAAAATTTTTTAAAAAATCCACGTTTATTTCTTGGGAAGTCCTTGAGAAATTTTTTTTAAAAAATCCACGTTTATTTGTTTGGAAGTTCTTGAGAAATTTTTTTTAAAAAATCCACGTTTATTTCTTGGGAAGTCCTTGAGAAAATTTCTTTAAAAAATCCACGTTTATGGTAGTGGAAGTCCTTGAGAAAATTTCTTTAAAAAATCCACGTTTATGGTAGTGGAAGTCCTTGAGAAAATTTCTTTAAAAAATCCACGTTTATTTCTTGGGAAGTCCTTGAGAAAAATTCTTTAAAAAATCCACGTTTATTTCTTGGGAAGTCCTTGAGAAAAATTCTTTAAAAAATCCACGTTTATTTCTTGGGAAGTCCTTGAGAAAAATTCTTTAAAAAATCCACGTTTATGGTAGTGGAAGTCCTTGAGAAAATTTCTTTAAAAAATCCACGTTTATTTCTTGGGAAGTCCTTGAGAAAAATTCTTTAAAAAATCCACGTTTATTTCTTGGGAAGTCCTTGAGAAAATTCTTTAAAAAATCCACGTTTATTTCTTGGGAAGTCCTTGAGAAAAATTCTTTAAAAAATCCACGTTTATTTCTTGGGAAGTCCTTGAGAAAATTTCTTTAAAAAATCCAAGTTTATGGTAGTGGAAGTCCTTGAGAAAATTTCTTTAAAAAATCCACGTTTATTTCTTGGGAAGTCCTTGAGAAAATTTCTTTAAAAAATCCACGTTTATGGTAGTGGAAGTCCTTGAGAAAATTTCTTTAAAAAATCCACGTTTATGGTAGTGGAAGTCCTTGAGAAAATTTCTTTAAAAAATCCACGTTTATTTCTTGGGAAGTCCTTGAGAAAAATTCTTTAAAAAATCCACGTTTATTTCTTGGGAAGTCCTTGAGAAAAATTCTTTAAAAAATCCACGTTTATTTCTTGGGAAGTCCTTGAGAAAAATTCTTTAAAAAATCCACGTTTATTTCTTGGGAAGTCCTTGAGAAAAATTCTTTAAAAAATCCACGTTTATTTCTTGGGAAGTCCTTGAGAAAATTTCTTTAAAAAATCCACGTTTATTTCTTGGGAAGTCCTTGAGAAAATTTCTTTAAAAAATCCACGTTTATTTGTTTGGAAGTCCTTGAGAAAATTTTTTTAAAAAATCCACGTTTATTTCTTGGGAAGTCCTTGAGAATTTTTTTTTTAAAAATCCACGTTTATTTGTTTGGAAGTCCTTGAGAAATTTCTTTAAAAAATCCACGTTTATGGTAGTGGAAGTCCTTGAGAAAATTTCTTTAAAAAATCCACGTTTATTTCTTGGGAAGTCCTTGAGAAAATTTCTTTAAAAAATCCACGTTTATTTCTTGGGAAGTCCTTGAGAAAATTTCTTTAAAAAATCCACGTTTATTTCTTGGGAAGTCCTTGAGAAAATTTCTTTAAAAAATCCACGTTTATTTCTTGGGAAGTCCTTGAGAAAATTTCTTTAAAAAACCCACGTTTATTTCTTGGGAAGTCCTTGAGAAAATTTCTTTAAAAAATCCACGTTTATTTCTTGGGAAGTCCTTGAGAAAATTTCTTTAAAAAATCCACGTTTATTTCTTTGAAAGTCCTTGAGAAAATTTCTTTAAAAAATCCACGTTCATTTTATGGGAAGTTCTTGAGAAAATTTCTTTAAAAAATCCACGTTTATGGTAGTGGAAGTCCTTGAGAAAATTTCTTTAAAAATCCACGTTTATTTCTTGGGAAGTCCTTGAGAAAATTTCTTTAAAAAATCCACGTTTATTTCTTTGAAAGTCCTTGAGAAAATTTCTTTAAAAAATCCACGTTTATTTCTTTGAAAGTCCTTGAGAAAATTTCTTTAAAAAATCCACGTTTATTTGTTTGGAAGTCCTTGAGAAAATTTCTTTAAAAAATCCACGTTTATTTCTTGGGAAGTCCTTGAGAAAATTTCTTTAAAAATCCTCGTTTATTTGTTTGGAAGTCCTTGAGAAAATTTCTTTAAAAAATCCACGTTTATTTGTTTGGAAGTCCTAGAGAAAATTTCTTTAAAAAATCCACGTTTATTTCTTGGGAAGTCCTTGAGAAAATTTCTTTAAAAAATCCACGTTTATTTCTTGGGAAGTCCTTGAGAAAATTTCTTTAAAAAATCCACGTTTATTTCTTGGGAAGTCCTCAAAGAAAATTTCTTTAAAAAATCCACGTTTATTTCTTGGGAAGTCTTTGAGAAAATTTCTTTAAAAAATCCACATTTATGGTAGTGGAAGTCCTAGAGAAAATTTCTTTAAAAAATCCACGTTTATTTCTTGGGAAGTCTTTGAGAAAATTTCTTTAAAAAATCCACATTTATGGTAGTGGAAGTCCTAGAGAAAATTTCTTTAAAAAATCCACGTTTATGGTAGTGGAAGTCCTTGAGAAAATTTCTTTAAAAAATCCAAGTTTATTTCTTGGGAAGTCCTTGAGAAAATTTCTTTAAAAAATCCACGTTTATTTCTTGGGAAGTCCTTGAGAAAATTTCTTTAAAAAATCCACGTTTATTTCTTGGGAAGTCCTTGAGAAAATTTCTTTAAAAAATCCACGTTTATTTCTTGGGAAGTCCTTGAGAAAATTTCTTTAAAAAATCCACGTTTATTTCTTGGGAAGTCCTTGAGAAAATTTCTTTAAAAAATCCACGTTTATTTCTTGGGAAGTCCTCAAAGAAAATTTCTTTAAAAAATCCACGTTTATGGTAGTGGAAGTCCTTGAGAAAATTTCTTAAAAAAATCCAAGTTTATTTATTGGGAAGTCCTTGAGAAAATTTCTTAAAAAAATCCAAGTTTATTTACTGGGAAGTCCTTGAGAAAATTTCTTTAAAAAATCCACGTTTATGGTAGTGGAAGTCCTTGAGAAAATTTCTTTAAAAAATCCACGTTTATGGTAGTGGAAGTCCTTGAGAAAATTTCTTTAAAAAATCCACGTTTATGGTAGTGGAAGTCCTTGAGAAAATTTCTTTAAAAAATCCACGTTTATGGTAGTGGAAGTCCTTGAGAAAATTTCTTTAAAAAATCCACGTTTATGGTAGTGGAAGTCCTTGAGAAAAATTCTTTAAAAAATCCACGTTTATTTCGTTGGAAGTCTTTGAGAAAATTTCTTTAAAAAATCCACGTTTATTTCTTGGGAAGTTCTTCAGAAAATTTCTTTAAAAAATCCACGTTTATTTCTTGGGAAGTTCTTCAGAAAATTTCTTTAAAAAATCCACGTTTATTTCTTGGGAAGTTCTTCAGAAAATTTCTTTAAAAAATCCACGTTTATTTCTTGGGAAGTTCTACAGAAAATTTCTTTAAAAAATCCACGTTTATTTCTTGGGAAGTTCTTCAGAAAATTTCTTTAAAAAATCCACGTTTATTTCTTGGGAAGTTCTTCAGAAAATTTCTTTAAAAAATCCACGTTTATTTCTTGGGAAGTTCTTCAGAAAATTTCTTTAAAAAATCCACGTTTATTTCTTGGGAAGTCCTTGAGAAAATTTCTTTAAAAAATCCACGTTTATTTCTTGGGAAGTCCTTGAGAAAATTTCTTTAAAAAATCCACGTTTATTTCTTGGGAAGTCCTTGAGAAAATTTCTTTAAAAAATCCACGTTTATTTCTTGGGAAGTCCTTGAGAAAATTTCTTTAAAAAATCCAAGTTTATTTCTTGGGAAGTCCTTGAGAAAATTTCTTTAAAAAATCCACGTTTATTTCTTGGGAAGTCCTTGAGAAAATTTCTTTAAAAAATCCACGTTTATTTCTTGGGAAGTCCTTGAGAAAATTTCTTTAAAAAATCCACGTTTATTTCTTGGGAAGTCCTTGAAAAAATTTCTTTAAAAATCCACGTTTATTTCTTGGGAAGTCCTTGAGAAAATTTCTTTAAAAAATCCACGTTTATTTCTTGGGAAGTCCTTGAGAAAATTTCTTTAAAAAATCCACGTTTATTTCTTGGGAGGTCCTTGAGAAAATTTCTTAAAAAATCCACGTTTATTTCTTGGGAAGTCCTTGAGAACATTTCTTTAAAAAATCCACGTTTATTTCTTGGGAAGTCCTTGAGAAAATTTCTTTAAAAAATCCACGTTTATTTCTTGGGAGGTCCTTGAGAAAATTTCTTTAAAAAATCCACGTTTATTTCTTGGGAAGTCCTTGAGAAAATTTCTTTAAAAAATCCACGTTTATGGCAGTGGAAGTCCTTGAGAAAATTTCTTTAGTGGAAGTCCTTGAGAAAATTTCTTTAAAAAATCCACGTTTATGGCAGTGGAAGTCCTTGAGAAAATTTCTTTAGTGGAAGTCCTTGAGAAAATTTCTTTAAAAAATCCACGTTTATTTCTTTGGCAGGACCTTGAGAAAATTTCTTTAAAAAATCCACGTTTATTTCTTGGGAAGTCCTTGAGAAAATTTCTTTAAAAAGTCCATGTTTATTTCTTGGGAAGTCCTTGAGAAAATTTCTTTAAAAAATCCACGTTTATGGTAGTGGAAATCCTTGAGAAAATTTCTTTAAAAATTATTAAAAACTTTATTAAATTCCCAATTTCTAAAAAAAAAATATTGGCGTATAAGTGTTGCCAACACTCATACGCACCATGTGCCGCAAAATAATTCCATTATCATTTGTCATAGATATTGATAATTATACTTCACATTTCACAACAAATCACCGGGCCTTCAATCAAAAGCCACAGCAATTTTTCACCCTCTCCCCAATTTTTTTTTTTTCAGAAACAGAATTCCAGCAAAACCTTTCAACCTTTGGCCAGTGATAATGCCCAGCAAATGTTGTGAAAAAAAATAAATAAATCTCACAATTCTCTTTGACTTTGATTAATGTTGGGAAATATTTAACACTCGCATTACCGTCGGAAATGTCCAGCTTTACTCGTCTACTCTACCATCTGCCCTTTTTTGTGAAAATGAAAAATATTGTGCTTCGAGGAGCTGCTGCTGCTGACCCCACTGAACATTACAAATGGATATCTTAATGCCAGATGTCTTGGCGGCGCCTTAATGTGTCTGTGTCTCCTTGCTAAAAATCTCCGATGAAAGGTAGCAAAAACACATTACTGTCACATTTTCTTTTGGCGGACAAGAATTATCCCACTAGACTGGACGCTGGAGTACCTTCACATTTTGTTGTTTTCAATATCTTAGATATTCAATTGTATCTTAATCTTATTGCCTATTATGTTGCTCTCGATATTCTCCTTATTCTTCTTCTCCATCCGGCAAATATATACAATCGTCATGAAGTGAAATTAATTGCAAATGACATTTGAAATGTCAAAAGCAAACAGTCGAAACGGCACAGAATGGTGTGACACTCAGGAATACATTATCGCAACTTGTAAATGGTAATGTGTTTATCTCTGGCTGGAGAGGCGGGGACAGTGGGATGGAGTCGGGCTAAATTGTATGGAAAAAAATTAAATTAGAAATCAAATTAAAAATCAATTTTTTCTTCAAAAGAGGCGTATTAATAACAATTTTGAGGAACAGGGTGCGTATGAGTGCTGACATAGCACATACGCCCAACAACTCTTTGGTACAGGCTGCGTATAAGTATTGACAAAACGTATACGGCAATAACTCCATATTAAACTTTTTCAAGAATTTTTCTCCAGGACTTCCACTGCCATAAACGTGGATTTTTTAAAGAAATTTTCTCAAGAACTTCCCAAGAAATAAACGTGGATTTTTTAAAGAAATTTTCTCAAGGACTTCCCAAGAAATAAACGTGGATTTTTTAAAGAAATTTTCTCAAGGACTTCCCAAGAAATAAACGTGGAGTTTTTAAAGAAATTTTCTCAAGGACTTCCCAAGAAATAAACGTGGATTTTTTAAAGAAATTTTCTCAAGGACTTCCCAAGAAATAAACGTGGAGTTTTTAAAGAAATTTTCTCAAGGACTTCCTCTACCATAGACGTGGATTTTTTAAAGAAATTTTCTAAAGGGCCTCAAAAGACATAAACGTGGATTTTTTAAAGAAATTTTCTCAAGGACTTCCCAAGAAATAAACGTGGATTTTTTAAAGAAATTTTCTAAAGGGCCTCAAAAGACATAAACGTGGATTTTTTAAAGAAATTTTCTCAAGGACTTCCCAAGAAATAAACGTGGATTTTTTAAAGAAATTTTCTAAAGGGCCTCAAAAGACATAAACGTGGATTTTTTAAAGAAATTTTCTAAAGGGCCTCAAAAGACATAAACGTGGATTTTTTAAAGAAATTTTCTCAGGGACTTCCACTACCATAAACGTGGATTTTTTAAAGATTTTTTTCTCAAGGACCTTAAAAGACATAAACGTTGATTTTTTAAAGAAATTTTCTCAAGGACCTTCCCAAAAAATAAACGTGGACTTTTTAAAGAAATTTTCTCAAGGACTTCCATAAACGTGGATTTTTTAAAGAATTTTTCTCAAGGACTTCCCAAGAAATAAACGTGGATTTTTTAAAGAAATTTTCTCAAGGTCCTGCCAAACAAATAAACGTGGATTTTTTAAAGAAATTTTCTCAAGGTCCTGCCAAACAAATAAACGTGGATTTTTTAAAGAAATTTTCTTAAGGACTTCCACTAACATAAACGAGGATTTTTTAAAGAAATTTTCTCAAGGACTTCTCAAGAAATAAACGTGACTTTTTTAAAGAAATTTTCTCAAGGACTTCCACTATCATAAACGTGGATTTTTTAAAGAAATTTTTTCAAGGACTTCCACTACCATAAACGTGGATTTTTTTAAGAAATTTTCTCAAGGACCTTCACTACCATAAACGTGGACTTTCAAAAGCAAAAATGTCTCCCTGTTTACGACATTTTTCACAGGTCCTTTGGAGACGGAATTTTATATTTTTCTAAAGGATGTTCAGAGGCAAAAATGTGACGATTTTTTCCAGAGGACCTTCTCAGAAAAGTCGTAGATTTTCAGAGGTAAAAATATAATATAGTTCTAAATACTTTTTTCATAAAGGTTTTTTAAAGAATTTTTCCAAAGGACTTTAAACATTTTTCTACAAAAATCCCAAAGATTCTCATTAGGTTGTATCCAGGTTTTTTTAATTATTCCAAGAACAGTTCTCAAGGACCAGTTTTCGTATCTCCAAAGATCCTTTAAAAACATACTTAAGTGTTTTTATGGACCTTCAAAGAATTTTTTCTATTGGGTTTTCAGACAATTTTTCTAAAGGTCTTCTAGTCAAAAAAGTGGATTTTTCATAGAATTTTATAAAGGATATTGAAAAGATTTTATGAGGAAACATTTTTAAGGACCTTCAGAAACATTTGGGTGGATTTAAAAAAGAATTGAAAGACAGTCATTGGATTTTTTAGAGAATTTTTAAAGGACATTCTAAGACGTAGTTGTGGTGTTTTTGAGAAAGTTTCCTAAGGACCTTCTCACGGACCATTTTGAAATATCCAAGGGCATTGAAGAAAAAATGTTTTTAAGATTTTTTTAATGCAGTTTTTCAAAAAGACCTTCAAAAAAATGTTACCCCTTTTTTAGACGAGAGGCAAGAAAGTGGATTTTTTAAAGAATTTCTGCGTGGATTTGCAAAACAAAACTCGAAACTCCGCAAAGGGATTTTTGAGAGAATTTTTCTTAAAGGACCTTCTCACGAACCATTTTTTAAATCTCTGAAGGACCTTCAAAAACACTTCTTTATGGTCTTTTTCAAAAGGACCCACAAATATTTTTTTAGGATTTTCAGTCGATTTTTCTACAGATCCTTCAGAGGCAAGGAAGTGGATTTTTTTTAAAGGATTTTATAAAGGACATTAAACATTTTGTTTAGAGAATATTTAATGAGCTTCAGAAACATTTGCAGGGATTTTTAAAAACAAAATTTAGAAACCCGCAAAGAATTTTTTAGGTAATTTATTTTTAAAGGACCTTCAAGGCCATTGTCTTAGAGTTTTAAAGAAAGTTTCTAAAGGACCTGCAAAGAATAAAGACCTCCAAAGAAATTTTTTAGACAATTTTTCCGAACCATAAAAGTAAATTTTTAAAAAAAAAAATTATAAAGGACCTTAAAAAAAATCACTCTAGAATTTTCAAGGACTTTTAAAAACATCTGCATGGAATAAAAACAATTTGAAAGACAATCGTAGTATTTTTTTTAGAGAATTCTTTTAAAAGGACCTTCAAGACATTGTCGTGAATTTTTAAAAAAAGGTTTCTAAACGTCCTGCTCACGGACCATTTTTGAAATCTCTGAAGGACCTACAAATATATTGTTAAAGGCCTTCTGCGGACTTTTTCAAACGAACCTTCCAAGAATTTTTTGTAGGGTTCTCAGGTTTTTTTTTTAACAAACCTTCAGAGGCAAGAAAGTAGATTTTTTAAAGAATTTTATAAAGGACCTTCAAAGATTTCTAGAGAAGTTTTAAGGACCATCAGAAACATCTGCGTGCAATAAAAAAATTCAATTTGAAAGACTGTCATAAGTTTTTTTTTATAGAATTCGGACCTTCAGAAACATTGAGTTTTAAAGGTAGTTCTTAAAGGACCTTCAAAAAATTTTCCAGATATTTTTTTGAAAGATCTTCAAAGAAAATTTTAGACGATTTTTCTAAAGGACCTTCAGAAGCAAGGAAGTAAATTTTGTAAAGAATATTATAAAGGACCTCCAAAAAATGTCTCTAGAATTTTCAAGGTCTTTTAAAAACATCTGCGTGGAATAAAAAAAAAACTTCGAAGACATTTTTTAGACCATTTTTCTAAAGGACCTTCCGAAGCATAAAAATAAATTTTTTAAAGAATTTTTTAAAGGACCCTCAAAAAAAATTCTCTAGAATTTTCAAGGACTTTTAAAAAGATCTGCGTGGAATAAAAAAACAATTTAAAAGACAATCGTAGTATTATTGGAAAATTCTTTTAAAAGGACCTTTACAGACATTGTCGTGGATTTTTAAGAATGTTTCTAAAGGACCCGCTCACGGACCATCCAAAAAAATTTTTATAGGGTTCTCAGGCGATTTTCCTAAAGAACTTTCAGAGGCAAAAATGTAGATTTAAAAAAAATACAAAGGACATTCAAAAGATTTCTGAAGAATTTTTTAGGACCTTCAGAAACATCTGCGAAATTTGAAAGCCTCTCAACTGATCTTTTAGAAAATTCTTTTCAAATGACGCTCAAAGTCATTGTCGTGGAGTTTTGAAGAAAGTTTCTCTAAAGGACCTTCAAAGAATTTTTTTCTAAGGGGCAGCCAAAGGGTTTTTAGAAAATCTGTCTAAAGGACCTCTAGAAACAAAAATGTGGATTATTTAAGCAAAGGATATAAAAAATATTAAAGGACCTTCGAAGACATATGAGTGGATACTGACATCATTTTTCTAAAGAAACTTAAAATAGGCATTGATAGGTTTCTCAGACGATTTTTCTAGAGGACCTCCAACAACAAAAAATTGGAATTTTCATAAGAACATTGAAGGATTTTAAGGATAATTTTTTTTTAATACGAAGACATATAAGTCGATATTGACATTATTTTTCTAAAGGACCTTCAAAGAATTTTTTCTAAGAGGAAGCCACAGGGTTTTTAGAAGACTTTTCTAAATGATCTCTAGAAACAAGAATGTGGATTTTTCTTAAGAACACTAAAAGAATTTAAAGATAATTTTATAAAGGACCTTCGAAGACATATGAGTGGATATAGATATTATTTTTCTAAAGGACCTTCAAAGGTTGTTAAATTTATTTTTTCTAAAGGACCTATTTTCTTAAGAACGTCAAAAGAATTTAAAGATAATTTTATAAAGGACATTCCAAGACATATGAGTGGATATTGACATTATTTATCTAAAGGACCTTCAAAGGATGTTAAATTTATTTTTTTTTCTAAAGGACCTTTTTTCTAAAGAATTATTTTTTTTTCTAAAGGACCTATTTTCTTAAGAACGTCAAAAGAATTTAAAGATAATTTTATAAAGGACATTCGAAGACATATGAGTGGATATTGACATTATTTGTCTAAAGGACCTTCAAATGATGTTAAATTTATTTTTTTTCTAAAGGAACTTTTTTAACGAAATAATAAAAAAAAACAAAAAGATCTTCAAAGGGTTTATAAGGACCTCTAAAAGATTTTTTTTTGAAAAATAGTTTTAAGGACTTTCAACAACAGGAGCGTGGGCTTTTAGAAGAATTTTTTCAAATTTCAAATTTAATAGAATTGTCTAAGGAACATTCAAAAAAATCTTTGAAAAAAAATTAAGGACCTTTATCAAATTTTTCCAAGGACCTTCAAAAGATATTTTTGAAAAATAGTATAAAATAGGAATAAATAGGACTTTCAATAGCAGGAGCGTGGGCTTTAAGTAGATTTTTTACCAAATTATCAGTAGGCTTTAAGAAGAACAAAATTATCTTCAAAGGATTTTATGGAATTTTCCTAAAGGACCTTCAAAAAAAAATTTTGAAAAAAATTAAAGGACCTCCAAAAGAATTTTTTGAAAATTTCTTTAAAGGACTTTCAATAACAGAAGCGTGGGCTTTTAGAATATTTTTTCCAAATTTAATAGAATTTTCTAAGGAACATTCAAAAGAATCTTTGAAAAAAATTGAAGGACCTTTATAAAATTTTTCCAAGGACCTTCAAAATATATTTTTGAAAAATTATTTTAAGGACTTTCAACAACAGGAGCCTGGGTTTTTAGAAAATTTTTTCCAAATTATCTGTGGGCTTTAAGAAGAACAAAAGGATCTTCAAAGGATTTTATGGAATTTTTCTAAAGGACCTTCATAAGAATTTTTGCAAAATTTTTTAAAGGACCTCCAGAGGCGTATGCGATGACTTAAGAAAATTTTTTCCAAATTATCTTCAGAAATAAAAAAAGAGGATTTTTTGTGAATTATTGGAAAATTCCATCCCACTATGATTTTGCAATTATTTCTCGCCTCATTTTTATTTCCCTCTTGAGGATTATTCAGCTGTATCTGTATTATAAATAGATTTGCAAATGCTTGTGTTTTTTTTCCTGCTGTCTGCTGTGAAGTATTCACTTGAGGATATGGCTGCTGAAAGTTCAGAATCTTCCAGTAAATAAATTTATGTTAATGTTAAGAGATGTTGAGAGGGAGGGTGAGTGAGGGAAACCGGTTAAATATTAATGTGGCATAACGACATTAGGTTTTGGATTTGAGCCAAAGGATGAAGGAGATTGTCGAATAATAATAGTTTAAGAAAAAAAATGCAATTAATTCCTACAAATTCCAAGGGAAAAATCACAAAAATATTAAAGCAGTGCCTCAGTGCGTATGAGTGTTGTCAGCATTTATACGCCCTAGTGTCCCTTGATTGAAATTTTATTTTAAGGATATTGCCGAATAATAATAGTTTAAGAAAAAAATGTAATTAATTCCTACAAATTCCAAGGGAAAATTCCCAGAAAATTTAAGGAGTTCCTCAGTGCGTATGAGTGCAGTCACCATTTATACGCCCCAGTGTCCCTTGATTGAAATTCCTCTCCTTGCAGTTGTAAAAATTTCAAATTACTAAGTCCCTCGAAGCTCCTCAAGAAAAAAATTAAACCCGTACCTTAGGGCGTATGAGTGTTGTCAGCATTTATACGCCCTAGTATCACTTGATTGAAATTCTTCTCTTCTTGCAGTTGTAACAATTTCAAATTACTAAGTCCCTCGAAGCTCCTCAAGTAGCTTCATTTTGCAGCTCTGACAGGCCCCTCGGAAGTTCTTCAAATGCCCATTAAAGCTATTACGAATTTTTGCCTTAAGCACTCAACTTTTTCCAATATTCCGCAATTCAAGTCATGGCCTCATTATTGGTATGGTCATGCCATAGCGCCGCAGACATTTTAAATATTCAGTACCAGACCTTGCCATCAACATCGCAACACTCGTTGTCCATCAGGGAAAGTGCAATCAAAATCTCGTCTAGTTGTAACAACCATGTGTCATGGAGCGGCGGAGGAGAAGAGTGGAAAAACATGCCAATGACCACGAACTAAAAACAACGCCAATTATTCAAAGGCGGTAGGTCTTTCGTGGACATGGATAGGCAAGTTGTTATCCTGCCTGCCTTTTCGGTGTCGTCGTCGGCTGGCCACAACTGCAACATGACGTTTTTCGTCGTCGAAAATGACCTCATTATTTCCAAAATGAACCAACCGTGACATCAAACTGTCCAACGCCATCGAGCGAGGCAGAGAAGTGTGGCATTTGAATGTCACAGCGGTAATGCTAATGAAGACAATTTTAAAGTCTAATTGAAAAAAAAATCTGATGATGAAGAAATTTACCCGAGATTTTCATATATAAAAGAAGTGGCGACCGGGTGCGTATAATTGTTGACAACAAGTATACGCACATTTGTAGTATGAAGAGAATGCTGTGTTTTAAGGAATCCATTTACTAAGTTGTTATTATTTTTGAATTTTTTTTTATTTAAGATCGTGGATTTTTTTTTTGAAATATTTTTGAAATTTTTAGAATACGTGGATTTTTTAAAAAAATATATTTTTGATTTTTTTTTTAATTTTTTTTTTTAAATTATTATTGATTTTTTAGAGCCTGAGGATTCTTTCGAGACAGGAGAATGGATTTTTTTTCAAGAATTTCATCAAAGGCATTCAGAAGATTTTTACAGAATTTTTTTGAGGACCTTCAGAAACATTTGCCTGGATTTATAAAACAAAATTTGAAAACCCTCAAATTTTTTTTATGGAATTCTTATTAAATGTCCTTCAGAGGCATCGCCGTGGAGTTTTAAAGAAAATTTCTAAAGGACCTTCTCACGAACCATTTATGATATCTCTGGAGGACCTTCAAATATATTTTCAAGGGTTTTTATACATTTTTTCAAAGGACCTTCAAAGAATTTTTTCTATGGGGTTGTAAGACCGGATTTTTCTGAAAGTCAATCAGAGGCAACAAACTGATACCTATAACAAATTTGTATAAAAGAAGTGGGAGCCTGGTGCGTATAATTGCTGGCATCAAGTATACGCACATTTGTTCTATGAAAATCTAAACGAGAATTTTTTTGAAGAGAATGCTTTGTTTTAAGTACTTCGTTGACTAAGTTGTTATCATTTTTAAATTATTTTGTTTTTTTTTTTATTTTTTTTAATTTCAGATCGCGTTTTTTTTAATTTTTTAAAATACGTGGATTTTTTAAAAAAATATATTTTTGAATTTTTTTTTTAAATTTTTTTTAAAAAATTGTTTATGATTTTTTAGAGCCTGAGGATTCTTCCGAGGCAGAAGAATGGATTTTTTAAAGAATTACATCAAGGGCATTCAGAAGATTTTTACAGAATTTTTTGAGGACCTTCAGAAATATTTGCGTGGATTTAAAAAAAAAAATGAAAAACCTCCAACGCTTTTTTACGGAATTATTTTTAAAGGGCCGTCAAAGGCATTATCGGGGAATTTTAAAGAAAATTTCTCAAGGACCTTCTAACGAACCATTTATGATATCCCTGAAGGACCTTCTAATCTATTTTTAAGATTTTTTATAGATTTTTTCAAAGGACCTTCAAAGAATTTTTTCTATGGGGTTGTATGACCGGATTTTTCTGAAAGTCAATCAGAGGCAACAAACTGATACCAATATCAAATATCAAAATTCCAGACAATGTTAAAGTCTAATTGAAAAAAAAAAAAACGCTGGTGAAGAAATTTACCCAAGATTTTTGTATAAAAGAAGTGGGAGCCGGGTTCGTATAATTGCTAGCATCAAGTATACGCACACTTGTTCTATGAAAATCTAAACGAGAATTTTTTGAAGAGAATGCTTTGTTTTAAGGACTTCGTTGACTAAGTTGCTATCATTTTTAAATTATTTTGTTTTTTTTTAATTTCAGATCGCGTTTCTTTTGAAATTTTTAGAATACGTGGAATTTTTAAAAAATATATTTTTGAATTTTTTTTTTTTAATTTTTTTTTTTAAATTATTATTAATTTTTTAGAGCCTGAGGATTCTTTCGAGACAGGAGAATGGATTTTTTTTTAAAGAATTTTATACAAGACATTCAAACAAGTTCTACAGAATTTTTTTGGGGACCTTCAGAAACATTTGCGTGGATTTTTAAAACAAAATTTGAAAATCCTCCAAGGTTTTTTACGGAATTATTTTTAAAGGGCCTCAAAGGCATTTTCGGGGAATTTTAAAGAAAACCTTCTCACGAACCATTTTTGATATCCCTGAAGGACCTTCAAATATATGTTTAAGATTTTTTTACAGATTTTTCCAAAGGACCTTCAAAGAATTTTTTCTATAGGGTTTTAAGACGATTTTTCTAAAGGACCTTCAGAGGCAAGAAAGTGATTGTTTTAAAAAATTTTATAAAGGACCCCCAAAAATTTCTCGAGAATTTTCAATGACTTTTAAAAACATCTGCGTGGATTTAAAAGAAAAACACAAACTTAAAGACAATCATTTTTTTAGAGAATTCTTTTAAAAGGACCTTCAAAATCATTGTCGTAGATTTTTCAAGCAACTTTCTAAAGGACCTGCTCACGGACCATTTTTGAAATCTCTAAACGACTTATAAAAACATTTTTTAAGGTTTTTAATAGACTTTTTCAAAAGGACCTTCAAAGATTTTTTTCTAAAGGACCTTCTCAAGAACCATTTTTGATATCCCTGAAGGACCTTCAAATATATTTTTTAAAGTTTTTTTTATGGATTTTTTCAAAGGACCTTCAACGAATTTTTTCTATGGGGTTTTAAGACGATTTTTCTAAAGGACATTCAGAGGCAAGAAAGTGGTTGTTTTAAAAAATTTTATAAAGGACCTCCAAAGAATTTCCAAGGACTTTCAAAAACATCTGCGTGGATTTAAAAAAAAAATTAAAGACAATAATTTTTTTTAGAGAATTCTTTTAAAAGGACCTTCAAAGTCATTGTCGTAGATTTTTAATGCAACTTTCTAAAGGACCTGCTCACGGACCATTTTCGAAATCTCTAAACGACTTATAAAAACAATTTTTTAAGGTTTTTAATAGACTTTTTGAAAAGGACCTTCAAAGATTTTTTTCTAAAGGAACTTCTCACGAACCATTTATGATATCTTTGAAGGACCTTCAAATATATGTTTAAGGTTTTTTATGGATATTTTTAAAGGACCTTTAAAGAATTTTTTCTATGGTGTTTTAAGATGATTTTTATAAAGACCCTTTTAAAAAATGTTATAAAGGACCTCCAACAAATTTCTCGAGAATTTTCAATGACTTTCAAAAACATCTACGTGGACTTAAAAAAAACCATTTGAAAGACAATCATAGTATTTTTTAGAGAATTTATTTTAAAAGGACCTTCAATGACATTGTCGTGAATTTTTAAAGAAAGTTTCTAGAGGACCCGATCACGGACCCTTTTCGAAACCTCTAAACGAACTATAAAAAAAATTTTTAGAGGTTTTTATGGACTTTTGCAAAAGGACCTTCAAACAATTTTTTTCATTTTTTTCAGTCGATTTTTTTAAAGAGGCAAGAAAGTGGATTTTTCTAAAGAATTTTATAAAGAGCATTAAATTAAATTTTTATTTAATGCTCTTTTTAAGAAAAATTTAAATGACCTTCAGAAAAATCTGAGTGGATTTTCAAAACAATATTCGAAAAACCCTCAAAAAGATTTTTTTGGAAAACTTTTTCAAAATTACCCTCAAAGATTTTTTTTATTTTTCAGCGATTTTTCTAAAGGTCCTTCAGAGGCAAGAAAGTGGATTTTTTGAAGAATTTTATGAAGGACATTAAAATATTTTTTAGAGACTTCAGACCTTCAGAAAAATCTCCATGGATTTTCGAAACAAAATTCGAAAGCCTTTAAAAGGCTTTTTTTAGGAAATTCTTCTTAAAGGACATTCAAAGGTATGAACTGTGAAGTTTTTAGGAAAGTTTCAAAAGGACCTTCAACGATTTTTCCCACCCGGATATCTTAATTCCACATACCAACGGAGACCTCAATATCAAATTTCGGAATTCCAGCTCTACAGGGTGAGATGAAAAAACTGCAACCAATTTCAGGCTACTGTTATTTCTAAGCCACTTGTCCGACAGCTGTTAAACTGCTGCGAAACTTAAAAAAATATTCGGTGAATAATGACGCAAAAATCATCAAAATACCGAATATCGGGAGGTATCGTTATATGGAGGCTATATGAAGACGTGGACCTGCACAGACATTTTTCTGTCTTAGACTGTAGTATCCATTACGAACCTCTACTACCAAATTTCAAACAATTCCGGTGAATAATGTCGCTAAAATCATCAAAATACCGAATATCGGGAGGTATCGTTATATGGGGGCTATACGAAGACGTGGACCTGCATACCCCATTTTTAATACCAAAAGTCCTGCAGACATAACAGACATTTCAGTGAAATTTTATCAATCTTTCTCATTTCGTTCGGAAGCTAGAATGATTTCCACAGACGGACAGACGGTCGGACATCGCTAAACCGACATAGAATTCTATGCTGATTAAGAGTATATATACTTTGTGGAGTCTAAAATGTATGTTTCGAGGTGTTACAAACGGAATGACAAACTTAGTATACCCTCCATACAATGTTGAGGGGTATACAAATAGGGGAGGCTTTTTACGTTGGGCGCCAAATGTCCTTTAAACGAACATTTTTGCGATTTTCGTAAAGAAATTTTTTTTTGCGATTTTCGGTGTAAAATATATTTTGGCGTTTTTCTCAAGATTATCGTAAAGAAAATTTTGGCGTTTTTCGAAAATTTTTGCGATTTTCGCACACAATTTTCGTATAAAATTTTTTTCCGATTTTTGCCAACGATTTTCCTATAAAAAAATTTGGTGATTTTCGCCAACGATTTTCTATAGGATTTTTTTGCGATTTTCGCAATAATTTTCCTATAGAACATTTTTGCGATTTTCGTATAGAAAAGTTTGGCGTTTTTCGCCAACGATTTTCGTATAGAAAATTTTGGCGTTTTTCGCCAAGATTTTCGTATAGAAAATTTTGGCGTTTTTCGCCAAGATTTTCGTATAGAAAATTTTGGCGGTTTTCGCCAACGATTTTCGTATAGAAAATTTTGGCGTTTTTCGCCAACGATTTTCGTATAGAAAATGTTTGCGATTTTCGGAATAATTTTCCTATAGAACATTTTTGCGATTTTCCTATAGAAAATTTTGGCGTTTTTGGCAAATTTTTGCGATTTTTGCAATAATTTTCCAAAAGAAAATTTTTGTGATTTTCGCCAACGATTTTCGTATAGAAAATTTTGGCGTTTTTCGCCAACGATTTTCGTATAGAAAATTTTTTCGCATTTTTCGCCAAGATTTTCGTATAGAAAATTTTTTCGCGTTTTTCGCCAACGATTTTCGTATAGAAAGTTTTTGACGTTTTTCGCCAAGATTTTCGTGTAGAAAATTTTGTCGTTTTTCGCCAACGATTATCGTATAGATTTTTTTTTCATATAAATATAAATATTATTTATTATTTTATTTTATTTTTTTTTTTTTTTTTTTTTTTTTTTTTTTTTTAATCACGTGCTTTGCCGCTAATGTGTAGTATATGATTTGTAATTTTCGACAGTAGCATGATGTCATGTTTTTCACTTGTTTTTTTCGTTTGTTTGTTTTCTTCTTCTGGGAAGAAAATAAACTTTCAAATGGTGTGTCACACACAACACGAAAAAAAAACGCAGTGATTTTTTTTCTTTTGAAAAAAAAAATGCGAATTTTCAAAACCCTTTGCCCTTTAATGACCAATAAATAAAAGAGGGGTTTAAGTGTCCACTGTATGTATGTTGTCGCCGAGCAATGAGTGCAACATAAACATGAAAGAACAAGAAAATCCTCTTTAAATGTCAATTTCTCACTGTTTGATTTATTTTTATATGAGTCACACACAGATACACATATACAACAAATGTTGGTTTAAAATTGTCTTTTTTTCTCTGTTTTCTTAATTTAAATATTTATTGTTTTTTTTTTTTGTTTTTTTTTTTTTTTTTTTTTGCTTTTGTACTTACTGATTTCAATTTTGGTCATGCTGAGGCCCCTTGTCGGTTTACGCCAGTGTCGGAGCCAACCTTTCGTCTGGAAGTACTGTAACAAACTGGAGGCCATACGACCATTTGCAACTTGATTCTGGCGCTGATTATTGGCACCAGTACCACTACCACCGCCACTACCACTGGCCGTGAATGTGGTGGCCGTCTTGCCACCACGTTCAATTTCCGATGAACGGCATGACGATGATGTATCAAACGATGAGCTACGCCGCTTGTGATTACCACGCTGGCCAAAACAGACGCAGCTACGCAACATGATGATGTTCGGTTTCAAACGGCCGTGGTTGCCGGCGATGTTGTTATCTGGCGTTGTTGTAGGTGTTGTTGCTGTTGTCTGGGCCGTTGTGGGGTCTAGCAATGTCTTGTCTGGGTCTTCAATTGTTGCTGTGGCCAGTGATATTTGATGAAGACGTCGACGACAGGTAGTGGAAGGTGATAATGTTGTAGTTCTCAAGGAAGAAGAATAGGAGGAGACGTTGTAGATATTTGCTGGAGACACGTATAATGGAAGATGATGCAATACCAATGCACTTTGTTCTGTAGCCGTTGTATTGCCGTTAATTTTATTTTTTTAAGGAGAAATATTTACGGGCCTTTCTTTTCCCACCCTCAAACAATGGTGGCTTGCTTCAAATATGTGTGTGTACGTGTTTGCCTCTGGCAATGTTTATAAACCAAAATATAAACAAACCATTGAGTAAGACTATTTTCTTTCTCAACAGTGTTTGGTTTAACTCACGTGCTATACGGAATCTCCTTATAAACAATGGTACTCTCTCTCACGCGCGCTCTCATTCACATACTGTTCTCACACACATCTACTTCAAATTGAATGTAAACAAAGGAATAACAAATCGTTTGCCTTACTATTAAACCACCAACACGTGCTGGTAAGCTCTTTGCCATACACAGAGACGCTCTCTCTCTTGCTCTCACTGTTATATGTGTGTATTTCTCCTCTCACATTCAAAGACCGTAAATAAAGCACAAATATGAAGCGCTCTAATATTTTGTTGCTTTAACTATGCACGTGTATAACAATAGATGGTGTTGCTGTTTTTTTTTTCTTTCTTTCTTTGCTCTGGCTCTCTAACTCACATATACTCTTCTATTCACACACACTCACATTGCTAGAGTATTGTAAACAAACGAACAATGGGGATTAGTAGTAGTAGAGCCTTTGGCCGTATGTTTTTGTTATTGCCTTAGAAATTGTGGCCGTTTTTTCTGGGAATCTCTTAAACGATGAATGTAGTAGTTGTTGTTATTGTAAGAGGCCGTAATAATTCCAATTTAAACGGCATTTCTTTGTTTATTTTTATATTCTCTCTCCCTGTTTAAAGTTCTACAAATATTTACCATTACCAAGTGTTATTATTTTAAATGGCAAACTTTTGCTCAAGGCTATTGCTTTACAATGCCATTAATTGGTCAACTTTTGCGGTAGTTTTTAGTTGGAAAATATTAGATAATTGGGAAGACAATTTGGATTTTTTTAGGAATTCTCTTTGGTGGAATTTACATAATTGTGTTGGGCTCTGACCTTGATCTGGCTCTATTTAAATTTCAATGGAAATAACGTTTAGGCCATCATTAATTTCAGACAAGTGAAGCGGAAAACTGGAAAGAGACGAGAAAACGATATATTTAAAAATAATTAAAAAAAAAATATTTCAAATTTAGGAATTATTTAGCAAAAATATTTTGAATCAAGGGAGCATTTTTGTTTATTAATTAATTTTTTTTTTTATTTTTATATACATTTATTTTTTTAAGAAAACCAATATTTTGAGAAATATATTTTTTTTAAGAACATTTTAGGAAAAAATAGTATTCTTTAATAGTGTTTAAAAATTATTTTGTTAAATTTTTAGCGATTTTTTGAATTATATTTAAAATAAATAAAAAAAAATAATTACAAAATTTTAAATCGTAAATCAAAAAATATTTTAAAAAATAGGAAAAATTAGATTTCTTTAATTCTAAAAAAATAAATAAATTTAAAAAAAAATCGTTGACGAAAAATATTTTTGAAAAAAATTATCATTATCATTATTATTATTATTATTATTATTATTATTATTATTATTATTATTATTATTATTATTATTATTATTATTATTATTATTATTATTATTATTATTATTATTATTATTATTATTATTATTATTATTATTATTATTATTATTATTATTATTATTATTATTATTATTATTATTATTATTATTATTATTATTATTATTGTATTATTATATTATTACTATTATTATTATTATTATTATTATTATTATTATTATTATATTATTATTATTATTATTATTATTATTATTATTATTATTATTATTATTATTATTATTATTATTATTATTATTATTAGTATTATTATTATTATTATTATTATTATTATTATTATTATTATTATTATTATTATTATTATTATTATTATTATTATTATTATTATTATATTATTATTATTATTATATTATTATTATTATTATTATTATTATTATTATTATTATTATATATTATTATTATTATTATTATTATTATTATTATTATTATTATTATTATTATTATTATTATTATTATTATTATTATTATTATTATTATTATTATTATTATTATTTTATTATTATTATTATTATTATTATTATTATTATTATTATTATTATTATTATTATTATTATTATTATTATTATTATTATTATTATTATTATTATTATTATTATTATTATTATTATATTATTATTATTATTATTATTATTATTATATTATTATTATTATTATTATTATTATTATATTATTATTATTATTATTATTATTATTATTATTATTATTATTATTATTATTATTATTATTATTATTTATCAAATAAATTTATAAAAAAAATATCGTTGACGAAAATCATAAAAATTATTGTATAATAAAATTTAATAAAAAAAATTATTTTAAAAAATTTATTATTATTAATTATTAAATTATTTTTTTTTTTAAATTTTTAAAAAATAAAAAATTTTTCCTTGAAAATTTTTTTCCATACCCTCCCCTTCTGCAAATAACTTTCGTCGCCCCGCCAACATTTTGCGTCAATATTTCCCATAACGCAGTTATTGCCAGCTTTACCCATGGCTCATAATTCGACTTATTGGATTTTGATAACATTTTTATGGCCAAAAGCATATTTTTTTTTTTTTTTTTGGAAGAATGGGTAGGAGGAGTGTTTGGATTTTGCATTTCCTTCCTTTCATGCCATCCTCTATAGTGTCTTATACAGTGTTAATGTCGCTTCATTGTCTCCATTTTCATTATCTACATTGTCATTATTTTTTGGCGTTCATTTCGTTGATAGCTTTTCACTTTCTTAATAGCAAAACAATAATAAAATTTTGTTATAATAGACAAGAAACATGAAATGCCATCATAATTTAGTAGGGGAAGCAAAAGCAGGGAGGGAGAAAGGCGCCGGGGGTTGTGCATCAATGATAATGAAAAAAATAATTGTCATTAATTTTTTAATGAAAAATAAAGTGTGGAAAATTTTACCCAAAATCGCTAAAATTTGAATTTTTAATAAACCATGTCTGTGGATTTATTGCAAATATTATTTTTAAAAAATCCAAGCCTGTGGATTTATTGCAAATATTATTTTTAAAAAATCCAAGTCTGTGGATTTATTGAAAAAATAATTTTTAAAAAATCCACGTCTATGGATTTATTGAAAAAATAATTTTTAAAAAATCCACGTCTGTGGATTTATTGAAAAAATAATTTTTAAAAAAATCCAAGTCTTTAGATTTATTGAAAAAATAATTTTTAAAAAATCCAAGTCTGTGGATTTATTGAAAAAATAATTTTTAAAAATCTACGTGTGTGGATTTATTGAAAAAATAATTTTTAAAAAATCCACGTCTATGGATTTACTGAAAAAATAATTTTTAAAAAATCCACGTCTGTGGATTTATTGAAAAAATAATTTTTAAAAAAATCCAAGTCTGTAGATTTATTGAAAAAATAATTTTTAAAAAATCCAAGTCTGTGGATTCATTTAAAAAATAATTTTAAATAATCCACGTCTGTGAATTTATTGAAAAAATAATTTTTAAAAAATCCACGTCTGTGGTGGATTTATTGAAAAAATAATTTTAAATAATCCACGTATGTGAATTTATTGAAAAAATAATTTTTAAAAAATCCAGGTCTGTGGATTTATTAAAAAAAATAATTTTAAATAATCCACGTCTGTGAATTTATTGAAAAAATAATTTTTAAATAATCCACGTCTGTGGATATATTGAAAAAATAATTTTTAAAAAATCCACGTCTGTGGTGGATTTATTGAAAAAATAATTTTTAAAAAATCCACGTCTGTGGTGGATTTATTGAAAAAATAATTTTTAAAAAATCCACGTCTGTGGTGGATTTATTGAAAAAATAATTTTTAAAAAATCCACGTCTGTAGATTTATTGAAAAAATAGTTTTTAAAAAATCCAAGTCTGTGGATTTATTGAAAAAATAATTTTTAAAAAATCCACGTCTGTGAATTTATTGAAAAAATAATTTTTAAATAATCCAGGTCTGTGGATTTATTAAAAAAAATAATTTTAAATAATCCAGGTCTGTGGATTTATTAAAAAAAATAATTTTTAAAAAATCCACGTCTGCGATTTATTGTAAAAATAATTTTTAAAAATCCACGTCTGTGGTGGATTTATTGAAAAAATAATTTTTAAAAATCCACGTCAGTGGTGGATTTATTGAAAAATTAATTTTTAAAAAATCAACGTGTGTGGATTTATTGAAAAAATAATTTTTAAAAAATCCACGTCTGTGGATTTATTGAAAAAATAATTTTTAAAAAATCCACGTTTGTGGATTAATTGAAAAAATATTTTTTAAAAAATCCACGTTTGTGGATTAATTGAAAAAATAATTTTTAAAAAATCCACGTCTGTGGATTTATTAAAAAAATAATTTTTAAAAAATCCACGTCTGTGGATTTTTTGAAAAAATAATTTTTAAAAAATCCACGTCTGTGGATTTTTTGAAAAAATAATTTTTAAAAAATCCACGTCTGCGGATTTTTTGAAAAAATAATTTTTAAAAAAATCCACGTCTGTGGATTTATTGAAAAAATAATTCTTTAAAAAATCCACGTCTGTGGATTTATTGAAAAAATAATTTTTAAAAAATCCACGTCTGTGGATTTACTGAAGAAATAATTTTTAAAAAAAATAATTTTTAAAAAATCCACGTCTGTAGATTTACTGAAAAAATAATTTTTAAAAAATCCACGTCTGTAGATTTACTGAAAAAATAATTTTTAAAAAAAAATCGCCAACATTTTCCGACAAAAAATTTAAGAAATCGCTTAAATTATTTTTGTAGAAATTCCTTTGAATTTCTTAAAGGTTATGGACATATGTCCTTGTCCCTTACCCATCCTGCCTCCTGCATTGAATTTCATAACGAGACGGCAAAATTGTAATTTGAAATTAATCCCATGTAATCGATTATACTTGGCACAGCTACGTGTTGCTTATCAAGGACTTAAAAAGGACAACAACGGCGCCGCCATGTAAAACATCCTTAAATGCATTTAAGACATGTGCCAGCCTTCAAGGACTTCAAGGCAGAGCCAGTTTGTCTTCATAAATTTTGGTAAAGGCCTACATTTCAAGACAAAAATTAAACAAACAAAAGTCAAAAGAAATCCCCGAAGGGCAATCACACACAAACACATCCACGCACACACACACACAGAAAAAGGACAACAACTCTAAGGTCCTGGCAAACAAAAAAGAATAGGACAAAGGAGTCATAAAACAATGGCTAATATAAACCAGGACAAAATCCACTGCCAAGTGTCTAATGAGGGGGCAAGATGGATGTTGGTTTGGGTGTGTGTGTGTGTAAGCGTGCAAGTGTTATATGCATGTGTAAATCGTGCGTATAGCAGACAATAAAATCCCAATCTACATTAAGATCCCATCTTAAGTTTATGAAGGCAATTCCGTTGGCAATCCAAAAGGTAGAGATGACAAGAAACCTCAGTTCAAGAAATCTTAGAAAAGTCATAAAATATCCACGCCAAAGCCAAGTTGAACTTTGGGATGAACAGGAAACCGCCTTAGGCCCACACACACGCACACACACCCAGACGACGCACCTACACAATAAAGCATTTGCCTTAAAGTCATACGTTTGTTTTTCTCTGTCATCTCTTAGATGTTTATCAGTTTAAAAGGAATTCGTCAGAATGACAACGGTACAAAATTCCCAAAAGTGAAAAGGATACAGCCAAGCAATCCTTTGAGGGCATATCAAAGATATTGGCTTTCATGTTTATTTGGAAATGGCATTTCCTACCTCCTCTCGTTCTTCCTGTTGATTTAATCAATAAATATCCTTGTTTTTGGACAATGAATTGATTTCCGCAGGTCTGGAAAAACAAACATGCTTAACAAAGATGGGGAAATGTAAGTTCCCCAGGAGCAACAGGAGGAAATAAGGAAAAAACACAAATTTTTATTTGGAAGTACCATGGGTCGTATGGCGAATATCACAACGTATGCGCACACCTTGACTGAAGAAAATATATTTTAAAAAAAAAACCATGCTTATGCTAGACTTGAAAAAATATTTTTTCAAAGAATCCACGCTTATGCTAGACTTAAAATTTTTTTTCTTTGGATTTATTGGAAAAATAATTTTTAAAAAATCTACGTCTTTGGATTTGTTGAAAAAATAATTTTTAAAAAATCCACGTCTTTGGATTTATTGAAAAAATAATTTTTAAAAAATCCACGTCTGTGGATTTATTGAAAAAATAATTTTTAAAAAATCCACGTCTGTGGATTTATTGAAAAAATAATTTTTAAAAAATCCACGTCTGTGGATTTATTGAAAAAATAATTTAAAAAAATCCACGTCCGTGGATTTATTGAAAAAATAATTTTAAAAAAATCCACGTCTGTGGATTTATTGAAAAAATAATTTTAAAAAAATCCACGTCTGTGGATTTATTGAAAAAATAATTTTAAAAAAATCCACGTCTGTGGATTTATTGAAAAAATAATTTTAAAAAAATCCACGTCTGTGGATTTATTGAAAAAATAATTTTAAAAAAATCCACGTCTGTGGATTTATTGAAAAAATAATTTTAAAAAAATCCACGTCTGTGGATTTATTGAAAAAATAATTTTAAAAAAATCCACGTCTGTGGATTTATTGAAAAAATAATTTTAAAAAAATCCACGTCTGTGGATTTATTGAAAAAATAATTTTAAAAAAATCCACGTCTGTGGATTTATTGAAAAAATAATTTTAAAAAAATCCACGTCTGTGGATTTATTGAAAAAATAATTTTAAAAAAATCCACGTCTGTGGATTTATTGAAAAAATAATTTAAAAAAAATCCACGCCTGGGGATTTATTGAAAAAATAATTTAAAAAAAATCCACGCCTGGGGATTTATTGAAAAAATAATTTAAAAAAAATCCACGCCTGGGGATTTATTGAAAAAATAATTTTAAAAAAATCCACGTCTGTGGATTTATTGAAAAAATAAATTTAAAAAAATCCACGTCTGTGGATTTATTGAAAAAATAATTTTTAAAAAATCCACGTCTGTGGATTTATTGAAAAAATAATTTTTAAAAAATCCACGTCTGTGGATTTATTGAAAAAATATTTTTTCAAAAATCCACGTCTGTGGATTTATTGAAAAAATAATTTTTAAAAAATCCACGTCTGTGGATTTATTGAAAAAATAATTTTTAAAAAATCCACGTTGGTGGATTTATTGAAAAAATAATTTTTAAAAAATCCACGTTGGTGGATTTATTGAAAAAATAATTTTTAAAAAATCCACGTTGGTGGATTAATTGAAAAAATAATTTTTAAAAAATCCACGTTGGTGGATTTATTGAAAAAATATTTTTTAAAAAATCCACGTCTGTGGATTTATTGAAAAAATAATTTTTAAAAAATCCACGTCTGTGGATTTATTGAAAAAGTAATTTTTAAAAAATCCAATTTTTTTAAAAAATAATTTTTAAAAAATCCATATCTGTGGAATTTTTTAAAAAATTAATTTTTAAAAAATCCACGTCTGTGGATTTATTGAAAAAATAATTTTTAAAAAATCCACGTCTGTGGATTTATTGAAAAAATAATTTTTAAAAAATCCATGTCTGTGGATTTATTGAAAAAATAATTTTTAAAAAAAATCCACGTCTTTGGATTTATTGAAAAAATAATTTTTAAAAAATCCACGTCTGTGGATTTATTGAAAAAATAATTTTTAAAAAATCCACGTCTGTGGATTTATTGAAAAAATAATTTTTAAAAAATCCACGTCTGTGGATTTATTGAAAAAATAATTTTTAAAAAATCCACGTCTGTGGATTTATTGAAAAAATAATTTTTAAAAAATCCACGTCTGTGGATTTATTGAAAAAATAATTTTTAAAAAATCCACGTCTGTGGATTTATTGAAAAAATAATTTTTAAAAAATCCACGTCTGTGGATTTATTGAAAAAATAATTTTTAAAAAATCCACGTCTGTGGATTTATTGAAAAAATAATTTTTAAAAAATCCACGTCTGTGGATTTATTGAAAAAATAATTTTTAAAAAATCCACGTCTGTGGATTTGTTGAAAAAATTATTTTTTTTTTATTGAAAAAATAATTTTTAAAAAATCCACGCCTTTGGATTTATTGAAAAAATAATTTTTAAAAAATCCACGTCTTTGGATTTATTGAAAAAATAATTTTTAAAAAATCCACGTCTTTGGATTTATTGAAAAAATAATTTTTAAAAAATCCACGCCTTTGGATTTATTGAAAAAATAATTTTTAAAAAATCCACGTCTTTGGATTTATTTAAAAAATAATTTTTAAAAAATCCACGTCTGTGGATTTATTGAAAAACTAATTTTTAAAAAATCCACATCTGTGAATTTATTGAAAAAATTATTTTGAAAAAATCCACGTCTGTGGATTTATTGAAAAACTATTTTCGGAAAAATACACGTCAAAGAAAAAATTTTGCTGATACTTTGAAAAAAATATTTTTAAAAAATCTCTAAAAAAACATTTTTGTTTTTTTGATAATTAATAAATTTAAAAAAAATACCTTCGATATCTCTTCAATTTTTTTTATCTGTCATCCATTATTTAATTGTGGCCCTTAGTGCGTATAACTATTGTCACAACGTATACGCCACCATATACTTTTACGTTTTCATTTGCCCCTAGCTGGGTTTGACTATCACGCAGCTTTTGGGAACGCTGAGTGTTCTTTTTATGTGCCACACATCCAACCAACCAAACAACTGGAGTTATAATTTACTCTCTTCGTAGTTTGGCAATGCGGAAACTAATGGATTTGTGGTTTGGGCCATGATTATTTAGTGCTTATCGCCATTAGCGCATTTGGTTAGTTTTCAGAGGAAAATTTCCGGCATTTTGGTGGACGATGATGATAAATGGATGTTCGCTTTTTTTTCAGAATTTTGAAAATGTATTTGGATGGAGACATTCAAATGAATGGGGTCCGGAGAAGGAGACCCGCAGCTAATTAGAAGTTTTTGTGGTTAATTTGGCAATAAATTTGAAGTTAAGGGGGGAGGGGGGAGCCAAATGAAGTGTTTTCATGATTAATTTGCCAAGCGAAATATGGCGGAGGGAAATTCGAAGAACATTTGTTTTCATAATATTTGGGTTTGCAATAAATAAATTTGGGTATTTATTCGAAGCGGAAATGGTTTGACCTATGTAGGACATAATATTTATTTGATGGATTCTACGAAAGCGTAGGAGAACCATTCTTTATTTATTTATTTATTTTTTTTTTTTGCTGGAATATTTATCACAAATGCCATTGAAATTCATTTCCTTTCATTATAACCCCCTCATGGATTGCATCAGCCTAGAAATATGCTTCAATTTCTCAATTTTTTTTCTTTCCTTCGCCTTCTAAGCACACAGAAAGCGTTCAAGAAAAGAATATCATGATTCAATTTCCATGGAATTGATATGATTATGTGATTACATACATACTTAATCGGATTCGGATTTATCGATTTCCTTCGCAGAATTGTAAACGAGATTCTCGGAAGGAAGGTAAAAGCGAGCTAAGAACTCTAAAATGTATGACATTTTTCTTCATAGCTTATTCATGGCATGTCAGCACATCCCATAAAGTATGCTTTATATTTTTTCTTGTCTTCTTTTTTTTTCGTAGTATCGAGATTAAGTTCAGCATCTCGGATACTGCAGCTACTATTTCAATTTGTTTGACATTCACTGTTCAAATCAATGTTCTTAGGTTATGTTCTTAGGTCGCATCATTTTTCCTTTTCCTCTTTCTTATCTCTCCGTAGAACGAGTTACTTAGCTGCCATATGTGGCAATACTGCAAATGCAGATTTCCAATAATGAAGTAAGTTTTGTAATTCAATAACGTGGTAGGAAAGTTAAGGCAATTTTTCCAGCATTAAAAAGAGAGATGATAGAAAAGCAATTCAGTCCGAGGATGAAGTTAAATTGCCTTGAAAATTTTAAAGAAGTCTGAAATTGAAATAAAAAAATCTAAATCGCAAATATGTTCGACGAAAAACGCCAAAATTTTCTACGCGAAAATCGTTTGCGAAAATCGCAAAAATTTTCTATAGGAAAATATTGGCGAAAATCGCAAAAATTTTCTATAGGAAAATATTGGCGAAAATCGCAAAAATTTTCTATTCGAAAATCTTGGCGAAAATCGCAAAAATTTTCTATACGAAAATCTATTGCGAAAATCGCAAAAATTTTCTATACGAAAATCTATTGCGAAAATCGCAAAAATTTTCTATACGAAAATCTATTGCGAAAATCGCAAAAATTTTCTATACGAAAACCTTGGCGAAAAACGCAAAAATTTTCTATACGAAAATCGTTGGCGAAAATCGCAAAAATTTTCTATACGAAAATCGTTGGCGAAAAACGCCAAAATTTTCTATACGAAAATCTAGGCGAAAAACGTCAAAATTTTCTATACGAAAATCTTGGCGAAAAACGCCAAAATTTTCTATACGAAAATCTTTTGCGAAAATCGCGAAAGTTTTCTATAGGAAAATCTTGGCGAAAATCGCAAAAATTTTCTATACGAAAATCTATTGCGAAAATCGCAAAAATTTTCTATAGGAAAATTCTTGCGAAAATCCCAAAAATTTTCTATAGGAAAATTTTTGCGAAAATCCCAAAAATTTTCTATAGGAAAATTCTTGCGAAAATCGCAAAAATTTTCTTGCGAAAATCGCAAAAATTTTCTGTAGGAAAATTCTTGCGAAAATCGCAAAAATTTTCTGTAGGAAAATTCTTGCGAAAATCGCAAACGATTTTCGTATAGAAAATTCTTGCGAAAATCGCAAAAATTTTCTATAGGAAATCTTGGCGAAAAACGCCAAAATTTTCTATACGAAAATCTTGGCGAAAAACACCAAAATTTTCTTTACGAAAACCTTGGCGAAAAACGCAAGAATTTTCTATACGAAAATCTATTGCGAAAATCGCAAAAATTTTCTATAGGAAAATTCTTGCGAAAATCCCAAAAATTTTCTATAGGAAAATTTTTGCGAAAATCCCAAAAATTTTCTATAGGAAAATTCTTGCGAAAATCGCAAAAATTTTCTTGCGAAAATCGCAAAAATTTTCTGTAGGAAAATTCTCGCGAAAATCGCAAAAATTTTCTGTAGGAAAATTCTTGCGAAAATCGCAAACGATTTTCGTATAGAAAATTCTTGTGAAAATCGCAAAAATTTTCTATAGGAAAATTCTTGCGAAAATCGCAAAAATTTTCTATACGAAAATCGTTTGCGAAAATCGCAAAAATTTTCTATACGAAAATCGTTTGCGAAAATCGCAAAAATTTTCTATAGGAAAACCGTTTGCAAAAATCGCAAAAATTTTCTATACGAAAATCTATTGCGAAAATCACAAAAAAAATCTCTAACAAAATTGCGTATTTAAAATATATATTCTCTTACTCAATATTGCAGGCTAGGGCTGCGTATGGTGTATGTCATTACTCATACCTCACCCTAGTTAATCGGCAAATATTCTTAAATGTCATTGTTGTTTTTTCTCTTGTATTTTGGGGGAAGGGGTGCGGGGTTTCCTTCCGGTCTGAACATGAACATGTAAATGTAAATTTCACCCATCATCTGAAGGAAATCCATCTGTTGTCCATTCTAATTTGACGAACATTCTATTTTTCCTTGTAATGCTGATATTTTTCTATTCCTTTTTTTCTCCGGTTTGTTTGTTTGTTTGTTCCGGGTAATGTTGTGTCGTCCACAAATCTTAATCTGTGTGTGCGTGTGTTTGTATGTCATTTTGGGGTTTTTTATCATTGCAGGATATCTATCGATATCAGCTATCATTATTACAAGAAAATTGGATTTCCGGTCCAGTGGCCCAACAAAGAGAGGGGGAGAAGTAAACAACAATTACTCATTTGTTGTTTTTTGTTTATATTTTTCGGGGAATGAGGAAGGACATGAATGAGCCTTGATAAGAAAAATTAAGATATTATTTTCCCCCAAAAAAAAATTTGGTATTTAATTTTCAACATTCCCAAAAAAAATTTTAATAAAAAAATTTATTTTTTTTTAATTTTTAAAATTTTCCCTATTTTTATTTTTTTATTTTATATTTTTTATTTCACGAAAAAAATTTTATTTTTTTATTTCTTCCATTTTTTTTAATTTTTTGATCTCTTTTGATAATTTTTCTTCCCAACACTTTGCCACTGCAGCGAAGCACATAAATGTCTTTGCCATAATTTCCATTCATTTTTCGAAAGATTTTTTATTTTCCTTGGCAAAATTCCAAATTTTTTTTGGTAAATTTGTAGACATTTTGGCAATAAAAAAGCAACGACACGACAACTTAACAATCTGTGGTCCAGATGACCAGATGAAAAATATATCTACTCTGCGACTCATAGCCGACAGGCAGGCATGCCGGCATTGAATGCATTCTCTCATGGCAGTGTCAAAAAAAAATTTTTGGAAAACATTTTTTATATTTGTTTCTAGAGATTATAATTTAATTGGTCCACTTAGAAACTAAAAAAAATTAAAAAAATTTAAAAAAAAAATTAAAAAAAATTTAAAAAAAAATTAAAAAATCATAAAATATCTAAAATTGATTTTCCACTCAATTAACTGAAGAGGCTTTCTCCTACCATCCCTTCCAGCATTTTTAAATTAACTTTCATTTTTTTATTAAATCAATTAATTTATTAATTTCTATTCATTGCAAAAAGAATGCCATCCAACAAATGTCTTCTGTGAATAATTAATTTAAATTCTTCAACAATTTTACCTCCAGTTCCTCCTATGTGACCTCTTGACCTCTCGTATAGGTATGTTATGTCCTGTCCACCATATAACAAAATGAATTATTGGTCTATTAGTTTGTGATACCCTGGCACTTTTTTATGCACATAGTGACCGAGCCATAGACCATAGACCACAGCCGTATGCCCTCGCCCCGCCCCCATTCATTAGAAAAAATCCATTAAACTATTAGCGAGCTACACTACAAATGAATGTTTACATTTTTGCTTGCTCTAAATTTAATTTGAAAGTGGACAAAATTAAACAAAAACACAAGAAAAAAAACAAAAATGTGGAATTGTGTATAAAAACCAAAAACAAAAATAAATAAACAAATTGAAAAATAACAGTAAAATGTTAAACAATAATATATACAGAAAATGTTTGCGATTTTCGCCAAGATTTTCGCATAGAAAATTTTTGCGTTTTTCGCCAAGATTTTCCTATAGAAAAATTTTTGTTTCAGGAAAATTTTGGCGTTTTTTCCCAAGATTTTCCAATTTTCCAAAGATTTTCCCAAAGACAATTTTTGCGATTTTCGTATAGAAAATTTTTGCGATTTTCGCAAAACGATTTTCCTATAGAAAATTTTTGCGATTTTCGCAAAACGATTTTCCTATAGAAAATTTTTGCGATTTTCGCAAACGATTTTCCTATAGAAAATTTTTGCGATTTTCGCAAACGATTTTCCTATAGAAAATTTTTGCGATTTTCGCAAACGATTTTCCTATAGAAAATTTTTGCGATTTTCGCAAACGATTTTCCTATAGAAAATTTTTGCGATTTTCGCAAACGATTTTCCTATAGAAAATTTTTGCGATTTTCGCAAACGATTTTCCTATAGAAAATTTTTGCGATTTTCGCAAACGATTTTCCTATAGAAAATTTTTGCGATTTTCGCAATAGATTTTCCTATAGAAAATTTTTGCGATTTCGCAATAGATTTTCCTATAGAAAATTTTTGCGATTTTCGCAATAGATTTTCCTATAGAAAATTTTTGCGATTTTCGCAACGGATTTTCGTATAGAAAATTTTTGCGTTTTCGCAACGGATTTTCGTATAGAAAATTTTTGCGATTTTCGCAAACAATTTTCCTATAGAAAATTTTTGCGATTTTCGCAAACAATTTTCCTATAGAAAATTTTTGCGATATTCGCAAACAATTTTCCTATAGAAAATTTTTGCGATTTTCGCAAACAATTTTCCTATAGAAAATTTTTGCGATTTTCGCAAACAATTTTCCTATAGAAAATTTTTGCGATTTTCGCAAACAATTTTCCTATAGAAAATTTTTGCGATTTTCGCAAACAATTTTCCTATAGAAAATTTTTGCGATTTTCGCAAACAATTTTCCTATAGAAAATTTTGCGATTTTCGCAAACAATTTTCCTATAGAAAATTTTTGCGATTTTCGCAAACAATTTTCCTATAGAAAATTTTTGCGATTTTCGCAAACAATTTTCCTATAGAAAATTTTTGCGATTTTCGCAAACGATTTTCCTATAGAAAATTTTTGCGATTTTCGCAAACGATTTTCCTATAGAAAATTTTTGCGATTTTCGCAAATGATTTTCCTATAGAAAATTTTTGCGATTTTCGCAAACAATTTTCCTATAGAAAATTTTTGCGATTTTCGCAATAATTTTCCTATAGAAAATTTTTGCGATTTTCGCAAACAATTTTCCTATAGAAAATTTTTGCGATTTTCGCAAACAATTTTCCTATAGAAAATTTTTGCGATTTTCGCAAACAATTTTCCTATAGAAAATTTTTGCGATTTTCGCAAACGATTTTCCTATAGAAAATTTTTGCGATTTTCGCAAACGATTTTCCTATAGAAAATTTTTGCGATTTTCGCAAACGATTTTCCTATAGAAAATTTTTGCGATTTTCGCAATAGATTTTCCTATAGAAAATTTTTGCGATTTTCGCAATAGATTTTCCTATAGAAAATTTTTGCGATTTTCGCAATAGATTTTCCTATAGAAAATTTTTGCGATTTTCGCAACGGATTTTCGTATAGAAAATTTTTGCGTTTTTCGCAACGGATTTTCGTATAGAAAATTTCTGCGTTTTTTCGCAACGGATTTTCGTATAGAAAATTTTTGCGTTTTTCGCAACGGATTTTCGTATAGAAAATTTTTGCGATTTTCGCAAACAATTTTCCTATAGAAAATTTTTGCGATTTTCGCAAACAATTTTCCTATAGAAAATTTTTGCGATATTCGCAAACAATTTTCCTATAGAAAATTTTTGCGATTTTCGCAAACAATTTTCCTATAGAAAATTTTTGCGATTTTCGCAAACAATTTTCCTATAGAAAATTTTGCGATTTTCGCAAACAATTTTCCTATAGAAAATTTTTGCGATTTTCGCAAACAATTTTCCTATAGAAAATTTTTGCGATTTTCGCAAACAATTTTCCTATAGAAAATTTTTGCGATTTTCGCAAACAATTTTCCTATAGAAAATTTTTGCGATTTTCGCAAACAATTTTCCTATAGAAAATTTTTGCGATTTTCGCAAACAATTTTCCTATAGAAAATTTTTGCGATTTTCGCAAACAATTTTCCTATAGAAAATTTTGCGATTTTCGCAAACGATTTTCCTATAGAAAATTTTTGCGATTTTCGCAAACGATTTTCCTATAGAAAATTTTTGCGATTTTCGCAAATGATTTTCCTATAGAAAATTTTTGCGATTTTCGCAAACAATTTTCCTATAGAAAATTTTTGCGATTTTCGCAATAATTTTCCTATAGAAAATTTTTGCGATTTTCGCCAAGATTTTCGTATAGAAAATTTTTGCGATTTTCGCCAAGATTTTCGTATAGAAAATTTTTGCGATTTTCGCCAAGATTTTCGTATAGAAAATTTTTGCGATCTTCGCAATAATTTTCCTATAGAAAATTTTGACGTTTTTCGCCAAGATTTTTTGTAGAGATTTTTTTTCTTCCTACAGTTTATTTTTGGTCACGTAAATGAATGTCTTTATGAACTGCCCCGCTTTCATGCTGTTTGTGAAACCTTTTCCTGTGCGAGTTCATGACTCCCTCTTGTTTGCATACGTGCCGAGGTTAATATGTGATATAAGCGTAGTCCTAATGTGTCGAAATTGTTTTGTGAAATGTCTCAGTCATGTCATGACTTGATGATTGACCATAGCCCAGCAGTGGTTGTTTGTTTACAGCTGCCAACCAAATAATTTCACATTTCCTTGTCCTAATCGCACACCCACACACACACACCATTACATGGAATATCTTAATTCCGCAAGTCATGTAGGGCCTCCCGGTGAGAGGGTCATTTCCAGGATGTGCGGTGTGTAAGTGAATGATGTGCGTGTGTGTTGTGCAAATGTCACATGTCACCATTTCGAATGGCTTTGAATGGCATGAAAACAATGCTAACTTAACATTTCTCTAATATTTCCTACCTCCACCCTCTTTTCCTCCTCCAGGTCGGCATCATTTGTCCAAGATATTTGCAATTACAACTATGAAAATCCACTTGAGCAGACATTTATCGATAACTGCTTCTCATGCCGAACTGGCAATGTAAACATATCCTTCTTCTTCGTCCTCATATCCTTAATTGATATTAAGTGCTCTGGAGATTATGTCTAATGTGAAGGTCTTCCAGCGATGCAGGCCTGGCCAGCTTGCATGTCGAACGTCAGGAATTCAAATTACTTCTTCAACTCGACTGTCAGCCAGTCAATGATGTATTGTTGGCAGGAAGGAAGGAAGGAAGTAGGGAAGCCGGTGCAAAGAGGTTGGGCGTTTGGCCAAAGGAAATGATGTGGAAATTTGTATTGATATGCCATGCAAATGTGTAACGGAAATTCGGAATTTTTCACAAGGATTTTGTTGGATTTGGATCCCGTCATGTGAAGCGTGTATGGAAATGAGGGATGGACAAGAAAATCAAGTGTTAATTTCCTTTGAAAGAAAAAACTGAAAAAAAAAATATCTGATATCGAAATTTGCAAAACAAACGCTTTAGAAATACATGGTGTACCCCCCGTGCGTATGACTAACGTCACAACGTATACGCCAACATATATCCTCCATAAAACTCTCAATATTTAAATAAATCAATTTAATAAGTTGTCATTTTCACTTAAGGACACATCCACATACACATTTTATCAACAAAGACATTCAATACGATATGTCGTCCTCACCTCGAAGATCCTTCGAACATTTGCAACCTCAGAATCTAAAAATTTCAACATTGTTCGACACTTACAAAGGCGAGATGCCAGGAAGAGGGGGGGTAGATCATATCTTCATTTATGCATTCTTCGAAAATTTTATGTTGCAACATGACACGTTTTTCATGCCACACAATTCCGCCATTGTTAAGAGCTTGTCAGAGCAAATTTTGCAAATTTTATGGTTAACTGCATGGCATGCATAACCAATTTCACACTGAGATTTCCAGGCCATGGTAACCTCCGAAATCAAATAAAAATACAAATTTTTTAAGATTTTCAATGAAATTTTCCAAAAAATATTGGCGATTTTTTATAAGAAAAAACGCAAAAATTTTCTATAGGAAAATCTTGGCGAAAAAGCGCAAAAATTATCTATACAAAATCCTTCGCGAAAAACGCCAAAAATTTCCAAACAAAAATCTTAATAAAAATCGCAAAAAAATTCTGTACGAAAATCTTGCCAAAAAACACCAAAATTTCCTATACGAAAATCCTGGCGAAAAACGCAAAAATTTTCCATACGAAAATGCTGACGAAAATCGCAAAAATTTTCTATAGGAAAATCATTTGCGAAAAACGCCAAAATTTTCTATACAAAAATCTTAGCGAAAAACGCCAAAATTTTATATACGAAAATCGTTGGCGAAAATCGCAAAAATTTTCTATAAGAAAATCTATTGCGAAAATCGCCAAAATTTTCTATACGAAAATCGTTGGCGAAAAACGCAGAAATTTTCTATACGAAAATCCGTTGCGAAAAACGCAAAAATTTTCTATACGAAAATCGTTGGCGAAAAACGCCAAAATTTTCTATACGAAAATCGTTGGCGAAAAACGCCAAAATTTTCTATACGAAAATCGTTGGCGAAAAACGCCAAAATTTTCTATACGAAAATCATTGCGAAAATCGCAAAAATTTTCTATACGAAAATCATTGCGAAAATCGCAAAAATTTTCTATACGAAAATCATTGCGAAAATCGCAAAAATTTTCTATACGAAAATCTGTTGCGAAAATCGCAAAAATTTTCTATACGAAAATCTGTTGCGAAAATCGCAAAAATTTTCTATACGAAAATCTGTAGCGAAAATCGCAAAAATTTTCTATACGAAAATCTGTTGCGAAAATCGCAAAAATTTTCTATACGAAAATCTTTTGCGAAAATCGCAAAAATTTTCTATACGAAAATCTGTTTCGAAAAACGCCAAAATTTTTTATGCGAAAATCTGTTGCGAAAAACGCCAAAATTTTCTATACGAAAATCTGTTGCGAAAAACGCCAAAATTTTCTATACGAAAATCTGTTGCGAGAAACGCCAAAATTTTCTATACGAAAATCTGTTGCGAAAATCGCAAAAATTTTCTATACGAAAATCGATTTTCGTATAGAAAATTTTTGCGATTTTCGGAATGATTTTCGTATAGAAAATTTTTGCGATTTTCGCCAAGATTTTCCCATAGAAAATTTTTGCGATTTTCGCAAAGATTTTTGCGATTTTCGCAAACATTTTCCCATAGAAAATTATTAAGAATATCGCAAAAAAATTATCTACAAAAATCGCAAAAAATTCCATTCCAAAATTCCAACGTGAAACCCCTTTCCAATTTTTTTTTTTCATTTTATTACTTTTGCCCCTTAATTTGCCAACGTTTTTTGTTTTTCGTAACAAAAGCGAAAAAGAATTGCTTTTATATTCTTCTAAATTTCATTATTAATTGCATGACATTTTCGTGTCTTCTATCAACTTAAAGTGGAAATAATAAAAAAAAATAAATTGCATTAATTTATTTTCAACGAAAAAAGACAGAACATATATCTCCCCCCCCCCCAAAAAAAAAAAAAAACACACCACAAATTTGACTTCAAATAGCAGATAATGAAAAATGTTGGTTTCTTTTGATACGAGTGAGAGAGTGAGAGAGAAGGGAAAAAAGACACAACATTTCTTACAAGTTGTAATTTAAAACAATGGCGAAAAATTCAATTTCCACGAAATGAAAATGCATTTAACATGTTATCTCTGTGCTGTGCTGTGCTGTGCTGTGCTGTGCTGTGCTGTGCTGCGAGCTCCGATGAAAGTGTGAAAAGTCAACACCTTAAATGTTACAACCGCAAGGCATGAAAGGACCTCGTCAACATCATCCTAGTCAATGTTAAGTCGTTGTGACACAAAGACTTCAGCTGTTTCCCCTAGCTCCCCCCTCCTCCTCCACTTGACGACAATTATCCTTGTTCAATTTCGAAATCGTTGAATATAAAGCATTACCTGGGAGAGGGGGAGAGGGCGGGAGAGAATTGCCACATCAAGCATACAACAACCCCAACCAACAAAAAAAGAGACACAGACAACTCAAAAGGGAAATTTCACCTTGAACACCTTTTCATTTGAAAATGGTTACTTTGACTTTTGCCAGGTACGGCGTCCTTCTTTTTTATCCTTCTTCCCAAACTAAAAAGACATTTTTATTATTTATTTTTTTTTTCTTTTTTTGTGAAGTTGTAATTTCCCAAATGGAATAATATTATTAAAAAGTTATTATCATTATTGTCAAGGAGGAAAGGTGGGAAGGTGTTGCCTTTTTTAAAGTTTCAAGAAGTTTCCATCACTTAGTGCAAAAGGTTCCTTTGTTAAATGGGGGAAAACTCAATTTTCAGGATGTAATGAGTTTCAAATTTGGCAATCAATTATCAGCATTGATGGGAAATGGAAATTCGGTTAAAGAAAATTACAAAAAGAAACCCTGAATAACACTGGGGGCGTATAAGTCATGACGTTACTAATACGACAACAGGCACCAAATAACTTAAAATAACTGACTAAACGAGAAGCAACTTCCAGACGAAGAGATTTAAAAAATAATAAGTTAGTAAAATAAAATCATTTTTTTTAATTCTACGTTTTTTCTAATTATAAAAAAAATATTTTTTTAAAAAATCCACGTACTTTTTAATTATTAACAAAAAAATAATTCCTAAAAAAAATCCACTTTTTTTTAATTATGAAAAAATAATTTTTAATAAATTTACAACATTTTTCAATAATGAAAACATATTTTTTAAAAAATCGACGATTTTTAATTATGACAGAATAATTTTTATAAAATTCAAATTTGTTTTTATTGTGAAAAAATTATTTTTAAAAATCCACATTTTTCAATTATGAAAAAATAATTTTTAAAAAATTCACAACATTTTTAAATAATGAAAAAATATATTTTTTTAAAAAATCGACATTCATAAATTATTATGCAAAAATAATTTTTTAAAAAACAACCTTTTAAACAACAACCATGAAAAAAATAATTTTTTAATTATGAAAAAATAATTTTTAAATAATTCATGTTGTTTTAATTATGAAGAAATAATTAAAAAAACTAATTTGTTTTTATTGTTAAAATAAGTTTAAAATCCACATTTATTTATATTATGAAATATAATAATTTTTCAAAAAGCCAAGTTTATTTGTATTATGAGACATAATAATTTTTAAAAAATTCACGATGTTTTTAATATTTAAAAAATCCACAATTTTTTTAAATTATAAAAAAATAATATTTAAAAAATTCACGATGTTTTTATTTTTGAAAAAAATAATTTTAAAATATTCAAGCTATTTATAAATAATTTAAAAAAAAATCCACATTGTTTTTAAATATGAAAAAATATGTTTTAAAAAATCCACGTTTTTTTTTAATTATAAAAAATATTATTTTTAAAAAATCCAAGTTTTTATAAATTTTGAAAAAATAATTTTTTAAAAATTCACGATATTTTTAATTTTGAAAAAAAAATTAAAAATATTAAAGCTATTTTCAAATAATTTAAAAAAATTCACTTTGTTTTTAAATATGAAAAAATTATTTTTAAAAAATCGACATCATTTTTAAATATGTTTATTGATACAATGAAAATATAAAAATATGGAAATATTTACTAATTTTCTTCTTCTGAAACCTGTTTCAAGCCGCATGATTAATTTTGTTACTCATACACGCCGCATAACTCAAATAATTAATAGCATTTTCAAAATCAATCTCAGTGACACCAAGATACCTTTGTTCTCATTATCAGCTTCGAAGTTAATTTATGAATAATTCATTTCCAACTGTCATTTGCTATTTGTGGCAGACATCTAAGTGTTCTCCTTAGTCTCCCAACTCATTGGGAATTGTTTTCAAAATAGAACCAAAATACTATAGATTTTGTCTGCCAGCAAGCTTATTTTACATCATAATAAATTTGAATTTCAATTGCCGTCAGGCAGGTGGGCAAATTTTGTAAAAACTGGAATAAATTATTTGCAACACGTGCCCTCATACAAGGACTTTTTATATTTCTTTGTTTTTCGCAACGATAGATAAAAGTAATGTTTGTCATTCAGGAGATAAATTACTTCACTTCATGGGCAAAGTTTTGAGAATAACTCAATTATGGGAAAAATAATAACGGGCGCCTAAAAGTATGCTGCAAAAAATGATTTTACTTTCACTTTTACGAATACGTTGAAAAATAATTTTTAAAAAATCCCCTTTATCTTATACTATGAAAAAATAATTTTTAAAAAATCCCCTTTATCTTATACTATGAAAAAATAATTTTTAAAAAATCCCCTTTACCTTATACTATGAAAAAATAATTTTTAAAAAATCCACGTTTGTTAATACTTTGAAAAAATTATTTTAAAAAAATCCACGTTATCTTATACCTTGAAAATATAATTTTTAAAAAATCCACGTCGCCTTATACTTTGAAAAAATAATTTTTAAAAAATCCACGTTGCTTGGAAATTTGAAAAAATAATTTTTAAAAAATCCACGTTGCTTGGAAATTTGAAAAAAAAAAATTTTTAAAAATTCCACGTTGCTTGGAAATTTGAAAAAATAATTTTTAAAAAATCCACGTTTGTTAATACTTTGAAAAAATAATTTTTAAAAAATCCACGTTTGTTAATACTTTGAAAAAATAATTTTTAAAAAATCCACGTTGCTGGGAAATTTGAAAAAATAATTTTTAAAAAATCCACCTTTATTAATACTTTGAAGAAATAATTTTTAAAAAATCCACCTTTATTAATACTTTGAAAAAATAATTTTTAAAAAATCAAACTTTATTAATAATTTGAAAAAATAATTTTTAAAAAATCCACGTTTGTTAAAACTTTGAAAAAATAATTGTTAAAAAATCCACGTTTGTTAATAGTTTGAAAAAATAATTCTTAAAAAAATCCACGTTTGTTCATAGTTTGAAAAAATCATTTTTAAAAAATCCACGTTTGTTAATACTTTGAAAAAATAATTTTTAAAAAATCCACATTTGTTTATATTTGAAAAAAAAAATATTTTTCAAAAAAGTCCACGTTTGTTAATACTTTGAAAAAATATTTTTTAAAAAAATCAACGTTTGTTAATTCTTTGAAAAAATAATTTTTAAAAAATCCACGTTGCTTGGAAATTTGAAAAAATAATTTTTAAAAAATCCACGTTGCTTGGAAATTTGAAAAAATAATTTTTAAAAAATCCACGTTGCTTGGAAATTTGAAAAAATAATTTTAAAAAATCCACGTTGCTTGGAAATTTGAAAAAATAATTTTTAAAAAATCCACGTTGCTTGGAAATTTGAAAAAATAATTTTTAAAAAATCCACGTTGCTTGGAAATTTGAAAAAATAATTGTTAAAATATCCACGTTGCTTGGAAAATTGAAAAAATAATTTTTAAAAAAACCACGTTTGTTAATACTTTAAAAAAATAATTTTTAAAAAATCCACGTTTGTTAATACTTTGAAAAAATAATTTTTAAAAAATCCACTCCTAAAAATATGCTATAAAAATTGCAAAAAAATATATATTTAAATACTCTTTGAAATTAGCTCATCTCCAATAATAAAATTTCATATTTCACATTTAATGGTACATAAAATTTTATTGCACACCCTTGGAAGCCTCTTGAAATGAATTGTCTACCCCTAAAAGTATGCTCCCTAAATCGTAGTACATTTAAGTTTCCGATGTGTCTGAGCCTGTATGAGTATGTGTGAATGCCATCTGTATCCATTTCACGAATATTACTTTGTTTCACACCACGCATCAGTGATCTTTCCATGGGTTTCTGGTTATTTTTTTCTCCTCCACTCGACTCGTGTGGCAGCCTTTTAGGAGCAAGGTGTTCCCTGTTGGCATAAAAAATTATGGCCTTCTATTCTCTGAAATTGAAGGAGTGCCTGTCTGCCTGCCTTGTTGAGGAGAAATGTTATGGGATTTTATTTTTGTTTTGTTTTTATGAAATGGCACAAATAATGGAAACAAATTGGAAAAACAAATTCCAACCAAGCGTCGATATTTCAAAATAGTTTCAGTTGCCAAACATTTTCCGGGCCATTTGGAAGCAAACGAATATTTATGATTATCAATGGAGTTAAGTTTTTTGTTATGATTAATACTTGTGGGTGATGTGAAAGCAAACAAAAAAAAAACGAGAAAACAAACATAACTGAGAATGACATGAATGGAGGAGAAAGTGAATATGTGGGACAGTGTCAGACAGTGGAGGGCAAAATTATTTTACAAAACAAAAACTTTTTATTTTATGGACTAAAGAAAATTATGAAGCATTCCCCCTTTGCCTTAAGAAAATTTATAATTTACCCTCAAAATGCCATCAGTTTTGCTCTCCACTGTAACGGCCATAAACTACATGTGTTGAGTCCCTATGTCATCAGTTGGCTCTTTTATATGGTCCTGCCTTTGCTGTGGTGCGCCAGTTAGTTAGTTAAACTTCCCAGTTAACGAACCTCAAAGTAACCGCACCGTTACCAACAACACCCCCCCCCCTCCCTCCCACACCACCTATGCTCTTTGCAAACCAACGAAAAAAAGTTATAACAAAACGTCTTCTTCACAGGGCGTAAAATGGTAAATACAGGATCTTGTGAAAGCAACGACAACAACAACACCAACAACACATGAGATGAAGGAAAAGGTCAAAGTTTAAATACACTTTCATTTTCATTAACAATAATCTTTTAATCTTTGCCACAGGATATTTACGACAACCCAGGAGGTGAGGTAAGGAGGGCTTCATATAAGTAAATATATATTTCATATGAAATTATCCTGCAGGGATATAATTCAACAAAAAAAACACATTTTTAGAAGGACAGCAAATTGCCAAGTGTTAATGACAGATAAATGGAAATGTACATGATGAACATAAAAAGGAAGATGTCCTGCGGACCATAAAATGAAGGAGAAAGGACTTTTCGTTGTAGGAATTTTTTTCAAAGTATCAACAAACGAGGATTTTTTAAAAAATATTTCATCCACAAATCCACAGACGTGGATTTTTTAAAAAATATTTTATCCATAAATCCCCAGACGTGGATTTTTTAAAAAAAAATTTTTCAATAAATCCACAGTCGTAGATTTATTAAAAATATTGTTTCAATAAATGCACAGACGTGGATTTTTTAAAACATATTTTTTCAATGTATCAACAAACGTGGATTTTTTAAAAAATATTTTTTCAAAGAATTCACAAGCGTGGATTTTTTAAAAAATATTTTTTCAAAGAATTCACAAAAGTTGATTTTTTAAAAAATAATGTTTCAAAGAATTCACAAACGTGGATTTTTAAAAAATATTTTTTCAAAGAATACACAAACGTGGATTTTTTAAAAAATATTTTTTCAAAGAATTCACGAACGTGGATTTTTTAAAAATAATATTTTTTCAAAGAATTCACAAACGTGGATTTTTTAAAAATAATATTTTTTCAAAGAATTCACAAACGTGGATTTTTTAAAAATAATATTTTTTCAAAGAATTCACAAACGTGGATTTTTTAAAAATAATATTTTTTCAAAGAATTCACAAACGTGGATTTTTTAAAAAATATTTTTTCAAAGAATTCACAAACGTGGATTTTTTAAAAAATATTTTTTCAAAGAATACACAAACTTGGATTTTTTAAAAAATGTTTTTTCAAAGAATTCACAAACTTGGATTTTTTAAAAAATATTTTTTCAAAGAATTCAAAAACGTGGATTTTTTAAAAAATATTTTTTCAAAGAAGCAACAATCGTGGATTTTTTAAAAAATATTTTTTCAAAGAAGCAACAAAGGTGGATTTTTTAAAAATTATTTTTTCGAAGTATTAACAAACGTGGATTTTTTAAAAAATTATTTTTTCGAAGTATTAACAAACGTGGATTTTTTAAAAAATTATTTTTTCGAAGTATTAACAAACGTGGATTTTTTAAAAAATTATTTTTTCGAAGTATTAACAAACGTGGATTTTTTAAAAAATTATTTTTTCGAAGTATTAACAAACGTGGATTTTTTAAAAAATTATTTTTTCGAAGTATTAACAAACGTGGATTTTTTAAAAAATTATTTTTTCGAAGTATTAACAAACGTGGATTTTTTAAAAAATATTTTTTCAAAGATGCAACGAACGTGGATTTTTTAAAAAATATTTTTTCAAGGTATCAACAAACGTGGATTTTTTAAAAAATATTTTTTCAAGGTATCAACAAACGTGGATTTTTTAAAAAATATTTTTAAAAGGTATCAACAAACGTGGATTTTTTAAAAAATATTTTTTCAAGGTATCAACAAATGGGGATTTTATAAAAAATATTCTTTCAAGGTATCAACAAACGTGGATTTTTTAAAAAATATTTTTTCAAGGAAGCAACGAACTTGGATTTTTAAAAAAATATTTTTTCAATATATTCACAGTCGTGGATTTTTTAAAAATTATTTTTTCAATATATCCACAGACGTGGATTTTTTAAAAATTATTTTTTCAATATATCCACAGACGTGGATTTTTTAAAAATTATTTTTTCAATATATCCACAGACGTGGATTTTTTAAAAATTATTTTTTCAATATATCCACAGACGTGGATTTTTTAAAAAATATTTTTTCAATAAATCCACAAACGCGGATTTTTTAAAAAATATTTTTTCAATAAATCCACAAACGTGGACTTTTTAAAAATTATTTTTTCAATAAATCCACAGACGTGATTGTTTTAAAAAATATTTTTTCAATAAATCCACAGACGTGGATTTTTTAAAAAATATTTTTTCAATAAATCCACAAACGCGGATTTTTTAAAAAATATTTTTTCAAGGTATCAACAAACGTGGATTTTTTAAAAAATATTTTTTCAATAAATCCACAGACGTGGATTTTTTAAAAAATATTTTTTCAAAGAAGCAACGAACGTGGATTTTTTAAAAATTATTTTTTGAAAATATCCGCAGAGGTGGATTTTTTAAAAAAAATTTTTTTCAAAATATCCACAGACGTGGAATTTTTTTAAAAATATTTTTTCATTAAATTACCCAACGTGGATTTTTTAAAAAATATTTTTCATTAAATTACTCAACGTGGATTTTTTAAAAAATATTTTTCAATAAATCCACAAATCAAATTTTTAAATTTTTTCCATAATCTATGTTTTAAATTTTCCCTTAGTTTCAAGTACATCCTTTCCCTAACAGATTATCGTCACATACAACACATTTGTTTTTTCATCTTTATTTATTTATTTATTTTTTTTTTTTTTTTTGTTTTACTTGTTGCTCATGGAAATTTATCACATCAACTGTCCTCCCATTCAGTTATGTGAACAACAAACAAAATGACGAAAATAATAATAAAAACAACTAAAGCATGTGACATACTTTTAGGAACATGTCGTATATTATGCCATACTTTGTGGGGGAGGACATAAAATATTCTATTGCCAAAAAAAAAAAAAAAAAAAAAAAAAAACAAAAAAAGTAAAGAGTGCTCACAGCCTACAACATCAACTTTAATTTAGTATGACATGTGAAAAATGAACAAAAACAACAACAATAACATGAATAAATTATAAAAAATTGAATTTTAATAAAAGAATATCCTAAATATATTTTTTTGTATTTTAGGGGGTTACACTCTTTGTTTTTAACATAAAACTAAAGCATACTTTTGGGCAAATATTAATGAGTGACTTTTATTTGTATTTCATGATAGAAAAAATTCCCTTAACTCCACGAAAATTTAAAAAGGACACAATCAGACACCCTCCCCCTAATCAGCAAATCTGAAAGGGCGAAGGAGGAGGAATAAATCCCTATTTGTATTAACTTGACTGGTTTGCCATTTAGTAACAGTTAACCACCGAAAAGTAAACAATTGAATTAAAAAGTAAAAAAATCCTTTTCTTGTTATTGGCTGCGTTTTTAGTTGTTTCCTTAAGAGGAATTCTTGTAAGGATTTTAAGGATTTGCTTAACAATTACCAACAGTCCCCAGACAAGGGAAATGGAGAAAGACCAAAAGTAGGAAAGAAAGAAATAGGATAAACTTTTGCAATTTGTAGTCATAATGGCCGTACATTTCGTTTCTCGTTTTGAAGGACCCAAGGACCTTTTTTTATTGAGTCTCTACTTAATGTTCGAAGCACATTTAAATTGTGTTTGAATTGCCTTTTTCGTGTGTTTTTTTCGGTTTCGTTTTTTTTTTTTTGTTAACATTACTCTCCTGAGTGCCAGCCATGACCTTTGGCATTTTCTTGTTGCGGTTGTGCATCTTTTTTTTCGTCATCGAAAATTGAAAATTATGCAAAAAAAAATAAATTTATGTTAAAATTTCTGCTGATATTTACATATTTTTCTTATTTATGTTCAGCTTCGACCAGAAGCTGGAAGGCCCAACAAAAAAAGCTAATTTAAAAGGAAAATGAAATAACCCCCCACTCGACTTTGGGAAAATTGTTGTGGCTGATGATATTGAAATATATGGAGATTCTTCTTTTCCATCTCTTTCTTTTTTGTTTTTGTTTTAACTAATCACAAATTATGTTAAATTGTGCTCGGAAATGAAAATTTCCAAACTTACTACAGCCAAATTAGAAGGAATGCTTTAACTTTGACGCCTTAAAGTTAGGCAATACTTTGTAATTAAGTTTAAATTGTTATTTTCCTGGGCTCCAGGAAATAAGAGAAGAAAAGGAGAGGGAGGGAGAAAAACAAAGAGAACGAAAACTAATTTTTTTTAATATTATTTTCGAAGGCATTTCAAGTCCATTAATCTTAGAATTATGTGAGGTGCTGTGGGTCGTATGAGTATTATTTAACAATACTCATACGACCAATACGATCAAGACTTATAAACGTGGATTTTTTAAAAATTTTTTTCGGAATTACTTCAAGGCCATTAAACGAGGATTTTTTAAATATATTATGGGAAATATATAAAGACCTCTAAATGTGGATTTTTTAAATATTTTTTGGGAAGACCTCCAAACGTGGATTTTTTAAATATTTTTGGGAAGACCTCCAAACGTGGATTTTTGAAATATTTTTGGGAAGACCTCCAAACGTGGATTTTTGAAATATTTTTGGGAAATATTACAAGACCTCTAAATGTGGATTTTTTAAGTATTTTTTGGGAAATGTTACAAGACCTCTTAACGTGGATTTTTTAAATATTTTTTGGGAAATATTTCAAGACCTCTAAACGTGGATTTTTTAAATATTTTTTTTTCCAGATCCTTAAACGTGGATTCTTTAAATATTTTTTTCCAGATCCTTAAACGTGGATTTTTTAAATATTTTTTTCCAGATCCTTAAACGTGGATTTTTTAAATATTTTTTCAAGATCCTTAAACGTGGATTTTTTAAATATTTTTTTCCAGATCCTTAAACGTGGATTTTTTAAATATTTTTTTCCAGATCCCTAAACGTGGATTTTTTAAATATTTTTTTCCAGATCCTTAAACGTGGATTTTTTAAATATTTTTTTCCAGATCCTTAAACGTGGATTTTTTAAATATTTTTTTTCCAGATCCTTAAACGTGGATTTTTTAAATATTTTTTTCCAGATCCTTAAACGTGGATTTTTTAAATATTTTTTTTCCAGATCCTTAAACGTGGATTTTTTAAATATTTTTTTCCAGATCCTTAAACGTGGATTTTTTTAAATATTTTTTTTTCGAGGTCCTTAAAACTTGGATTTTTTTTAAATATTTTTTCCAGATCCTTAAACGTGAATTTTTTAAATATTTTTTGGTGGTCCCTAACGTGGATTTTTTAAATATTTTTTGGGAAATATTTCAAGACCTCTAAACGTGGATTTTTTAAATATTTTTTGGGAAATAATTCAAGACCTCCAAACGTGGATTTTTTAAATATTTTTTGGGAAATATTTTAAGACCTCTAAACGTGGATTTTTAAAATATTTTTGGGAAATATTTCAAGACCTCTAAACGTGGATTTTTTAAATATTTTTTGGGAAATATTTCAAGACCTCTAAACGTGGATTTTTTAAATATTTTTGGGAAATATTTCAAGACCTCTAAACGTGGATTTTTTAAATATTTTTTGGGAAATATTTCAAGACCTCTAAACGTGGATTTTTTAAATATTTTTGGGAAATATTTCAAGACCTCTAAACGTTGATTTTTTAAATATTTTTTTTTTCCAGATCCTTAAACGTGGATTTTTTAAATATTTTTTTCCAGATCCTTAAACGTGGATTTTTTAAATATTTTTTTCCAGATCCTTAAACGTGGATTTTTTAAATATTTTTTCCAGATCCTTAAACGTGGATTTTTTAAATATTTTTTCGAGATCCTTAAACGTGGATTTTTTAAATATTTTTTTTGAGGTCCTTAAACGTGGATTTTTTAAATATTTTTTTTCGAGGTCCTTAAACGTGGATTTTTTAAATATTTTTTTTCGAGGTCCTTAAACGTGGATTTTTTAAATATTTTTTTTCGAGCTCCTTAAACGTGGATTTTTTTAAATATTTTTTTTCGAGGTCCTTAAAACTTGGATTTTTTTTAAATATTTTTTCCAGATCCTTAAACGTGGATTTTTTAAATATTTTTTTCGAGCTCCTTAAACCTGGATTTTTTAAATATTTTTTGAGAATTTTTTAAGACCTCTAAACGTGGATTTTTTAAATATTTTTTGGCAAATATTTCAAGACCTCTAAACGTGGATTTTTTAAATATTTTTTGGAAAATATTTCAAGACCTCCAAACGTGGATTTTTTAAATATCTTTTGGAAAATATTTCAAGACCTCCAAACGTGGATTTTTTAAATATCTTTCGGAAAATATTTCAAGACCTCCAAACGTTTTTTAGCTCTTTAAACTTGGTTTTATTGAATAAATTTTTAAGAATTTTTAAAGCCCCTTAAACGTGGATTTATTGAATAAATTTTTAAGAATTTTTCAAACCCTTTAAACGTCGATTTTTTAAATAAATTTTTAAGAATTTTTCAAGCCCTTAAACTTGAATTTTTTATAAAAAATTTTGATAATTTTTTAAGGCCTTTAAACGTGGATTTTTTATAAAAAATTTTGATAATTTTTTAAGGCCTTTAAACGTGGATTTTTGAAAATAATTTTTAAGAATTTTTTGAGACCTCTAAACGTGGATTTTTTATATAAATTTTTAAGAATTTTTCAAGCCCTTCAAACGTGGATTTTTTAAATAAATTTTTAAGAATTTTTCAAGAGATCTAAACGTGGATTTTTTTAAATAAATTTTTAAGTATTTTTAAAGGCCTTTAAACGTGGATTTTTTAAAGAATTTTTCAAGCCCTTTAAACGTGGATTTTTTAAAAAAAATTTTCAAGAATTTTTCAAGCCCTTTAAACGTGGATTTTTTAAAAAAAATTTCAAGAATTTTTTTAAGGCCGTGGATTTTTTATTCTTTCAAAAATCTCCCCTAAAAATATTCTTTAAATACATAACCTCAAAATATCCCTCACAATTGCGTTTTAATTAATGTGTGGCAAAATCCAATGTGTACTTACATTAATTCCATCCGCACCATCATATAATTCAGTTTTCAATTTAAAAAGGATTATTGTCCCCCCCCCCCCCCCTCCTCTGAATAAATTAAAAAATGTACAATTTATTATTAAACACTTGACAACAGCGCACCCTGTTGCTTGGCGTCACCGGTTTTAATTCATTGTAACACTCCCTAAAATTATGCTTGAAATATTTTTAATTTTGTGGTTAAATTAAAAATAGCATCAAGTTTCCGTAGATGCGGAATGGGAGGGGAATTATGGCACATTGCATGGAGCAAACAATTTTTTGGAGGGGAGAGAGAGGGAAATCCTTTAATTATATTGAAATTAAGAAAACCGCAAGTGAAAGGTGTTTTCTTGGTCTGTAGGTGGTTTATAATTTACTCTCGAGCTCTAGCATGGGTGGCGTATACGTCTTGTCATCACTCATACGCCAGGAAGTTAAAGATACAATTATCACAGACCATTTCTCAAGAAGAGGCGTTCTTTCTTTCAAACCAAGGGCATTTCCGAGCCTTTCACATTTGTAGAATAGGCTAAAGTTATTCTCCTCGGTCTCGACTTGCCTTTAAATGACTTACCGGACTTTTAAATGGACTAGAATATGTTGTCAGGCCTTTTTGATTGTTTTTCTGAGTTTTGACTTGTCTTTTATTGACCCCCGGATTTTCTTCCACTCATACCCTGGTACGTATGAGTGATGCCAATGAAATGTAAATCATACGCCCTGGAGTCCAAATAAATTACTTTCAAATTGCTCTCTTGGGAAAAATTTTGGTTTGTTGTTTTTTTTTCGGAATAAATTACCACAGCTCAAGTTTAACAAATTTAATGTTCAGGTAAAATATTTAGGCATTTTGGCCATCATTAACATGACTAGACATTTGCCATGGCAAATGGAAAATGTCATTTCTAAGATAAGCCAAAGAAAAAAATTTCGAGTCATCGATTTTCCTGGCAAAGCTTCTTTTTCTTGGCCAAAAATATGGAGATATCTTGGGTGGATTATGATTATAAATGGACATTTTTTATGTGGACAGGTTAAATGTGTTCCGCAGATGCCTAAAAAAATTATTTAATTCTAAAGATTGAACTTTATTTAAATGACTTTCATGTTTTCCTTTAAACGCTTAAAATTTTTTCCCTGGTTGATATGAGAAAATAGACGAATTTTGCCGTTTTTTTATGATAACACCTGAATAATTTCGTTTTGAATAGTCTGCAATAGAGTCTCCAGATTTCAAAACAGTAATTTATTCTCATATAATGGCTACGGTGTGGAAAATATCAAGGAATTTCCGCAGATTCTCAATAAAAAAATAATAGCACAAAGAGTGGTTCGTAGGGGAAAATGGACGAACTTTGCAGTTTGTAATGAAAATACTTGAATAACTTCTTTATGAATATTCTGCAATGGAGTGTCCTGATTCCAAAACAGTAATTTATTCTCATATAACGACTATGGTATAGAAAATATCAAGGATTTTCCAAAAATACCCAATAATTATTAATACTTATACGCCCAGGGGTCCAATTTAAGTAAAAACGGAATTTTGTCCAGATCCCGTTAGCTTTTTCAACTAAAACCCATGCAGATCTATTCTGGAAACTCTGAAGATTCCAAAAATACCAATGTCTGCTATAAAATAATTATTTTTGCAATAATTTTGAATAGATTTCAAAAATGTCTCAAAAATAAATTTCTTGGGATTTTAAAGCATAAGACCTGCCACTGATTCGCATTTTAAATCTTATTAATTTAAACCTCTTAAAAAAAGGGAAACTCTTAAATTGCTTTCCCTCTTTTTCCTCCCCAAAACCATGAAGTCTTTAAAGTCTTGTTAGCACTTTTTGAGCAAAAAAAACCTGGCAGAATGTGCCACATTTGTTATGTCATGTTGAACACATCAGCCAAACACTTCCATTCACCCATACCTTTTTGCCCAAATAATGGCCTGCTAAATGACCAAACCTTTTTGATTATGCGAAGAAGGAAACCTCGAAATCCTGAACTCCATTGAAATAAATTTCCCACTTTCTTGGGGATTATTTTTAAAATTCTGGTCTGGAATTGAAAGAGGCCTACCTTTAAATGGACGGAAACAATAAACCCTTACAAATATTCCTCCTCCCCCCGCCATAAAAAGAAAATAACAAAAAAGGGGGACAACATTGGACAGCGAAACGCACATGTTTGCCACACAAAGAAAAGTTCATTGATTTTCTGTTTTTTTTTTTTTTTTTTTTTTTTTTGTATTTTTTGTTTGTTTGTGATTTCTAAAAATACACGAAGACCTCTGGCAAACGCACACACAGGCAAACATACATTCACACCCAAACAAGAACACAACAAAATGTATATAATTTGTATACATTTTGGTGGTTGTGGAAATACCTAAGAAAATGTGTTGCCTATATTTAGGGAAAAATTGGAAGGCAAAAAACAACAAAGTCTATTTTTAGGAGTTAGGAGGTAGATTTACAACAACAATTAAGGAATTAATTAAAAAAAAAATATAAAAAACAAAAAAAATATTTTTCAAAGAATTCCAAAATCAAAAAATTTGGATTCACAAACGTGGATTTTTTAAAAAATTAATTTTTCAATAAATCCACAAATGTGGATTATTTTAAAAAAATTAATTTTTCAATAAATCCACAAACGTGGATTTCTTAAAAAATTAAATTTTCAATAAATCCACAGACGTGGATTTTTTTAAAAATTCATTTTTCAATAAATCCACAAAGGTGGATTTTTGAAAATTCATTTTTCAATAAATCCACAAACGTGGATTTTTTAAAAATTAATTTTTCAATAAATCCTCAACTGCGGATTTTTTAAAAATTAGTTTTTTCAATAAATAAAATGCATTTTTTCAATAAATCCACAAACGTGGATTTTTTAAAAAAATCATTTTTCAATAAATCCACAAACATTGATTTTTTAAAAATTCATTTTTCAATAAATCCACAAACGTGGATTTTTTAAAAAAATAATTTTTCAATAAATCCACAAACGTGGATTTTTTAAAAATTATTTTTCCAATAAATCCACAGACGTGGATTTTTTTAAAAATTCATTTTTCAATAAATCCACAAAGGTGGATTTTTGAAAATTCATTTTTCAATAAATCCACAAACGTGGATTTTTTAAAAATTAATTTTTCAATAAATCCTCAACTGCGGATTTTTTAAAAATTAGTTTTTTCAATAAATAAAATGCATTTTTTCAATAAATCCACAAACGTGGATTTTTTAAAAAAATCATTTTTCAATAAATCCACAAACATTGATTTTTTAAAAATTCATTTTTCAATAAATCCACAAACGTGGATTTTTTAAAAAATAATTTTTCAATAAATCCACAAACGTGGATTTTTTAAAAATTATTTTTCCAATAAATCCACAAACGTGGATTTTTTAAAAATTATTTTTTCAATAAATCCACAAACGTGGATTTTTTAAAAATTATTTTTTCAATAAATCCACAAACGTGGATTTTTTAAAAAAATATATTTTTCAATAAATCCACAAACGTGGATTTTTTAAAAAAATATATTTTTCAATAAATCCACAAACGTGGATTTTTTAAAAATTATTTTTTCAATAAATCCACAAAACTATTTTTTCAATAAATCCACAAACGTGGATTTTTTAAAATAAATTTTTCAATAAATCCACAAACGTGGATTTTTTAAAAATTAATTTTTCAACAAATCCACAAACGTGGATTTTTTAAAAAATTAATTTCTCAATAAATCCACAAACGTGGATTTTTTAAAAAATTAATTTTGCAATAAATCCACAAACGTGGATTTTTTAAAAAATTAATTTTGCAATAAATCCACAAATGTGGATTTTTAAAAAAAAATTTTCAATAAATCCACATACATGGATTTTTTTAAATAAATCCACATACGTGGATTTTTTAAAAAATTAATTTTTCAATAAATCCACAAACGTGGATTTTTTAAAAAATTAATTTTTCAATAAATCCACAAACGTGGATTTTTTTAAAAAATTAATTTTTCAATAAATCCACAAACGTGGATTTTTTAAAAAATTAATTTTTCAATAAATCCACAAACGTGGATTTTTAAAAATTAATTTTTCAATAAATCCACAAACGTGGATTTTTTAAAAAATTAATTTTTCAATAAATCCACAAACGTGGATTTTTTAAAAAATTAATTTTTCAATAAATCCACAAACGTGGATTTTTTAAAAAATTAATTTTTCAATAAATCCACTAACGTGGATGAATTTGAATTTTTTAAAAATTCATTTTTTCAAGAAATCCACAAACGTGGATTTTTTAAAATTAATTTTTCAAGAAATCCACAAACGTAGATTTTTAAAAATTAATTTTTCAAGAAAGCCAAGAACGTGGATTTTTTAAAAATTAATTTTTCCAAGAAAGCCAAGAACGTGGATTTTTTAAAAATTAATTTTTCAAGAAAGCCAAGAACGTGGATTTTTTAAAAATTAATTTTTCAAGAAATCCACAAACGTAGATTTTTTAAAAAATTCATTTTTCAACAAATCCACAAACGTGGATTTTTTAAAAATTAATTTTTCAAGAAATCCACAAACGTAGATTTTTTAAAAAATTCATTTTTCAACAAATCCACAAACGTGGATTTTTTAAAAATTAATTTTTCAATAAATCCACAAATGTGGATTTTTTAAAAAATTAATTTTTCAATAAATCCACAAACGTGGATTTTTTAAAAATTATTTTTTCAAGAAAGCCAAGAACGTGGATTTTTTAAAAATTAATTTTTCCAAGAAAGCCAAGAACGTGGATTTTTTAAAAATTAATTTTTCAAGAAAGCCAAGAACGTGGATTTTTTAAAAATTAATTTTTCAATAAATAAATAAATTATTTCAATGAAAAATTAATTTTTAAAAAAATCCACGTTTGTGGATTTATTGACAAATTAATTTTTATTGAAAAATTAATTTTTATTGAAAATCCACAAACGTGCATTTTTTAAAAAATTAATTTTTCATTGAAATAAAATAATTTATTTATTTATTGAAAAATAAATTTTTTAAAAAATCCAAGTTTTTGGATTTATTGAAAAATTAATTTTTAAAAAGTCCATTATTGTGGATTTATTGAAAAATTATTTTTAAAAAATCCACGTTTGTGGATTTCTTGAAAAATGATTTTTTTTTTTTTTAAATCCACGTTTGTGGATTTATTGAAAAATGATTTTTTTTTAAATCCACGTTTGTGGATTTATTGAAAAATGAATTTTTTTAAAAATCCACGTTTGTGGATTTATTGAAAAAAATAATTTTTAAAAAATCCACGTTTGTGGATTTATTGAAAAAAATAATTTTTAAAAAATCCACGTTTGTGGATTTCTTGAAAAATGATTTTTTTTTAAAAATCCACGTTTGTGGATTTATTGAAAAATGATTTTTTTTAAAAATCCACGTTTGTGGATTTATTGAAAAAAATAATTTTTAAAAAATCCACGTTTGTGGATTTCTTGAAAAAAATAATTTTTAAAAAATCCACGTTTGTGGATTTATTGAAAAAAATAATTTTTAAAAAATCCACGTTTGTGGATTTCTTGAAAAATTAATGATTTAAAAAATCCACGTTTGTGGATTTATTGAAAAATTAATGTTTATTGAAAAATTAATTTTTATTGAAAAATTAATTTTTATTGAAAATCCACAAACGTGGATTTTTTAAAAAATTAATTTTTCAATAAAAATTAATTTTTCAACAAATTTTGAATGAAAAGTGTGTAATTTATTTTTTAAAATGTTAGCATGTATGTGTGCGCGACAAGGATGTGACGGCAACAGGAACATATGTTGAATGTTTCATGTGTTTTTCGGGGAAATACCTCTATAAAAATGATGAAGATATATGGAAAATACCATTCCCCCCCCCTTCCCTCCTTCCTGATGTTAAAAGGACATATTTTAAAAGGATTTCCTATTGATGTTTTCAATGGCAAATGTTTTTTTCGACGATAACCATGGAAAATGTAGCTAATGTGGCTTCCCAGCAATTCGAGATAAAAAGGGATCAATTTGAGACGGAAGGAGGATTTTTTCATCCTCTTCTCCTCACTTGCTGCAAACAATGTATGTCGCAAAAAGGCCATGAACAAATTCCCTTGAAATCCCCAAACACTCATACCCATAAATATCAAGTATATATTTATTTTCCGCCATTTCGAAAGGTTCTTAATCAAATTTATGTTGCATACGTTAAGGCGCAAATGTCTTGCACACAAAATTTACTACCTCAACTTTTAAATCTTCATTTACATCGTTGCATTTATTTGCTCATTAAAAGAGATTTTGTTGGACAATCTAGACACTCCGCACCCCCCACTTGCCCTCCCCCACGGAGGGAGAAACTCTTTGGCAAATTACTGCGATGTCTAGACAAGTGTGATGGCATTAATCATAAGTTTGTGAATTATTAGTGAAAAATTGTTGCCGAAAATTGACATGAGCCCCCGAAAAATAAAAGTTTGGAGAGAAAACTTTGCCATTGGCTAATATGACTTAAGGAAAAATGTTAAATTATTAATGCAACGTTTAAAAGATCATAAAATCATGGCCAAGATTCCCAAAGTTGAGAGATTAAAAGCTGAGGTGAAATTATTGCAGTAATTGGTGGCGTATGAGTGATGACAATACTTATACGCCACATGGAGGAGGCTGGTATAAATGAGCTGAATGCGAAGAAGGGAGGAACTGGAAACGAAAGCTAAGGGAGAGGGAGAAGAACTGAATATCTGAAGGTAAAGAGAATCGAATTTTATGGATGCGAAAGTCAGGAAGCCAAAATGCCATATCTTCTCGTCCCTCTCACATTTGTGTGAAAGAGTTATTTTAAAATCGTTGTCCTTGAAAAAATCAAGTTTAAAAACCCCTAAATTTTTTGGATCATGACCATGATTCCGAAAGTTGAGAGATTAAAAGCAGAGGTGAAATTATTGCAGTAATTGGTGGCGTATGAGTGATGACAATACGTATACGCCACATAGAGGAGGCTGGTATTGAAGAGCTGAAGGCGAGAAAGGGAGAAACTGGAAACGTGACAGCAAAGCTAAGGGAGACGGAGAAGAACTGAATATCTGAAGGTAAAGAGAACGAAATTTCATGGGTGCCAGAAGGCCATTGGAATATTCTCTTCTCCTCTCTCTGACATTTTCATGACAGGAGTTATTTTTGAAGGAGTTATTCTTGAAACCCTATCTAAAAAAGGGCTTATCCTTAAAAATATCAACTTTTAAAGAGCCTGAAAAGGTGAAATAAATGCAGTATTTGGTGGCGTATGAGTGATGACAATATGTATACGCCACATAGAGGAGACTGGTATTGTAGAGCTGAAGACGAAAAAGGGAGAAACTAGAAACGTGGCAGCAGAGCTAAGGAGAGGGAGAAGAGTTGAATATCTGAAGACAAAGAGAACCAAATTTTATGGGTCCGAAAGTCAGGAAGCCAGAATACCATCTCTTCTTCTCTCTCTCTCACATTTGTATGAAAGAGTTATTTTTGAAACCCTATTTTAAAATCCTTATCCTTGAAAAAATCAAGTTTAAAAACCTCTGACATTTTTGGATCATGACCATGATTTCGAAAGTTGAGAGATTAAAACAAAGGTGAAATTATTGCAGTAATTGGTGGCGTATGAGTGATGACAATACGTATACGCCACATTGAGGAGGCTGGTATAAATGAGCTGAAGGCGAAAAAGGGAGAAACTAGAAACATGGCAGCAGAGCTAAGGAGAGGGAGAAGAACTGAATATCTGAAGGTAATGAAAACGAAATTTCATGGGTGCCAGAATGCCATTGGAGTATTCTCTTCTCCTCCCTCTGAAATTCTTATGACAGGAGTTATTCTTGAAACCCTATCTAAAAAAGGGCTTATCCTTGAAAATATCAACTTTTAAAGAGGCTGAAACTTTTGAATCATGACCATGATTCTAAAATTTGAGAGATTAAAACAAAGGTAAAATAAATGCAGTATTTGATGGCGTATGAGTGATGACAATACGTATACGCCACATAGAGGAGGCTGGTATAAATGAGCTGAAGGCGAAAAAGGAAGGAACTGCAAACGTGGCAGCAAAGCTAAGGGAGAGGGAGAAGAACTGAATATCTGAAGATAAAGAGAACGAAATTTCATGGGTGCCAGAAGGCCATTGGAATATTCTCTTCTCCTCTCTCTGACATTTTCATGACAGAAGTTATTTTTGAAGGAGTTATTCTTGAAACCCTATCTAAAAAAGGGCTTATCCTTGAAAATATCAACTTTTAAAGAACCTGAAATTTTTGAATCATGGCCAAAATTCCCAAAGTTGAGAGATTAAAACAAAGGTGAAATTATTGCAGTAATTGGTGGAGTATGAATGATGACAATACGTATACGCCACATTGAAGAAATTGGTATTTAAGAGCTGAAGGTGAGAAGGGAAGAAAACTGGAAACGTGGGAGCAGAGCTAAAGAGAGGAAGAAGAGTTGAATATCTGAAGGCAAGGAGAACCAAATTTTATGGGTCCGAAAGTCATTAGGCCAGAATGCCATTGGTGTATTCTCTTCTTCTCTCTCTCTCTCCAGTTTTTATAAAAGGAGTTATTTTTGAAACCCTATTTAAAAATCCTAATGCTTGAAAAAATCGGATTTTAAAAAACCTGAAATGTTTTGAAGAATATATTTGGAGGATCCATTTTAAAAGTTAGAAACCTCTGACATGTCTTTTTAAAAATATATTTTTATAAAAATATATATTTTTATAAAAATATATTTTTGTTAAAATATATATTTTTATAAAAATATATTTTTGTTAAAATATATTTAAAAAATATATATATATATATTTATAAAAATATATATTTAAAAAAATATATATTTTAAATTATCCTTGAAAAATATTAAAAATTCGACTATTAAAAACCTTGGAATATCCTCGAAAAATATTAAAAAAAATCTGCGCTAGTTTGACTTATATTATCCTGACACCGAAATATTTTATATCCTTGAAGAATTGAAAAAATAACACGCTTCCTTCTCCCTCTGCTCCCTCCCCCTCTTTTACCTAACACTTTATAAGCTTCAAGTATTCAATAAAAAAATCTCCTTTAAATTCCAGCAGATTAAAATTCAATGGAACTTTAAAAACGATTTGATGGATAAAACACCCCCACCCCTCTCCTCTTCTCTTTCTCTCTCCTCCTCTTCCTCTACTCTTCACACAAAGACACATGGAGTTGTTGAAACCACCCCCCACGGCAATAGCTATTTTTAATATCAAGTCTTCCTCTTTTGGTAACTTATTTGTATCTAATTTCAATATCAACAACTCCACCTCCATTATCCCCACCTCACCCCCACGTTCCCAATCAATTGTCAACAAGAAAATTTCAATATTTATGAATTACAAAAGGAAGACGAAGGAAGATGAAGCAGCATAGCCGGCACACACACACACAAAACTCTGTCAATTGAAAATCGGCTTTAAAGGGAAATTATTCGCACTTTAGGTATTTCCCAAAAAAAAACAAAATTTCTTTACAAAAAGTTTCACTTCGGCGAGTGGGAGAGAGAGAAGGGGAAAAAGTTTTGTTAAGACATATTGAAAAATAAATATTATTTGAATTACAAAGGAAATCCGACGAGGGCAACAAACAAAAGCAACGTGTAAGGATATTGGAAGAGGATGAAAACTTCAAATTTGCAATGTGTTCATTATGAGATGAAAATTAAAATATTAAAAAAAAAATTACAATAAAGGATCAACAAAAAATATTTTAAAAATCCAATTTAAAGGATCTCCAAAAAATATTTAAAAAATCCACTTTTAAAGGCTTTTTCTCCAAAAATTATTTAAAAAATCCACGTTAAAGAACTTTTATAAATTCTCCAAAAATTAAAAAATTATCCAAAAATTATTTAAAAAATCCACGTTAAAGACCTTTTATAAATTCTCCAAAAATTTAAAAATTCTCCAAAAATTATTTAAAAAATCCACGTTAAAGACCTTTTATAAATTCTCCAAAAATTATTTAAAAAATCCACGTTAAAGACCTTTTATAAATTCTCCAAAAATTAAAAAATTCTCCAAAAATTATTTAAAAAATCCACGTTAAAGACCTTTTATAAATTCTACAAAAAATAAAAAATTCTCCAAAAATTATTTTATCCTCCAAAAAATATTTTAAAAATCCACGTTAGAGGGCCTTTAAATATCCTCTAAAAATATTTTAAAAATCCACGTTAGAGAGCCTTTAAATATCCTCTAAAAATATTTTAAAAATCCACATTTGAAGGCCTTTAAAAATTCTCCAAAAATTATTTAAAAAATCCACGTTTAAAGGCTTTTAAAAATTCTCCAAAACCTTTTTTTAAAATCCACGTTTAAAGGCCTTTGAAAATTCTCCAAAAATTATTTAAAAAATCCACGTTTAAAGGCTTTTAAAAATTCTCCAAAACCTTTTTTTAAAATCCATATTTAAAGGCCTTTGAAAATTCTCCAAAAATTATTTAAAAAATCCACGTTAAAGACCTTTTATAAATTCTCCAAAAATTATTTAAAAAATCCACGTTAAAGACCTTTTAAAAATCCTCCAAAAATTAAAAAATTCTCTAAAAATTATTTAAAAAATCCACGTTAAAGACCTTTTATAAATTCTCCAAACATTGAAAAATTCTCCAAATATTATTTAAAAAATCCACGTTAAAGACCTTTTATAAATTCTCCAAAAATTAAAAAATTCTGCAAATATTATTTAAAAAATCCAAGTTAAAGACCTTTAATAAATTCTCCAAAAATTAAAAAATTCTCCAAAAATTATTTAAAAAATCCACGTTAAAGACCTTTTATATTTTCTCCAAAAATTAATAAATTCTCCAAAAATTATTTTAATAATCCACGTTAGAGAGCCTTTAAATATCCTCTAAAAAATATTTTAAAAATCCACTTTAGAGAGCCTTTAAATATCCTCTAAAAATATTTTAAAAATCCACGTTAGAGAGCCTTTAAATATCCTCTAAAGAATATTTTAAAAATCCACGTTAGAGAGCCTTTAAATATCCTCTAAAAAATATTTTAAAAATCCACTTTAGAGAGCCTTTAAATATCCCCTAAAAATATTTTAAAAATCCACGTTAGAGAGCCTTTAAATATCCTCTAAAGAATATTTTAAAAATCCACGTTAGAGAGCCTTTAAATATCCTCTAAAAAATATTTTAAAAATCCACGTTAGAGAACCTTTAAATATCCTCTAAAAAATATTTTAAAAATCCACGTTAGAGAGCCTTTAAATAGCCTCTAAAAAATTAAAAATCTACCTTAGAGAGCCTTTAAATATCCTCTAAAAAATATTTTAAAAATATTTTAAAAATCCACGTTAGAGAGCCTTTAAATATCCTCTAAAAAATATTTTAAAAATCCACTTTAGAGAGCCTTTAAATATCCTCTAAAAATATTTTAAAAATCCACGTTAGAGAGCCTTTAAATATCCTCTAAAGAATATTTTAAAAATCCACGTTAGAGAGCCTTTAAATATCCTCTAAAAAATATTTTAAAAATCCACGTTTGAGAGCCTTTAAATATCCTCTAAAAAATATTTTAAAAATCCACGTTAGAGAGCCTTTAAATATCCTCTAAAAAATATTTTAAAAATCCACGTTAGAGAGCCTTTAAATATCCTCTAAAAAATATTTTAAAAATCCACGTTAGAGGGCCTTTAAATATCCTCTAAAAAATATTTTAAAAATCCACGTTTGAGAGCCTTTAAATATCCTCTAAAAAATATTTTAAAAATCCACGTTAGAGAGCCTTTAACTATCCTCTAAAAAATATTTTAAAAATCCACGTTAGAGAGCCTTTAAATATCCTCTAAAAAATATTTTAAAAATCCACGTTAGAGAGCCTTTAAATATCCTCTAAAAAATATTTAAAAAATCCACGTTAGAGAGCCTTTAAATATCCTCTAAAAAATATTTTAAAAATCCACATTAGAGAGCCTTTAAATATCCTCTAAAAAATATTTTAAAAATCCACGTTAGAGAGCCCTTAAATATCCTTTAAAAAATATTTTAAAAATCCACGTTAGAGTGCCTTTAAATATCCCCCAAAAAATATTTTAAAAATCCACGTTAGAGAGCCTTTAAATATCCTCTAAAAATATTTTAAAAATTCACGTTAAAGAGCCTTTAAAAATCCTCTAAAAAATATTTTAAAAATCCACGTTTGAGGGCCTTTAAATATCCTCTAAAAAATATTTTAAAAATCCACGTTAGAGAGCCTCTAAATATCCTCCAAAAAATATTTTAAAAATCCACGTTAGAGAGCCTTTAAATATCCTCTAAAAATATTTGAAAAATCCACGTTAGAGAGCCTTTAAATATCCTCTAAAAAATATTTTAAAAATCCTTTAAATATCCTCTAAAAATTTTTTTGAAATATCCACGTTAGAGAGCCTTTAAATATCCTCTAAAAATATTTGAAAAATCCACGTTAGAGAGCCTTTAAATATCCTCTAAAAAATATTTTAAAAATTCTTTAAATATCCTCTAAATTTTTTTTTTGAAAAATCCATGTTAGAGAGCCTTTAAATATCCTCTAAAAATTGTTTAAAAAATCCACGTTTAAAGGCCTTTAAAAATTCTCCAAAAATTTATTTAAAAAATCCACGTTTAAAGGCCTTTAAAAATTCTTAAAAATTTATTTAAAAAATCCACGTTTAAAGGCCTTTAAAAATTCTTAAAAATTTATTTAAAAATCCACGTTTAAAGGCCTTTATAAATGCTCCACAAATAATTTAAAAAATCCTGTGAAAATTCTCCAAAGATTATTTTAAAAATTCAGGTTTAAAGGCCTTTAAAAATTCCCCAAAAATTATTTAAAAAATCCAAGTTTAAAGGCCTTTAAAAGTTCTCCAAAAAAAACTTAAAAATCCACATTAAAAGGCGTTTAAAAATTCTCCAAAAATTATTTAAAGAATCCACGTTTTAAGGCCTTTAAAAATTCTCCAAAAATTATTTAAAAAATCCACATTTAAAAGCCTTTGAAAATTCTCCAAAAATTAGTTTAAAAATCCACGTTTAAAGGCCTTTAAAAATTCTCCAAAAAATTATTTAAAAAATCCACGTTTAAAGGCCTTTAAAAATTCTCCAAAAATTATTTAAAAAATCCACAGTTGAAGGCCTTTAAAAATTCTACAAAAATTATTTTAAAAATCCACGTTTAAAGGCCTTTAAAAATTCTCAAAAGATTATTTTAAAAAATCCACGTCAAAAGAGCCTTTGAAAATTTTTTGAAAATTATTTAAAAAATCCACGTTTAAAGGCCTTTAACAATTCTCCAAAATTTATTTAAATAATCCACGTTTAAAGGCCTTTAACAATTCTCCAAAATTTATATAAATAATCCACGTTTGAAGGCCTTTAAAAATTCTCCAAAAATTATTTAAAAAATTCACGTTTTAAGGCCTTTAAATATCCTCTAAAAAATATTTTAAAAATCCACGTTAAAGAGCCTTTAAATGTCCTCTAAAAAAATATTTTAAAAATCCACATTAGAGAGCCTTTAAATATCATCTAAAAAATATTTTAAAAATCCACGTTTAAAGGCCTATAAAAATTCTCCAAAAATTATTTAAAAAAATCCACGTTATATGAACTCTAAATATCCTCCAAAAATTATTTAAAAAATCCACGTTATAGGAACTCTAAATATCCTCCAAAAATTATTTAAAAAATCCACGTTTAAAGGCCTATAAAAATTCTCCAAAAATTATTTAAAAAAATCCACGTTATATGAACTCTAAATATCCTCCAAAAATTATTTAAAAAAATCCACGTTATAGGAACTCTAAATATCCTCCAAAAATTATTTAAAAATCCACGTTAGAGAGCCTTTAAATATCCTCTAAAAATATTTTAAAAATCCACGTTTAAAGGCCTTTAAAAATTCTCCAAAAAAATTATAAAAAATCCAAGTTTAAAGGCCTTTAAAAATTCTCCAAAAAATATATAAAAAAATCCAAGTTTAAAGGCCTTTAAAAATTCTCCAAAAAATATTTAAAAAATCCACGTCTAAAGGCCTGTGAAAATTCTTCAAAAATTATTTAAAAAATCCACGTTTAAAGGCCTTTAAAAATTCTCCGAAAATCCACATTTAAAGGCCTTTAAAAATTCTCCAAAAAATATTCTAAAAATCCACGTTTAAAGACCTTTAAAAATTCTCCAAAAATTATTTAAAAAATCCACGTTTAAAGGCCTTTAAAAATTCTGCAAAAATTATTTAAAAAATCCACGTTTAAAGGTCTTTAAAAATTCTCCAAAAATTATTTAAAAAATCCACGTTTAAAGTCCTTTAAAAACTCTCCAAAAATTATTTAAAAAATCCACGTTCAAAGGGCTTTAAAAATTCTCCAAAAATTATTTTAAAAATCCACGTTTAAGGGCCTTTAAAAATTCTCCAAAAATTATTTAAAAAGTCCACGTTTAAAGGCCTTTAAAAATTCTCCAAAAATTATTTAAAAAGTCCACGTTTAAAGGCCTTTAAAAATTCTCCAAAAATTATTTAAAAAATCCACGTTTAAAGGCCTTTAAAAATTCTCCAAAAATTATTTAAAAAAATCCACGTTTAAAGCCCTTTCAAAATTCTCCAAAAATTATTTTAAAAATCTACGTTTAATGGCCTTTTCTGCAAAAATTATTTAAAAAATTCACGACCTTTAAAAATTCTCCAAAAATTATTTAAAAATCCACGTTTAAAGCCCTTTAAAAATTCTCCAAAAATTATTTAAAAAATCGTTTAGGGGCCTTTAAATATTTTCCAAATATTATTTAAAAAATCGTTTACAGGCCTTGAAATAATTCCCAAAAAATATTTAAAAAATCCACGTTTAAAGGTCTTTAAAAATTCTCCAAAAATTATTTAAAAAATCCACGTTTAAAGACCTTTAAAAATTCTCCAAAAATTATTTAAAAAATCCACGTTTAAAGGCCTTTTAAAATTCTCCAAAAATTATTTTAAAAATCCACTTTTAAAGGCCTTTAAAAATTCTCCGAAAATCCACTTTTAAAGTCCTTTAAAAATTCTCCAAAAATTATTTTAAAAATCCACGTTTAAAGGCCTTTAAAAATTCTCCAAAAATTATTTAAAAAATCCTCGTTAAAGGCCTTTAAAAACTTTTCCAAAAATTATTTAAAAAATCCACGTTTAAAGGCCTTTAAAAGTTCTCCAAAAAATATTTCAAAAATCCACGTTCAAAGGCCTTTAAAAATTCTGCAAAAATTATTTAAAAAATCCACGTTTAAAGACCTTTAAAAATTCCGCAAACATTATTTAAAAATCCACGTTTAAAGACCTTTAAAAATTCTCCAAAAATTATTTAAAAAATCCACGTTTAAAGGCATTTAAAAATTCTCCAAAAATTATTTAAAAAATCCACGTTTAAAGGCATTTAAAAATTCTTAAAAATTTATTTAAAAAATCCACGTTTAAAGGCATTTAAAAATTCTTAAAAATTTATTTAAAAAATCCACGTTTAAAGGCATTTAAAAATTCTTAAAAATTTATTTAAAAATCCACGTTTAAAGGCCATTAAAAATTCTTATTTTTTTTTAAAAAATCCACGTTTAAAGGCCTTTAAAAATTCTCCAAAAATTATTTAAAAAATTCACGTTTAAAACCCTTGGAAATTCTCCGAAAAATATTTTTAAAATAAAAAAATCTTATTTAGAAGAAAAAATAATAATAAATTGTATCGTATAAGTCATGCCACTACTCATACGACCCATGGCACCCCTCATAATAATCCACCACTCGCATTTCTGTTTACAATGCAAAACCTGTTTGACATTTTGAATTTCCAAAACTGTCAGCAATCCAAGTTTCAATGCACTTTGCAATTGATTACGTCTGCTAAAATGAACTTCAAAAAGGATAACAATGGACAATGGTATGTGAAAGGATAAACATGCGTTGCAAGCAAAAAAAGAGGGGAAATAACTACAACTAAATTCACTTTTGAAACTTTAAAATATATCGAGAGCATCTAGTAAAAGGACACGTTTTGCTACGTGCAAAAGAGTATTGTTTAAAAATTTACTCTTCGATACGTGAAAGTCCTAGGACCCAGGGCAAAATGTTGTCAATTTTTTTTCTCTAGATTTTAGATTTTTTTTGATCACATATTCCTGTGGCTTGGAAAATAGCAGTGTTTACACTGATGTTTTCAAGCAGAGTCCTCCTAAGGACAATACATTTGAAACCACTCACAAAAAACGCTATGCCATTATAAAAAAGAAAAAACTCCAGCACTCATATATGACACCCATATTCCATGTTAAGCCAACATGTCTTGTATCTGTCCATGGACGTTAACATTACCTAGGCCACCACCACTTCGAGTGGCAGTATTTTATTTCAAGTTGTAAAAATGCACAAAACAAAACGTAGAAAAAACACGTTTAGCTGAATGTTTTATGGCCAACAGCTAGCTAGCTTTGGGGGTAGAACTTTGTTTCCGTCGTTCTCCTTCCTCTTTTCGGTGTTTGTGTGCGTGTGTGTTTTTCCTTTCTCTGGTGAATTTTTTGTACGTGCTTAAATGTTAAAGTTTTTCTTTGGCGAGTTTCCCCCTCCCCTCCCCCTTTTTTTCCTTACAAAACGAATAGCTGCTATCCTAAATGTACTACTTGTTAAAGATACATAAGGAGCCATAGATTTAAGCTATTTTGGGAAGGAGAACCAGCTGAACTAAAATGCGAAGGAAAAAACAGGCAAGAAAACGATGATTGCCCATTGCATAAAGTGAAAAGATAAGGAGTAATTTAGGGCAATTGTTCGATTTATTTTCAAATTTATTTCAATTTTCTGGTTATTTAGAGACTCGCAGAACTTTAAATTGATACCAAGGGCGTATGAGTGCTGACGTTACTTATACGACCCAATATTCATTTCTTAATTTTCTAAACGTGAATTTTTTTAAAATATTTTTTTGGAAATTATTTCATGACCTGTAAAGTGGGTTTTTGGTAATTTATTGAAGGCCTATGCACGTGGATTTTTTAAAATATTTTTTTTTTGGTATTTTTTCATAGATTTTTACAATATTTTTTTTCATAATTTTTCTAAGGCCTATAAAAATGGATTTTTAAAATATTTGTTGGGAATTGTGTGAAAGCCTTTAACGTTAACTTCTAAAAAAAATATTTTGCGAATTATTTTAAGTGAATTTTTTAAATATTTTTTAGGAATTACTTAAAGGCCAGTAAACGAAGATTTTTAAAATAGTTTGTGGAAATTATTTCAAGGCTTGTAAATGTGAATTTTTTAATAATTTTTTGGGAGTTATTATAATAAAAATATTTTTTTATTTTTGCCAATTACTGCAAAGCCTATAAAACCATTTTTTTGTTAGTTTTTAAAAATTTTTTTCATGGCATATAAATATAGATTTTCATAATTTCTGGGATTAAATTGGATTTTTTTTTTTTTTTTTGGTTTTTTTGAATATTTTTCTGGATTTTTTCAAGGCTGGATTTTTAAAAAAAATTTGGAATTTTACAATTTTTTCATTTTATTATTTAACGGATTTTTCTTAATATTTTTTTCGTAATTCGAAATATTTTTTGGAATTATTTCAAACATTGAATTGAATTTTTTCAAGGCCTTTATATTAGGAATTTTAAAATTATTTTTTGATTTTCTAAGGATTTATTTACTTAATTTTTTGTGAATTTATTGTTTCAATACTGAAAAGATGGGTTCCATTTTTTCAGGGTTTATAAACAAGTTTTAAAATATTTTTGGAAATTATTTCAAGGCCTTAAATTTAAATTTTATTATTTTATTGTTATATATATATATATATTTTTTGATTTTTTCAGGTCCGACAAACATGGATTTTTTTAAATACTTTTCGGAAATTATTTCAAGTCGTGGATTCTTCGAATATTTTTTGGGAAATTTTTTGATGACATAAAAACGGATTTTCAAACATTTTTTGAAAATTATTTCAAGGTCTATAAACGTGGATTTTTAAAGTATTTTTTGAGACATTTTTTAAGGCCTATAGATGGGGATTTTTTGAATTTTTTTTTTTTTTGGATTTTTTCAAGGCCCATAAACGTGGATTTTTTAAATATTCCTTGGGAAATATTTTAAGACCTCTAAACGTGGATTTTTTTAATATTTTTTGGGAAACATGTAAACGTGGATTTTTTGAATATTTTTTGGGAGACGTGTAAATGTGGATTTTTTGAATATTTTTTGGGAGACGTGTAAACGTGGATTTTTTGAATATTTTTTGGGAGACGTGTAAACGTGGATTTTTTAAATATTTTCTGGGAAACGTGGATTTTTTAAACAGTTTGTAAGAAACATGAATTTTTTTAAATATTTTTGGGAACCTGGATTTTTTTAAATATTTTTGGGAAACCTGGATTTTTTTTATATTTTTGGAAAACCTGGATTTTTTAAATATTTTTGGAAAACGTGGATTTTTTAAATATTTTTGGGAAACCTGGATTTTTTAAACATTTTTGGGAAACGTGGATTTTTCAATATTTTTTCGGAAATTATTTTATATATTTTTTGTGATTCATTTTAAGGCCTGTAAAGATGAATTTTTTAAATATTTTCTAAGACATGTATTATCATATATTTTTGGGGAAATATTTCAAAACCTATAACCGTAATATATATTTTTTTTTTTTTTTGGGGGGTGCGGAACGTTTCAAGACCTCTAGACGTGGATTTTTAAACATTTTCTGATTTTTTTCTTAAGGCCTACAAAAATGGATTTTTTAAAAAAATTTGAGAATTGAAGTCATATAAATTTATTTTATTTTTATTTATTTATTTATATATATTTTTTTTTTTTGATTATTACAAGGCCGTTAAACGTGAATTTATGAATGTTTTTTTCGTGAATATTTAAAGGCATTCTAAACTTTGATTTTTTTATTTTTGAAAATTAATTCAGGGCTGTTAATGTATTTTTTTTTTTTAAATTCATACGACCCAAAGTACCACATAAAAATCTTTGAAATAGGCATTAAAAAGGTAGTGCCTATTTTAAAGATTTTTATTTGACACTTTAGGTCGTATGAGTTTTGATGTTACTTATACGACTTAATACTATTTTTTCTATTACAATAAAAGATGCTACATTTTTTATTTTTATTTTTTTTATTTACTTATTTATTCTTTTTTTTTTTGAAGCTGTCAATTCTCGGATAAGAAATGAACAGAAAAGGAAACAAGACAGCCCAATACAAAGAGCTTAGGTTTTTTCGGATATATTAAAGAAAATAAAATAACAACGCTAAATGAAAAGAAGGTCAAAGGTTAAAATAACTTTGTTTGTTGTTGTTGTTGATGGAGGCACAGACAAATCAAAGTCATGGTTGGCTTTTTTTTGGTTTAAACATCCTTGATATTCTATGGAAATCTTTAAGGATTTGAGAGAGCAACATAAATATACCCAATCAACTTCAATAAAATCCTCTTTTATTTTGGATAAAAAAAAACCCTAATGGAAAACCCATTTGAAAATATTTCCCAATATTCTGGGCTGACATGAGTAGATAAAAACGTGTGGATGTGATGTGTGACAAGCGACAACAATGGTGTTGCTGATATATATTTTTTTTAAATTCTAATAAATAGCTCGGTGGTGACAAGCTTAAAGATTGGGTGGGAAGACAAATGCCAAAAAGGAAGTATTTTCAAGAAAAAAATATTAAAAAATATATAAAACATTAAAAGATAATGGATCGAATGAGTGATAAAATGACTCATACGCACCGCGGAATCTTAAAAATAATTGAATGTAAATTTAATTTTCAAACAATATTTTGGGCAATTTTTAAATAACTTTTTTCGGCAATATTATACATTCTGCTTTTTCAACATCGTATAGGGAACGTCCAAATGAGCTTTAAGAATTAGCTTTTTCATTATCACACAATGTGTTGTGTTGTCTTATTTAAGGACCTTCTACAATTTGTCCTTGGCAAAAATGCTTGCTACTCACGCACTTTACATAAATGGCCAAATGGAGAGAGATGGGGAGATGCCAAGTGAATCCAAACAAAACACACCTGTTTATTTTGCAATATTTGGGTTTATAATTTGTTATGGTTGTTTGTAAAGAAATAATGGCAAATGTCTGTTTGTCTGTCAGACCAGAAAACTTGGCTGCAAAATGGAAATTATACTCGTTTAACATGCGTCAGTCAGTCAGTTATATGTTTCGTTGGATTCAAGGATTCACAGTCTCTTCAAAGGATAAACATTTTTTCCCAAAAAATATTGGTTTGAAAAAATTACCAAAAGTATTAAAAAAAAAATTATTTAAAAATATTGACATATTTCCCAAAAAAAATTTTAAAAAATACACGTTTAGAGGTCTTAAAATATTTCCCAAAAAATATTTAAAAAATCAACGTTTAGAGGTCTTAAAATATTTCCCAAAAAAATATTTAAAAAATCCACGTTTAGAGGTCTTGAAATATTTCCCAAAAAATGTTTAAAAAATCCACGTTTAGAGGTCTTGAAATATTTCTCAAACATATTTTAAAAATCCACGTTTAGGTGCCTTTAAATATTTTTCAAAAATTATTTAAAAAATCCACGTTTAGAGGTCTTGAAATATTTTCCCAAAAATATTTTAATAATCCACGTTTAGAGGTCTTAAAATATTTCCCAAAAAATATTCAAAAAATCCACATTTAAAGGTCTTAAAATATTTCGCCAAAAAATATTTAAAAAATCCACGTAGAGGTGTTGAAATACTTCCCAAAAAATATTCAAAAAATCCACATTTAGAGGTCTTAAAATATTTCGCCAAAAATATTTAAAAAATCCACGTTTAGGGGCCTTTAAATATTTTCCAAAAAATATTTAAAAAAATCCACGTTTAGTGACCTTTACATATTTTCCAAAAAATATTTAAAAAAATCCACGTTTAGGGACCTTTAAATATTTTCCAAAAAATATTTAAAAAAATCCAAGATTAGGGACCTTTAAATATTTTCCAAAAAATATTTAAAAAATCCAAGATTAGGGACCTTTAAATATTTTCCAAAAAATATTTAAAAAATCCACGGTTAGGGGCCTTTAAATATTTTCCAAAAATTATTTAAAAAATCTACGTTTAGAGGTCTTGAAATATTTCCCAAAAAATATTTAAAAAATCCACGTTTTGAGGCCTTTAAATATTTTCCAAAAATTATTTAAAAAATCCACGTTTATGAGTCTTGAAAAATTTCCCAAAAAATATTTAAAAAATGCACGTTTAGGAGTCTTGAAAAATTTCCCAAAAAATATTTAAAAAATGCACGTTTAGGAGTCTTGAAAAATTTCCCAAAAAATATTTGAAAAATTCACGTTTAGAGAACTTGAAATATTCTCTAAAACATATTTGAAAAATTCACGTTTAGAGGACTTGAAATATTCTCTAAAACATATTTAAAAAATCCACGTTTGAGAGCCTTTAAATATTCTCTAAAAAAATATTTTAAAAATCCACGTTTGGAGCCTTTAAATACCCTTAAAAAAATATTTTAAAAATCCACGTTTGGAGCCTTTAAATATCCTCTAAAAAAATATTTTAAAAATCCACGTTTGGAGCCTTTAAATATCCTCTAAAAAAATAGTTTAAAAATCCACGTTTGAGAGCCTTTAAATATCTCCAAAAAATATTTTAAAAATCCACGTTAGAGGTCTTGAACTATTTTCCAAAAAAAAAAAATATTTAAAAAATCCACGTTTAGAGGTCTTGAAATATTTCCCAAAAATATTTAAAAAATCAACGTTTAGACGACTTAAAATATTTCCAAAAAAAAAAATAAAAAATCAATGTTTAGAGGTCTTGAAATATTTTCCAAAAAATATTTAAAAAATCCAAGTTTGAGAGCCCTTAAGTATCCACTAAAAAATATTTAAAAAATCCACGTTTGAGAACCTTTAAATATTCTCTAAAAAATATCTTAAAAATCCACGTTTGAGAGCCTTTAAATATCCTCTAAAAATATTTAAAAAATCCTTTAAATATTTTCAAATCCTTGTTAAAAAGATTTTAAATGTCCTCCAAAAAATATTTAAAAATCCGCATTTATAAGCCTTCAAATAATTCCCCAAAAATATTTAAAAAAATCACGTTTTCCTTCCTTGAAAGCAATTTAAAATTTCACTTTTATAGGCCATTATTTATTGCAACTAAAATTTAAAAAAAAAGTGGTTTCCCCTTTCCCCTCCCTCTTTAGCAATTAAATCCACTAATTATTTCTGGCAAATTGGACACTTACCTTATAGTGATTTCCCCAAACACACGGAGCAAATAAAAATGCCGTTGTCTATGGTTAGGGGCGTTATGTAGATGGAGAGGGGCGGCGAGAGAGTTTTCACAATGCCTGGCGTGGTATTGGCAAATGCCACCCACACAACCTGACCGTAATTTATGGGTGAAATACGAAATTTTTTTATGAAATATTTTTTTATGTTTGGCCAACGCCAAATGCCGGTGGGGCCGAACTTATGTCACTTTTAATGTTGTTGCCGTTGTTGGTGTTATTTTCTTTGTATTCTTTTAAGGGTCACTTTTTTATGGATTATTCCCTTTCGTGTGGCCCACTTTCAGGTTATTTATTTATGCTTTTATTTTATTTTCTAGGTTTTCGTTGGCTTTTCTATAATTCCATTCCAAATCAAATGAAAAAAAAATTCTAAAATAGCCAGGCAAAAATCACCAACACACGCCATGCATGTGCGTGAGTAAGGGGACATTAGACAAAATAAACAAAAAGAAAATATTGAAAATTTATGTAAACAAAAACACTATGGATCAATCACGCTCGCACAAACATCTACTAATTGAGTGGCAGTGAGACACACACAACAACAGAAAGACAAGCAAGAAAACACTTTTATATATATTTTAAATATTTTTTGTTTTAATTTTATATTTTTGTTAATTATTTTCTTGTTTTATTTTTTCTTTCTTTGATTTCATTTTTTCGCACAGAAATATTATGCACTTTCACTCACACAACAGCTATTCTCATTTATTTTCTTTATTAATTTATATCACTCATACGTTTGGCATTCGCCAAGATCCACGAACTGACATCCAAGCGAAAGAAAATACCCGAACACAACACAACCGTTCTCTTGGCGTTGTGTCAAAGAACTGAATAATATGTTTCCATTGGCATGATAAACAAGCAACTATTCAAACAACCACCATGCAACGGCAACAATAACAACAACACCAACACAAAACATTCATCCTTTCGTTTTCGTTTCATTTTGTTCGGTTTGGTTTGTTTTCTTTAACAGTAGTGCCATGTGGCTAAGTATTAGTGTAAGCGCCAAAATCCATGAAACCATGTGATTATTGTTTTGTTTTAAATTATGAGAGAGAGAGAGAGAGAGTGTTTGGGGGGTTTACTAGAGAGCTTTGGTAACATGTGTTCTCACACACGCAGACTCCCGGTTGTAATGGGTTTCTCTGAGCAAAATGAATAGAGACATCTAGAGACAAAATACGAAGATGCAAAAGCTGATTTTTAAGGGGCCTTTTTTAAAAGGATATAAAAAAAATTTAAATAATTTTTGGAAAGTATTTAAAAGCTTTTAAATTGGGATTTTTATATAATTTTTGGAAAATATTTAAAAGACCCTAAACGTGGACTTTTTAAATAATTTTTGGAAAATATTTAAAGGCCCCTAAACGTGGATTTTTTTTTAACAATTTTTGGAAAAGATTTAAAGGTCCCTAACGCGGATTTTTTAAATAATTTTTGGAAGGGGTCTAAACGTGGATTTTTTAAATAATTTTTGGAAGGCCCCTAAACGTGGATTTTATAAATATATTTTGGAAAATATGTAAAGGCCACTAAACGTGGATTTTTTAAATAATTTTTGGAAAATATTTAAAGGCCTCTAAATGTGGATTTTTTAAATCATTTTTGGAAAATAATTCAAAGCACCCAAACGTGGATTTTTTAAATCATTTTTGGAAAATAATTCAAAGCACCCAAACGTGGATTTTTTAAAATAATTTTTGAAAACTATTTAAAGGCCCCTAAACGTGGATTTTTTAAATAATTTTTGGCGAAATATTTAAAGGCCCCTAAACGTGGATTTTTTAAATAATTTTTGGCGAAATATTTAAAGGCCACTAAACGTGGATTTTTTAAATAATTTTTGGCGAAATATTTAAAGGCCACTAAACGTGGATTTTTTAAATAATTTTTGGCGAAATATTTAAAGGCCACTAAACGTGGATTTTTTAAATAATTTTTGGAAAATATTTAAAGTCCCCTAAACGTGGATTTTTTAAAATAATTTTTGGAAAATATTAAAAGGCTCCTAAACGTGGATTTTTTAAATAATTTTTGGCGAAATATTTGAAGGCCCTTAAACGTGGATTTTTTAAATAATTTTTGGAAAATATTTAAAGGCCCTTAAACGTGGATTTTTTAAATAATTTTTGAAAAATATGTAAGACTCTCAAACGTGGATTTTTTAAATAATTTTTGAAAAATATGTAAAACTCTCAAACGTGGATTTTTTAAATAATTTTTGAAAAATATGTAAGACTCTCAAACGTGGATTTTTTAAATAATTTTTGGCGAAATATTTGAAGGCCCTTAAACGTGGATTTTTTAAATAATTTTTGGCGAAATATTTGAAGGCCCTTAAACGTGGATTTTTTAAATAATTTTTGGAAAATATTTAAAGGCCCTTAAACGTGGATTTTTTAAATAATTTTTGGAAAATATTTAAAGGCCCTTAAACCTGGATTTTTTAAATAATTTTTGGAAAAGATTTAAGGGCCCCTAAACGTGGATTTTTTAAAATAATTTTTGGAAAATATTTAAAGTCCCCTAAACGTGGATTTTTTAAAATAATTTTTGGAAAATATTTAAAGTCCCCTAAACGTGGACTTTTTAAAATAATTTTTGGAAAATATTTAAAGTCCCCTAAACGTGGACTTTTTAAAATAATTTTTGGAAAATATTTAAAGTCCCCTAAACGTGGACTTTTTAAAATAATTTTTGGAAAATATTTAAAGTCCCCTAAACGTGGACTTTTTAAAATAATTTTTGGAAAATATTTAAAGTCCCCTAAACGTGGACTTTTTAAAATAATTTTTGGAAAATATTTAAAGTCCCCTAAACGTGGATTTTTTAAATAATTTTTGGATTTTTTAAATAATTTTTGGAAAATATTTAAAGGCCCCTCTCAGCATTTCTATCAACACAAGATCTGTTATTAAGATGGTAGAGATCGCAACATTCCTTCTGGTACCTCCCTCACATAGGGTTCAAGATTTTGAAAAACAAAATAATTTTGCAAAGATCCTTCCAAATGGTGAAGGTTCTAAAAATTACATTTTTTGTTGGAAGCACCTATTATCTTCTCTTTAATAATTTAAATTTCATGTCAGGTAGTATTTAAAGAATTTAACAATAATAAATAATTGTAATCAATTACATAAATAATTTATATAAAAAAATGCAACCTTACAACATTTTCTTCTTTAAGTAAATTTAGAAATAATAGTACTAACTCGAGCAATTATCTAAGAGATTTGATTTGATTTTTCCAATTTATATTAGAAATATTTTTCGTCCTCTCCCTCTTTGTCTTCGTGGTATCTCATTTTTCCTACAGCTTAACATTTGCCATTTCCTGAGACAAATTCAAATTCGCCGCATCCTCATTCAAAATCCTTTCAAAGTCTATGACAATTTTCTTCTGTCGCGGTACATAAGGTATACACTCGATACCGGCCCTTGCAAACATAAGACGCGATGCCCGATATATTGGTTTTTCGGCATATTTATCGGAAATATAATAAACTTTCGTTATGCCCGATTGCACAATCAACTTGGCACATTCATTGCAGGGAAATAGTGTGGTAAAGATTCGTGTACCCTTCAGATTGGCACAATTCTTATTCAGGATGGCATTTGCCTCAGCATGTACCACAAACATTTTCTTGTCATTCATTGGATCGAGTTGTTGATCCTCTTCGAGTAGATCTTCAATTTCCGATGCCTTATACCAGGGGAATTCATCATCCTCACAGCGACTGGGAAAGCCATTATAACCAATGGCCACAATGCGATTGTCTTCATTGACAATGACTGCTCCCACCTGGGTTACCGGATCTTTGCTGCGCTGTGCCGACAACACCGCCGTGGCCATAAAATAATCTTCCCAATGCAGATAGGCTTGTCGTTTGCAATTTATTAGAGGTGTCAATTGTGGGGGGGATGATTTCGATTTAAAGCCATTGCTGGTCATGATGTCACAGAATTGCTGGAAGCAGAAAAGGGGAAGGAAAATGAGTAAGAAATAAAATCAAAAAACTTTTTTTAAGGAATAAGGACCAAGAAAATCCTTTTCGCTTTCAAAAATGATTATCTGATTTTTTTCAAATATCCAAAATATTTTTTTATTATTTTTTTTTTTCAGAAAATATGGATTTTTAGAGAATATGTATTTCAAGTACCAATTTTTTAAGGACTTTCTACAGAACTTTATTTTCAAGGAATACAACAAGGAATACAATTTTTCCCAGGAAATAAGCATTTTTAGAGAATATTTTTTTTTTCAGTACCATTTTTTTAATTTTCCAAAGGATTTTCAACAGATTTTTTTTAAGGAATAAAAAATTTTCTCTTTATAAACGTAAATATTCCCAAAAACCAAAATAATTTCAAAAAAATATTTCTAAAAAAAAAAATTAAAAAAAAAAAAAATTTAAAAATTTAATTTTTTTAAGGACTAAACTTCCAATCGGGATTTTCTATTTTTTTTTTTTTCAAAGATCGAAATATTTATTTTATTTTTTTTTTTTTCAGGAAATAGGGATTTTTGGAGAATAATTTTTTCAATTATCAATTTTTTTAAGAATTTTCTACTGAATTTTATTTTCAAGAACTACAAAGTTTTCTTTTGATTACCAACGCTTTGTAAACGTGGATTTTCCAAAGAAAGTTTTTATTTCAAAAAAACCAAAATTAAATAAAAAAAAAATTCCAAAAAAAATTCCAAAAAAAAAACTTTTTTTCCAAAAAATTATTTTTTTAAGGTCCAAACTCCCGTTTACTACCGAAGAAGATTTTCTGATTTTTTATTTTCTTCAAGAACTAAAATATTTTTTTGCAGGAAATTGTGATTTTAGAGATAAGTTTTTACCAGTTTTTTAAGGATTTTCTACAGAATTTCATTTCCAAGGAATACAAAATTTTTCATTGTTTCAGAAAGTTTTTATTTCAAAAACCGAAATAATTTCAAAATATTTTTCCAAAAAAAAATATTTTTTCCAAACAAATAAAATTTTCAAAAAAAAAAAAATTTTTTTCACAGACCAAACTCCCGTTTGCTTCTGAAGGGGATTTTCTGATTTTTTTTTCAAGATTCGAAATTTTTTTTCAGCAAATATGGATTTTTTGGAAAATATTCTTTTCAAGTACAATTTTTTGAAGGATTTTCTAAAAAAAAATTCCAAAAAGAAAATTCCAAAAAAAATCTATTTTTCCAAAAAATTAATTTTTTTTTAAGGACCAAACTTCCGTTTGCTTCCAATTTTTCAAAAAATATTTTTTATTTTTTCCATTAAATAGGGTTTTTGGAGAATAATTTTTAATTACCAATTTTTTAAGATTTTTTTACAAAATTTCATTTCCAAGGACTACAAAATTTTCCATTGATTACCAATGCTTAGTAAACGTGAATACTCCAAAGCATACTTTTTTCCAAAAACAAAAATAATTTCAAAATATTTTTCAAAAAAAAAAAACATTTTTAAAAATAATCTATTTTTTCCAAAAAAAAATAAATTTTTTCAAGGACCAAACACTTGTTTGCTTCCGTAGGGAATTTTTTTAATTTTTAAAAACCGCCGTGAGAGTGTGTCGAGGAAGTCTTGAAAATTCTTTAAAAAATCCGCTTGGGTAACTCTTGAAAGTTCTTTAAAAAATCCACATTTGAGGGTGTCTAAGAAGTCCTGAAAATTTAATAAAAAAATAGAAGTTTGGTAAGCTCGTGGATGTCTCGAAAAAATCTTCAATAACTCGATTTTAAAAAATTTTTAAAAGTCTAGTTTAAGGGTATCTAGAGGATGCTTCCAATTTTTTTAAATTGACGTGAGAGTATGTCGAGGGTGTCTTAAAAATTCGTCAAAAAAATCCACGTTTGGGTAGCTTGAGGAAGTCTTGAGAATTCTTTAAAGAATTCTTTAGAATTCTACTCAAGGATATCTAAATAGTTTTTAAAAAACCTATGTTCGCATAACTCGAAGATGTCTTGAAATTTTTTTTTAAAATCACAGTTTAGATAGCTCGAGGATGTCTCGAAAAAAATCTTCGAAAACTACACATTTGGATAAATCAAAGATTGGCCATATCTAGGATTTTTAAAAAACAAATCTTAAAAAATCCAAGTTTTGAGAGCTCAACCTTTTCAAAAACTTCACGTTTGAGTAACTTAAGTAGGCCTCAAAAAAAAAAAATATTCAAAAAATTCTCGTTTGGATAACAGGGAGAGAGTCTAAAAAATCCACGTTTGGTGATTTTGAGAATAATTAAAAAAACGTTTTGAGTGGTAACAGGTCGTCTAAGAAATGCATTTATTTTCTCTTAAGGCGGCAGCACATTTCCACCACTTTGGAAAAAATATTGAAGAGTTGGCTATCCATGGCATCCGGTGGGGCCACTTATTCTTTTGATATGGCTTTTTGACAACAAATCTTCAATCGTTGGCTCTTCAGAGCACACATTTGAATTGTCGTACTGGAACATCAGATCTGCCATAAATAGATCTAGCCCAGAAAAGATGGGCCTTTTAGATGTATATTCTAAAATGTACAACACTTTAGGACCCTAGGCATCTACACCAGGAAAGATGGCCCTTCAGAGAACCTTTAATAGACGACTAGATGGCCTAAAGAGTATTCTATTCAAGTCTAGAAAACCTAGAGTACCATCAATTCTAGACCTCACAGTCTAAGGGACCATAGTTTTATGCGGTCTATATGGCCCTCTAGCTCTTCTAGGCTTGTATAGAAAATCCCTTAAGCCATCTCCTAATCTGGAATATTACAGCTTTTTCCTTAAATATTAAACATCATTAAATATATTTAAATATAAGTCTATATTTCGATTTTGGTTGTGAATACTAATAATTGTAATTTCTCTTTTTTTAATAAATCTACAACATAATATTTTATATTTTTGCGTTTTTATCTATTTGTTTTTTTTTCATATCATAACATAGAATAAATATAAATTTTATTAAATGGAATTTGTTGTGTTTGAAAATAAACATTAATAAATTGAGGGAGATAATAATTTCAATAGAAAAAGAAAACGTAAAGCAAAAGTAGAAAGAATACTTCAAAAGACAAAACAATGCAGTCGCCTGCCGTAAATCCGAACAAAAGCCCTAAAATCTAAACTTTTAGATTAAGGGGTGTAATCTTTTGAACCGCATCTTTTGCCAGCATCCCACGTAGACCTTATGCTTTTTGGGCCTTAACGGGAATGGGATTTTGTTTTAGATGTAAATAAATGGAACGCATACGTGATACATCCTTGCCGGACTTATTAACTTTGGGATTGAAATCACACAGTTTGGCAATACGTTCCCATTCGGTGCCTGGTTCCATGGCTCCGCCATTTTCCAGGGCAGCAGCTTGCTTCTCGGCATTACGGGCAGCTGCTTTTGTCTTTGCAATGGATTCTTCGGTTTGACGCAACCAATCTTCCAATTCTTTTTTGGCCTGTTGACGTAGCTCTTCCTTTTTGCGTTCCTCCTCGCGATCTTTCTCTTCGAGACGTTGTTGCTGCTCCTCACGCCATTTGCGTATCTTTTCGGGTTCAATACGGGATGGTGGGGGTCCCGAAATGGGATTTATTTCATTATTATCACCACCAATCATTTCGAAGCTGCCGGTAGATGATTCAAGGCCACCACTGCCGCCGCTACCACCCAACTCATTGATGTCACCACCCAGAAGGCCAGCATCATCGGACACAGCAGCGGCGGTTTTAATGGCGCTAGTAGTACCGCCACTGATCTCCGCTTCTAGATCACCCAAAATGGCTTTTTCTTGGGCCAAAAACTCAGCAGCTGGATCAACTTCCTCGCCGGCTGTGTTGCTTGCGGGTGCTACGAAATCATCACCGAAATCCATAATTTCTCTGTACACATCAGTTTCACAGTTACATATACGGTTATCATGGTTGGTTGATTGGTCGGTTTGTTGGGTTGATGACACATCAGAAATCAGTAGAAAAAGAAAAGAACAGAAGATAAAATTTTTGGGGGCGTTCATCAAAATGTAATCTTGCAGGATTTCTTAAATTCCATTCAACTCTTACCTTTTGTATTCCTTTGAAATCAGCAATAACAATTATATGTTAATTTATTTAATAAACTTTCTTATTCTCTGCTAATTATTAATGTTTCTTCTTTGACTTTGTTTTTCCTTCTGCTATTAAAAGGTTTTTTCTTTTCAATGTTTTAACTCTCTCTCTCTCCCGCAGAGAACACACACACAAGAGAGTAAGCAGTTACTCGGGTAATTGGTACATTAAAAGCCAAAAAAATGCAACTCTGTGTCGGGAGAAACGTCAACAAAGGCCGTTGGCGTATAACACAAAGATTTTATTTAATTGGCAAATATGAAGAAACGAACTAAATAAACATGGTAAAAATAATTAATTTTATTTAGAATCACTTAATTCATAATATTTTTAGATGTAGAACACATATTATTCGCACAACTAAGTCATTTCGCACAATATGCCATACGGCAACGAAGTGTAGTGTAATTACGACCTAAACAAAATATTCTCCGCAAAACACATGTAAACACGTAGAACGACATGTGAGGAAAAGAAAACAAAAATAGGGCAACACAAACGCCAACTTCTCACACAATCTTAAATATTTACAAGGATATTGTTGTTGTATCGTTTATAAAATATATGTATTTTGCCATACCCACTTAATTTATTTTCGACACTTGCAATTTACTCACCTTTATTTATATATTAAATAACAAATGAATGGTAATAACTGATATGTTATTCAGTCGATTTCGTTAAGAATTTAATTAATATTTCGTCAAAAATATACACAACACTAAAGAACAACCCGTAAAACCAAAAAGAAAACAAATACAAATAAGAATTGCACTGACGTTGATGGTTGATGTATTTTTTGGCGCCAAAAATGTAAGGGTTCACAAGATACGATTTTGGTGGATATCATTTCAGTTTGAGTGATAGAAGCTGCTATTGGAAAGTTTTAACTTTCGCACTATAGGTAATTGCTGGGCCCAAATACGCTCGGCTTTTGTCTTCAAAAGTGTAACTATTGATGTTTTTGATTGATTTTTAAAATTTGTCTAATTTGAAATAATAAAAATTCATAATACATATTTCCTAAGCAAAATGAGACCTAGATTCTGAAACAAGTCCATTATTTTCCATCTGCTATAATACTAAACGATATAAATCATTAAATTGGCGTGTAAAAATATATTTGCTTTGTTTCTTTACATTTTAAATGGTAGAAGTTGCAAAAATACTAAAGTGTAAACACGGCTTAATTTTTAATTTTGCTATTATTTTATGTAAAGTAACATGTTTAGAGTAAAAATTTGCAAAAATTGAAGATTCTAGCATAGGAAAGGAAGGCAGCTAATATTACAAACCTCTTGATTTGTTTTTTTTTTATAATTTGAAATGGGATATTTCATGCTATGTTTAATTTCATTTACAATTTGCCGACACCAACGGCTCCTGTCGTCTGATTTCGTAATGCTTTTTTATTGCTTTCCTTTTTTTAATTTTTGAAGTAATCTGCTATTATTTTATTATTTCTATTAAACAATTCAAAGTGCATAACCCCCATTTCACGGCAATCTTTCATTCGCTTATAGTCTTTCATTCGAACCCCAAAAAGTAACCGATTACTCACAAAACGTAAAACTATTTATCGAAGAGAGAATCTGGCAACACTTCCGATACAAATTGATACAAATTGTAGGGATCTGTAGATGAGTAGTGGGATTCTCTAACTCATTTTTTGAGTTACCGACAAAAGTCGGTAAAATAAAAACGCAAATTATGAATAAAAAGTATAAATTAAAGTACATAACATTGATAGGTAGGGCCTAGCTACTACCATATGTTGCTCGTAAATTTGCGGAACATATTCGTTAATTACCGAAGATATAAGCATTTTGATTTTAACGATTTTTGTCGATAACTCAAAAAATGAGTTAGAGAATTGCATCTCTGATCAAGAATCCGCAATTTTTTTCAAAATCATAAAGGAAAAAAAATATTTTAACTGTAACTTTCAAAAAAAGATGTTTGTCTGAGGTACATGTCAATTTATGCCAAGTTATTATTTAAAATGCTGAAAATTTTTACAATCAGTTTTGTTGACAATTTTTGGAACCAGAAGGTATTTTCTCTTTTTCAGAATCTGCACGAATCGACTGTTTTCTTCGATGTCATATAGGAAAAATCAGTTATCGTAGTAAAAACTTTTCCATTCTGACTGTTCGATATTATAAAGAAATAATAGGTTATCATAGTCAAAATCTTTGGTTATATCAATTTCCAGAACACAACGTTACAGCAATATATATATTTTTTAAATTTTGATATATTGCTAGTTATTGCTCTGTTCCAGAACCTGCAAGTTTTGCATTTTTTTATTATATAAAAGGGAAAATCGGTTACCGTAGTAAAAAAATTTCACATTCAGAACTTTTTTACTAAGATCGAAAAATCGAAAAAATGCAAAAATAGTAGATCCTTGCGGGTTTCGGAACAGAGGAAAAATATGGCATTTTTATGGGAATATCGAAAAAACTTTGTCTGTTCCAGAACTGCAAGAATTTTAAATTTTTTACAATGATAAGCGATTTTCCCTTTATTATATCGAAAAAAAAATGCAAAACTATTAGATTCCTGCAGGTTCTGGAACAGACCAACTGTCTCCTTATGGTTTTTGTTTGAGTCCATTAAAAATTATTTTCAAATAATTTATATTTACTTCTGCAATATATTTCTTCTTTACCTATAAATTACCTATAAACGACGAGAATATTGAAAAAAAATCATAACTTTCATCTACAATTTGCTTTCTTTAATGATAACGACGTTGTTTAGGAAATTCAGAGCAATGGAAGTGGCAGTTGTAATCTTCTGGATTTCTTATGTGTGAGAATATGTATTAGCAGATGATTTTTCCCGAAATCCATCATTAAATTTGGCAAATTCGTTGATAAAATGCAGATGGAGTTTATTTTAAATAAACATTCTCGCCCATTCCATGCAACTCACAAAAAAATCGAATTATCGATTAATCGACACATCGATCTTTAGATCCCTTGCAATAACGCATCTGGCAACTCGAACAGTCATATCTAAAATGGCGCTGTTATGAGAAGAACGAAAACGAAGAACCAAATTTTATAAAATAACAACGAAATTACTAAAGAAATTCAATAAAACTTTACATAATACAATAGTGTAAATAGTGCTGAACATGAAGCGGGTAAAATTTTCTCACAGAAACATGAATTAATGTGCAAATTTTTCATAGAAAAGTAACAACAATTAGAAGTGTTCAGCGTGTGTGATTGATGATAGAAGACAATTTACCAAGAACGCGATACACATACATACACAAACCTTCCTATAGAGTATATTTGTAAATGTGTGCGAACGATGAAAAGAACCCCAAAATAACAAAAAGAAAAAAATAGAGGTGGACAATTACGCGAAGACAAGAGAAAACGTCAAAAAAGTTGATAGGAGAAGAAAAAAAATAGCAATCGAAGACGGCGCACAGGTTATTCTTGTGAAGGGAAAAACTAGAATAATTTCGCGGATTTGGATGTGGAGCTATATTTTGTAGACAACAAAATAGTGGAAAATTATTGGATAGAAGTAGCTAAGCTAACGTTTAGGTAGGTACCATGGCATTTTATGTAATTGTACAAAAACATGGGAGATATTGCAGCAGCAAATTTGTTGTTGATGATGGATTATGATGAAAATAGTCAAAATATATTTTTGTTTTGTTTCGTTGTGTTCCATCAAGTGCAGCAGCCAACAGCAGCAGCGGTTGGGCAAAGCACGAGTGTGTGTGTGTGAGTGAGTCACCATGGACCCCAATTCGAGTCCCTGGCCATATGCTTATAACCGAATAGTGCCGGCGGGAGGTAGCAGTGGTTCTGCCGATGATTTTCAACATCCACATTTGGCCTCGAGTGCCCAGTCACTGCTCTTGCAGGCCCATACAAATATTGCCGCTAATATTGCGGCTGGTGGCGGCAGTTTTGTATCACCCTCACCCATCAGCGGCTATAATCCAGTTTTCCAACAAATCTATCATCATGCTGCCGCCGCCAGTGCTGTACAACCGAAACCTGCCCACTACGCCTCGTCGGCTGTTAATACAGCACATCGACAATTGCAAATACCCGCCACATTGGATAAACAATTAACCTCATTCCAAAATCAAGCTGCCATAGCGGCCGTGTCCTCCGCTGCAGCGGCTGTTGTGAACAATGCAGCGGCGGCGACAAATTACTATGGTGAAAACTCATCGTCGAGTGGTGCCTCGCCATCGCCCACAACCTCAACAATAACACCGACAACGTTAAGTTGGAATTCGCCATCAATGATATCGAATACATTTTTGGCAATGCAACAGCAGCAGCAGCAACAACAACAGCAGCAGCAACAACAGCAGCAACAACAACAGCAGCAGCAACAAGCTCAACAGCAGGCGCAACAGCAAGCCCAACAGCAGGCGCAGCAGCAACAACAGCAGGCTCAACAGCAGGCGCAGCAGCAACAACACCAGCAACAATTGAATTTAGCTGCGGAAAAGGTGGTGAGTTAGTAGTATGTAAATATGTATATGTATTTATTATTATTGTTAATTATCACTATCATAAATCTCTATGAATTTTGAGAGAGAGCGCAAGCGTGGCAGTTAGGCAAGCTGCAATGATCTCTTCATCTTCGTTCATATCATTGGCATCATGTCTTCTTTGGAGGAATTATCACAAATGTTACCTTGAACTTGACATAGACGACATACTTTCTGTTAGGGATACACATTTCATTACACAAAACACTTTCTTTCGAAACAATACAGTAATGTTTGCAATACTGTTTAATTATTTGTAATATTAGATTATTTAGATTATTTGTTTGAGGGTCAGAAGACTCGGAATAGTTCATTGAAGATTAGTTGGAAAGGCAATTGAATGAAGAACTTTCCCCATCACTCTTACTCCTACTTCCTCAGTTCCTATTATACAACTTCTTCTGGGTCTGAATCCTCAACGGAAAAGGGCTCAGTTCTATTTTAGGTCCCCCTGTGAATGATTGTAATGTTTATCATAAGTAGATGCGAAGAAAATATACCCATTTTTCTTGATCAATCATAAAAAATAGAAGAAGGGCTCGTATGGTACATTGAGGCAAAATGTCGGGAAGTATGGAGGAACGAACGTTAAATTTAATATCGTAATTCAGGGCTCTAAGTGCTCCTTGTGCCCATTTTTAAAATAAGTCAAATAGAAAGGGCCCCGTATATTGACATTACGATAGCGATCGAAGATTACTTTTAAAACATTCCGCAAACTTATCAAAGGTCCACCAACAGCCCTCATTAAAAGTGCCCTAACGTGGTTCAATGGCAGATTTTTGATCCATTGTGTTCTTCCTAGAAAACGCCAAACGCCATAATTTTTACATTTTTTTAAATTTTATTGACCGAAAGTAAAAAATGTCGGAAATAGCATCAAAATTTAGAATACGTTTAGATTTTTTCGAATTGGTCACCATTGGCACGAATTATGGCCTTCAAACGGCCAATGAAACCGTAACACGCTGCCCGAATGTTGCTCTGCGGTATTTTGGTCCATTCCCGGCGAAGCGCTTGCTTGAGGTGACTTTGGTATATTTTAGTACCAACGGATTGGTAGCGAGGAACCTCATTTTGTAACCATTCTTGGGTGGCGCGTGCTGAGTCCTGTTGGAATGTCCAAGGTATATGGCCAAAAAGTTTGCTTTGCGTGCCCTAGGCTTTAATACACCCTCCAGAATATTTTCGCGATAATATTCGGCACTTATTCTGATGGCACTTATTCCATGATCTATTAATACGAGTGGAGAGCGACCATCGGCTGTTATGGTGGCCCCCACCATCATCATGGCCGGCGCTTGAGTTCTAATGGCCAGCCGAATGTGCACATTTTCAGCTGACCTCTTTGGCAAGTAAACACGAAACCCCAATTCGGCAGTTCACCACTTTCAGCCAAGCGAAACAACTCTTTAGCCCTCTTGAGTCTTTTTGGGATTTCAATGGCTTTACCCCGAGCTCAATTTTTAATATTTGCCGAGTGGAATATTGCGATATGTTCAGCTCACGATCCACTTTTCGGCCACTGCGACGCGGCTTTCGATCAAGTCGCTTCTTTACTTTTCGAACCATTTCTGCTGATGTTGCTGTTTTCTTCCGTCCACTTCCTTGACTTCGGGCTAAGCTGCCAGTATCACGGTAACGAGCGATGGTACGAGACACAAAAGATTTATTCTCATTTAAATGCTGGAGTGCTCTAACGATAGCCACTGCAGGTGCAGCGTATTGTGCGGGCTTGTATCACACGCTGGGCTGAAGTTATGCAAATTTTCGTCAATTCGTGCCCAATACGAATTGAGACTACTACACCATCCTGAACGTAATTGCGCCAAAACTACCCTGGTTTATCCAGGCAGCTGACGTTCTTCCGCTGCAATGGATGGGGGATGGAGACCGAGGACGGCATACATCCGGTATTTGATGGTGGCATCCGCGACTGTATCAGTACGAATGCCACTCAGATCTGCCTGATAGGCTTCTTGATCTAGAGATTCTCTCTTACAGCGCTGATCCTACCTCTCTAGATCGTGTATGTCCTTTCTGATACCTTCCTGGGTGGGGGAGTTTCATCCACCATATGGTAGTGGGATGACTCCCACGATAACACCCAAGCAGATACTGCAACGAAAGCGTATGATTATGCTGACGTAAGGGAGGAACTTTCGCCTCCTCATGTAGATGGTCCACTGGTGTCATGAGGAGGCATTCTCAGGGCAGCTATCTGGCAGGTCTGGATGTGCTTCCACTGCGTAGCACTAGTTGTTTTTGCAGACCACACTGGAGCCGCATTGCTGACCACAGACCGACCTATCGCGTTAGAAGAGGTAAATAAGGTTTCTTTGTCCACACCCCAAGTGCTGCCGGCTAGCGCCTTGAGGACTTTGTTCCTACTTTTCATCTTGTCGCAAATAGAGTGTTATTGGTAGGGTGATTTGCCCAGCCAGGAAATGATTTCAGAAAAACTTCAGAAGGTGATGGTATCTACATCTGGGAAGTATGTTAGAGAATCTATATCCCACCTACCCAAAAGCCTATGTCTGCTATTTGACAACATGCGACATTTGCATAGTAGGTGTTAAATGGTATCTTTCATTCTCATCCTTCATCCTCTTTCTAGTCTTGACCACTGAATAACAGTTTGAGATCAGATATCTGATACGGTGCTTTTAAAGCCTCAACAACCGGTAGATCGCGAATTTATATGTTTGTTAGAAACCCAACAGTGATCAATGAATCCATGTATTTCAAAGAGAGATTTCTTGCAATCAACATGAGCTCTAGATAAAATGCACTTGATAGCTGTAAGAGTTGCCTTAGATAGTCACTGGTCCTCGATGTTCCTGCTCCTGGACTTTGGTCTCCCGATATCAATTCAAAAGCCAACATTGAGGTTCACAAGGAGATTCGTGTACAATCTCCCTACTGGGAAGAGATTCACAAAAATCTTTTGAGTTTTTTTGCTTTGTTTTGAAATTTCCCTGAACCAGATTCCTCTTAATTTTCTTTTTCTGCCCCAGCAAGAAAATATTTCAAGCATTGCTTCAAAATTAATTCCAGATTCACAAAATATAATATCCATCTAAAGTCATTTTGACTTAGGTATTTCAAGATTTGGCGGGGCTATAAAATGGCGCTGATATGTGATATGTGACAGAATGTCACATCTGTATCCCGTTGTCCGCCAAAACATATAATTTAAATTAATTACTATTTTCATTTTCGGGGAAAATTGCATACGGTTTGAATTGTTGGGCAAATGAATGACCATAAATGCACATCTTCCGTTACCTTACCACAAGTAATTAGCCTTTAGAGATAACATTTTATCCATACATTGACAGGCAATTAATTTGTCTCAGATGAACTCAGCTAATTTTGATTTCGATGGAAATTTCTTAGCTAGGTATCCATCGAGACCAAGATGAATTTTAAAAAAATTATAATGAGATAAGGAAATAAGGAATTAATTATCAACTTCCCTTTCAAGAAGAATGACATTCTATTTGCAAGACATTGATTCCGGGAATCATCAGATAAGATCATTGTCACTCTTTCGGATAATTACAAATCATTTGTCTAGCAATTGATGTTAAATGAAGCACTAACTGCATCTTCATTTTAAAGACATTTCTTATCGTCCAGCTGAATTAGAATTCAAATTATAAAGAAATAGGTCAATACGACTTCTACAATTTTCATACAAAATTGACTCAATATGTATTAGTCGAGTATGATGATCAAGATTATGAAACCTGGAAATTTATGGTCTGTTCCAGAACTGCAAGAATGTAAAAGTTTTTACTACGATAACCGTTTTTCCCTTTGTGATATCGAAAATTTTTGCAAAACTAGTAGATTCTTGCAGGTTCTGGAACAGAGCATTAATTCAAAATCGGAAAGAATGTTTTATTTATCCATAAATACTTTTAAGGATGCGATATTAGAGGAAACGAAAAAACTCCTTTTTTAAATTTTAACGCTTATCGGATTTTTAAAGAATATTTTTTTCTGGGGACTTTAAATCGTACAGAGATTTTGGAATTTAGATTTATATTTTTTCAAAGGAACTACTTTTTAGTTTTAAGAATATTTTTTTAATCTTGGAATTTTTAAGAACGTTTTTCCAAGGACCTAGATTCTTGTTTTTTATAAGTATATTTTCCCAGAACCAGAACTAAAAATGTTTCAATATTTTTCTCAGGACCTACATAAGTGGAGATTTTTAGGAACATTTTCCCAATGACTTTTTCGCGGATTTTTAAAAATATTTTTTTTAAGAATGTATCATTTTAAAATTTTTGAGGAACATTTATGTAAAGGATCGTTAATTAATGGATTTTTATAAATTCATTTTTTCGGGACCCGATAATAGTGGACTTTTTTATAGATTCTTTGGAAGGATCTGTATTCATGTTCTTTTTTAGAATCTGTAATCAAAAGAGCCGTAATCGAGGATTTTCACGTTTATTTCAAGGATCTGTAATCAAATTGTTGATTTGTGCAAACTGAGTGCTAGATTCAGAAATTCGGCAACCATGCCATGCTGACGAGACAGTCACCGATATCATAAACCAGTGGGCCACAAGAGACCCCTGTTCTATTGCAATTTTGTAATCGAGAATAAGCGCAAAACTTTACTTTTCTGTCGAAAAAATCGGCGTTCGTGAACTGCAAGGGACTCCACTCCACGTCTACAGTAAAATTTCCAACCAAATACATTTTGGATAGTCCACTCCCCCTACATCGAAGCTGCGCTTATTCTCGAATACAAAATTGCAACTACGTACGCATGGTGGAGTCCCTGGTGACCCAGAACCACTTAGAGTTAGCTACTTTTCCGCAATTTTTGGTTAATTAATTTTTTGATAGTTGTCTCCGAGCTGATTTCAACATGCAATTCTGTGTACGTCCAATAATATAGGGGTAAAGAACCTTCGGACAAAACTGGCACGCGACAGTTCTCGTTCAATCGGTTTCAGGGTCGATAAATCTGTGAAACCTCTTCAAGGACGCCTATCGAGAGAATTCTTTTCTATGCAAAGGACATCACTACTCTTCCTCTATAAGATGAATCGCATAGGGGATCCTGCCGTAGACTACATAGAACTGCTCTAAAGTGTGAAAATTTAATATATGAATTCAATATCAAGTCAATTTCTTCTGGCAATTTGGAGAAGGTACTGGTAGATTTTGCCCGTCATATCCCACCTGCACACATTCATAATTTATCTGAATGTTGGTAGACATTTAGAATTTTGGAAATGTAGCAGAAAGTTAAAGTTTAATACAAATATTAAGAAAATTTGGACCAATTCGACATGCACATTGAACATCGGCAGATCGCATTTAAATTTTTATGAAATGGTGTTCATTTTCTTTAAGATCACAGGTGAACTCAATGTACGATCATGTATGGAATAACTAGGTTTAGGTTAAAGGACGCGCTGTTGCCGTTTGTTAGCCGTTCCACTCGGAGACCTGCTGGTCTATTGTGTTCATCCTAAATGAAGAAAGAAAGATTGTTGGAAAAGGTGAAGATATTATCGATAGAAAATAGAGTTATAAGGGTAATCCACGGCTAGAAATTTTGCCGTGTCTTCTTTAGCCACTTAAGTCTTCTGGCTAATTGAAGAATTACTGTAGGGTCAGTGTTAGAGAACGAAGACAAATCATGCGACACTTGTTCCCTAACCAACCTGTGTCTCACGTCAATGAGTGCTGGACAGTGGCATAGCAAAAGTTGGCCTCAATTTCTTCCTCGTCTTGACAAATTCTGCAGTAATCAATACCATCGCTGTTCCATTTCGAGGTAATTGCCCTCATCTTGCAGTGACCTGTGATGATACCCACCACAAGTTTTAAATCGGGTTTCGACAAGGACATGAACGACTTTGTTCTCATCTCAGAGAGTATGGACCAGATTCTTTTGGAGATGCTACATCTCCATTTCGTCCAGCCATTTTTGTTGAAATCTCGCAGAGTAGTGTCTATGAATTACCTGGAAGAAGTGACACAGTGGTGGTTTGACCGAGTTCTCAACTTCAGACACGCCAGATTCTCTATGTGTAGTATAACTTCTCGTAAAAAATATTCAAGATAGGTCCTCTTCCCCGTATATCCCCCATATAACGTGGGGGTATTTTGAAGTTTTCCGTTCAAATTTGCAATCGAATGGGCTATATTTTGATATGCTGGATTATTAGTGGCTAATTTAACTTCTCGCAAAAAAAATTAATGCAGATCCACTTTTTGGTGTAGCAAAAACAAAAAAAGGAATAAACAGAACCTCCTGATTTCGTGGTTTTATGGGGTTCTGCTCCAATTCGAACACAAAACATAGTTTTTTTTGGGGATTTCATTTGGTACTTGAATTCTTTGGAAAAAAACAATTATGTAGGCCAATGATAAAGCTCCTATATAAGGGTACTTTTGATTTTTTGGGCACATTTTCCAAAATCAACTGTATTTTTATCTTTCGGATAATCGGATCCGGTTCTCTTTATATTTCACACATCACAATATTTTTATTAACCCAAGGTCTGGTGCGAAAATGAACAACATCGGTCCACTGCATCAAGTATCTCCCCCACAAAGGGTCAAAAATTTGAATATCCTTGAAGCTCATAAAACGCGAAATTAACGCCCGTTTTCATTCAGACTTGACGTAGCTCAATATTTCCAACAAAACAAGATCCGTTATAAAGATGGTAGATATCGGACTATTCCTTCTGGTACTACCCACACAAAGGTCAAAGTTTTGAAAATCCAAAACGATCATAAAATCCGAAATAAGCATCCGATACTATACATATTTCACACATCCCAGTATTTCTACAATACAAGATCTGCTGTGAAGTTGGAATATGTCGGTACACTCCGTTTGGTACCTCCCCCACAAGGAGGACCAAATTTTTGAATGTAAATTAAGCTCATAAAACACGAAATTTACATCCGGTTCTATTCAGACTTGGCACATCCCAGTATTTCCGTCAACATAATATCTGTTATAAAGATGGTAGAGATCGAACCATTTCTTCTGGTACCTTCCCCACAGAGGTTCAACGTTTAATAACCAAAACGTTTATAAAATCGGAAATAGGCCTCAGGTTCTCTTCATCGGATAATCCTAACAAGAAATATTTTATTCAGATCCACTTTTGGAATAACCCCTTGATTTTCAGTATTTCAAAGGTTAGTTTCCAATCAAATTAGCTGTCATTTTTAATGTGGGTTTCCAATAATGGAACTTCCACATTTCAGGGATTCAGTGATGGTAACCAATTCGGTCATAAGTCTAGTTATGTAGTTTTCATAGTCGGTCCAATTTTTTTTCTTATAAAAATGTTGACATTTATATCTTTTGTTTTTGATTTGTTTCCATTTACTTTTGGTTGTTGTAATCTCTGTTTTCCTACTTCTAGTCGAGCCCTTTCAATAGCAACAACAACGCACTCCCTCTTTGCAAAAGGTGGATATTCTTGAATGTTTCTCTTCTAGGGATAGTAGTTGTTCACCCATTCCAAGGGCGTGTGTGTGTGTGTGGCAGTCATTTAAATGTTTGTCTCCCTTCTGTGTGTTTTGTTGTGCGTATGTTATGTTACTGTGAGTGAGCATCCCTAATGCATTATTTCTGCTCTCCTCCCCCACTTATCTACACACACGCACACATGTGACAGCAAACAAACTCACACATAGTCAATACATATATATCGTTTGTACGTGTTTGGTAACACACATTTGTCTTTGGATCTCTTTTTTGTTTTCGAAATTCCTTCTCCCTTTTCCATGGTTTTTTCACTTTTTGTATACATTCTTCTTCTTCTTCTGTTTCTTCTTGATTTTCTTCTGGCAGGGCAGACAGGCAGTCAGTCAGCCAGCCAGCCAGTCAGTTCATACATTTCCACCAACAACATAAATACTACACCAAAACAAAAAAAGAGCGCCACACACATTACTTTGTGTTGTTGTTCATCCTGACTGGCAAACGCTTACAATTTATATTATTGTATGTTGGATTGTAAGCTGCTGTTGCCGCCTAGCTGGGCTAGTAGCTACCACACCACCAGTGGTGTGTGATGGTGGGTTTTTGTGGAGTATCATTCTGCTGATATTCGCATGTTGTTCGGTGTTCGTTATACACAACAGCTATATCCATACATACGTTCCAAACATACTTACACACATGTATGCACATTCAAACTCTGCCAGTCCGGGTTCTCATATTAATCTCGTTGCCTGGTTGACTGGCTGGCTGGCTGGCTGCCGCCTGTGTTTGCCTGCCTCGTTGCATTGCAAAAGGCACGAGCGTACAACACGAAGAAGAAGAAGAAGACGCCTTGAATATTTGTTTTTGTTGTTGTTGTTGTTGTTGTGTTGAAGTAAAACTAATTGCATTCGGTTTTGCTGTTGTTTTTGTCTTTGCCAGCCAAATCTCAAGGAACATTACAAGACTGCAAGATGCATGCATACCACCAGGTTTATTTTTGTTTACTATAGTTATATTCACTTTCTAAGAAGGAGATGGTGATTTTCGGTATTCCTAAGAAGGAGATGGTGGTTTTCGGTAGTTTTATACCCTCAGCCATATGGCTAGAGAGGGTATATATCATTTGATACGGCCAAAACTTGCCGCACCTAGGTCTCTTTGGACCAAATCCGTTTCAGGACATTTGGAGTCGATTTGGCGATGTCCATCCGTCGGTCTGTTTGGCTGGCTGACTGGTGTGCACGGTGACTCTCGAAGGAGGAATATCCGATTTGGTCTAATCTTGGCACGTCGTAATATTATTATCAAACTTAGATCGAGTTCGGAGATGGACAGTATCGGTCCACTCCTTCTGGCACCTCCCCCACAAAAGATTGAAATTTTCACAAAAAAAAAAAAAAATAAATAATTTGCTGCACAGAAAGAGAAAAGATAATCCCATTTTCCCCCAACTTTGCAAATCCAAATATTTCCATCAGTGCTAGGTCAGGTGCGGAAATCGACCATATCGGTCCGCTCCATTAAGTACCTCCCCCACAAAGGGTCAGAATTTTGAATAATTATAACTTATAAAATGTAAATATTTTCATGTGTAATGTAAATTTTTTCATTAACCCAAGGTCGGATGCGAGGATGGAGTATATCAGTCCACTCCTTCTGATATCTCCCCCACAAAGGGGTCAGAATTTTGAATATTCACGAAGCTCATAAAACTCAAAATTAAAATTCGATTGCATTTAGACTTGGTATATCTCAATATTTCCATCAACACAAGATCTGTTATAAAGATGGTAGAGATCGGACCATTCATTCTGGTACCTCCCCTCCCCCACAAGGCGGCAAAATTTTGAATAACCAAAACGTTTATAAATTCCGATATAAGCATCCGGTTCTCTTCATATTTCACACATCTCATTATTTCTACTGAGACAAGTTTAGCTGTGAAGATGGATTATATCGGTCCACTCCTTCTGGTAACTCCCCCACAAAGGGTTAAAATTTTGAATATCCGTGGAGCTCATAAAACGCAAAATTAACATTCGATTTCACTCAGACTTGGCACATCTCAATATTTTCTTCACCACAAGATCTGTTTTAAAGATGGTAGAGATCGGAACATTTCTTCTGCTTCCTCCCCCTGAAAGGGTCAAAGTTTTGAATAACCAAAACGTTTATAAAATCGGAAATAAGCATCCGATTCTCTTAAAATTTCGCACATCCCATTATTTTTACAAACACAAATCTGCTGTGAAGATGGGATATATCGGCGTACAGATTGCTCCAATATTCAAGCAAATCAGCTGGCAGCTAGAATTTCGAATTCTGGGTAGGTTGATTAACTTTTCGAAAAAGAATATTCAATAAAGATACACTTTTTATACCCTACACCACAAAGTGGTCAGGGTATTAGGTCTTTGTGTATTTGTTTGTAACAGGCAGAAGGAAACGAGATAGACATATAGTTCCTTTTGATGATCTGCATAGAATCACATTCTGTCCATGTAAACAAAGTACAGTTCGCATTTATTGCCCTATCCAGATGAAATTTTGCACAAAACATTTGTTTGGTCCAAGGACGAACCCTATTGAAATTGGAGATAATCGGTCAAAACTTAGATATACCTCCCACATATATCTTCTTCCGATTTGCCTTTTATAGTGCACTAAACGTGTAATATCAGCCCGAATAGTATAGAATTTTGCACATACAACCAAATTAGGCCTGGAAATAAGTATGCCAAATTTGATCGAGATCGGTTCAGATATAGCTATAGCTCCAATAAATAACTTCGTCCGGTTTACTTTTTATTGTGCACCAAGCGTCTAATATTTGCCCAAATGAGATGAAATTTGGCACATACGACCCAATTGCATCTAGAAACAAGTATGTCGAATTTGGTGTAAATCGATTCAGATATAGCTATAGCTCCCATACAATTTTTCATCCGATTTGTTGCACTTGTTCTTCACAGCCGTAATATGCACTCCCTAACAACGATATTTGGTGAAGTCTATTAAATATAGATCAGAAATACCTCTGGCAAATTTTATCGTGATCGGTTCAGATTTGGATATAGCTCCCATATATAACTTCGTCCGATTTGCCTTTTATTGTGCACCAAACGTCTAATATTTGCCCAAATGGGATGAAATTTGGCACTTACGACCGAATTGAGTCTAGAAACAAGTATGTGAAATTTGGTGGAAATCGACTCAGATATAGCTATAGCTCCCATATATATTGTTTATCCGATTTGTTGCACTTGTCCTTCACAGCCGTGATATGCACTCCGTAACAACGATATTTGGGGAAATATATAAAATACAGCTCAGAAATACATTTGCCAAATTTTATCGAGATCGGTTCAGATTTGGATATAGCTCCCATATATATCTTCGTCCGATTTGCCTTTGTATTGTGCACCAAACGTCTAATATTTGCCCAAATGGGATGGAATTTGGCACTTACGACCGAATTGAGTCTAGAAGCTAGTATGCGAAATTTGGTGGAAATCGATTCAGATATAGCTATAGCTCCCATATATATTGTTTATCCGATTTGTTATATTTGTTACCCACAGCCGTAATATGCACTCCGTAACAACGATATTTGGTGAAGTCTACCAAATATAGCTCAGAAATACCTTTGTCAAATTTTATCGAGATCGGTTCAGATTTGGATATAGCTCCCATAGATATCTTCGTCCGATTTGCCTTTGTATTGTGCACCAAACGTCTAATATTTGCCCAAATGGGATGAAATTTGGCACTTACGACCGAATTGAGTCTAGAAACAAGTATGTGCAATTTGGTGGAAATCGATTCAGATATAGCTATAGCTCCCATAATATATCTACGTCCGATTTTCATTTTATTGTCCACCAAACGTGTAATATTAGCCCAAATGGGATGGAATTTGGCACTTCCTAACAAATTGAGCCTAGAAACAAGTATGTGAAATTTGGTGAAAATCGGTTCAGATATAGCTATAGCTCCCATATAGTTTATCCGATTTTTTATATTTGTTACCCACAGCCGTAACAACGATATTCAGGGAAATATATCAAATACAGCTCAGAAATATCTTTGCCAAATTTTATCGAGATCGGTTCAAATTTGGATATAGCTCTCATAGATATCTTCGTCCGATTTGCCTTTTATTGTCCACCAAACGTGTAATATTAGCCCAAACGGGATGGAATTTGGCACTTACGATCAAATTGAGCCTCGAAATCGTGGTGGAAATCGATTCCGATATTACTTTAGCTCCTATATATATTGTTCATCCGATTTGTTATATATTTTTTATTTCTTATATGAAGCTCTGCTAAATATGCAAAGAGGTGTAGGGTAAACTTTCCTTGGTGGAGGACGTGTTTAGATCTCCTTATAGTATAATTAGATTCTTACTTTCGAACTTTTTCAAAAAAAACATCCTTTTCTAACACCAACAGAGTTATAGATAACCTGCCGGCATGGTCTGCCTGCCTGTCATCCTGGTTTTGAAATTGCAATTCTATCCTGGCAATGGCAAAAATATACCACATTTGCATTATTTTCGATTTTGTTTTTTGCAGTCGTTGTTGTTATTTTCGAAATAAGAGACAAAATGTACTCGAATAGCATTTGATGATAACTCCTAGCCAGACAACAATAACGAAAGTGCAGAGCATCCGGCAACAATAACAACAGACATTTTCATTTCATGTGAGTGTGTGTGTGTGTGTGTGTGTGTGTGTGTGTCAGGAACAGCATTCGCAATGAATATCAAACATATGAGCGAGTATATACATATGTTATTTATATACACACATACATACATATGTATATGTAATATGTGCATTATATTATATACCATACAGTAAATAGTAATAACAATACACACTCGCAATTCTGGTAGGGCCCCAGACAAACGAAATGACGACAATCGGCAGACAAAATGTTGGAAAAAGGGATATAATAAAACACGTACATTCCTACCAAACATACATGCCTGCATTCATTCATATTTGTGTGTGCGTCTGTGTGTGGTTTGGTTGTATGCCTGTATTTGTTTGCTTTCTATACATGTATGTATGTATGTGTAGCTTCCTAAATAACCATATTTACATTCATTTTGCACATTTATTGTGTCCAGTTTTAATTCCACACAATTGTCACTGGTCAAGATAGGTTGTTGTAGATAATAATGGAACAATATTGCAAACTTTACTGTACTCCATAGAAGAAAAACCCTCCATATTTTTATACTACACACAACAGAACAGATTTTCAAATAGCCTTCTGCCCAGATATACACATGCATTCTTACATTTATACGTACGTACACTTTAACAAATCTCTACAAAACTTCAAAAACTCTACACAGTATTTTATATAGCATTTATGTATGTATTGGTATTTGTATGTGTAGGAGATATAGAGTAACGGATAACATATTTGAAAATACTTAAAGATTTTATTTTTGAATGGAAGGGATGGACGCAGAAGAAGTACATAACTTGGCAACCAACGGAGCTTTCAGGGACCATCCTAAAATGGGATATAGATGGAATGAAAAACAAGTAAAACTACATTGAGCTCAGCCGGGATGAATTGCTAATACCCTGTGACAACTTGACACCTCAAAACTCAAAACAAGTAAAAAAACATTAAGTTCGGCCGGGCCAAACTTTTAATACCCTCCACCCTAGGGTAAAAGAACATTAGAAGAAATGTGGCAAAAACATTAAAATGCCGAATATCGGGAGGTACCGTTATATAGGGGCTACACCAACACGTGCACCTATAATTACAAATTTTCGCCACACGAACTAGGACCCATTATGACCCACAAATACCAACTTTTACACAAATCAGTGAAAAAATGTGGCATAAATCATCAAAATACCGAATATCGGGAGGTACCGTTATATGGGGACTATACCAGAACGTGGACCTATGCATGCAATGTTTTGCCACACGCTCAGGGACCCGTTGTGACCTACAAATACCAATTTTCAGACAAATCCGTGAAAAAAATGTGGCATAAATCATCAAAATACCGAATATCGGTAGGTACCGTTATATGGGGGCTATACCAAAACGTGGACCTATACATGCAATGTTTTGCCACACGCTCAGGGACCCGTCATGACCTACAAATACCAATTTTCAGACAAATCCGTGAAAAAATGTGGCATAAATCATCAAAATACCGAATATCGGGAGGTACCGTTATATGGGGACTATACCAGAACGTGGACCGATATATCTCATTTTCAATACCAACCATCCTAGGGACAATACACACACTTGTGCCAAATTTCAAAGGTCTACGTCAAATAATGTGGGCTCTATCGTGATTTCAACAGACAGACAGACAGACGGACAGACAGACAGACGGACATCGCTAAATCGTCTTAGAATTTTATGCTGATTTTGAATATATATACTTTATGGGGTCTACGACGAATATTTAGAGGTGTTACAAACGGAATGACAAAGTTAATATACCCTCCTACCCATGGTGGAGGGTATAAAAAATGTGGAGGTTCCGTTGCATGGGGGGGACTATATTTATATTTTTGAAAGGACCAACCACAACGTAAAGGAAATATAACTACAGTTGCTTTGGTTGAAAATACGATTCGGAAACCTTGGAAATTTTGAAATATCGGGAGATGTTGTGTTATATGGGCCACGTACCAAATATTGGTTGAGATACATTTAACGTTTTTTGTGATGAGTAACTTTAACCACAGCGTACCCGAACTATCAAATAGCAGCTGATTAAATTGGAATTTGTCACCGTAGCAAACTTTGAAATATAGAAATGTCAGGAGGTACTTTTTATGGGGCCTGAAATAAAAATTGGAACTACATTTGAAGATTTTTGTTTGGAAGGAGTAAACCTAACCACACAGAGACCGAATTGTTAAATTTCAGTTGACTTGAAATTGGTACAGAAACCTTTTAAATAACGAAATATCAGGAGGTACCATTTTGGAAACTGTAACAAAAATTTGACCTGCATTGAATTGCAATTTGCAAGCTGATCTGTTTGGAAATTGGCACCGAAAACTTCTATGATATCGAAATATCAAGTCGTACCGTTGTACCACGTACCAACAATTTGACCTACTTTCATATCAAGAAGCTGACTTACTTTCGTAATTTTTAGAGAACCCAAAATACAAATTAACAGCTGGTCTAGTTGGAATTTGCTACCAAAACCTTGAACTATACATAAAAGTGGAACGATATGTTCCATTTTCAATACCAAACATACTAAGGAAAATGTCGATACCTGTTCAAAATTTCAATCTTTAATAGTACGAGCCCTATCATGATATTAACAGACGCGGACGGATATTGTTAAATTGACATAGAATTCTACTCTGATCATAAATATATATACTTTATGGGGTCTATGACGAACATTTTGAGGAATGGCAAATGGGGAGTGGAGGAAGGGCTTCCACAGCGGTAACAACCTTTGTAATTTGGGTGGTGTCAAAGGCCGGGTTTGTATAACCGTGAACGAGGTGTTAGAGCGCGAGATGTGTACACTTCAATTACTGATCGACAAGTGAACGCCGAGGATCTTTGTCTATTACTAATACTAACAAATATTACAATTAGTGACAGGTAAAGAAAGGAGAGCAAATTCAACAACCACCGTCCATTGGCATCTGCGCTCTACGGTCTCCGCCGAGGGAAGTTGCCGAGGAGATGCCCGTGGTGTCAATTAGCATACGTGATTGACTGGTCTCGGGAAGTTAAGTTGGAACGTATCAAACTTATACAGTACCACCTATAGGTCCCATAGTTTCCCCATATAACTGTACCACATTTTTATACCTTCAGCCATATCGCTACAGAGGGTATATATCATTTGATACCACCAAAACGTACCACATTGAGATCGGGGTTTGGACCAAATCCGTTTCAGGATATTTCGACCGATCGAAGAACATTCCGAGTCGATCTAGGGCCGCCTGTCTGACTGGCTGGTGCGAACGATAACTCTCGAATGGAGTATCCGATTTGGTCCAAACTTGGTACATCGTAATATTATTATCAGACTTAAATTGAGTTCGGAGATGGGCAATATCGCTCCACTCGTTCTAGTACCTCCCCCAGAATAGGTCGAAATTTTCCAAAAAATATTTTATTGCACAGAAAGATAAAGAATAAACAAAATTTTTAGGTTAGGTGCTATAATGTGCAATGTAGGTCCACTCCTATATGGGCAATATTGGTACCTCCCATACAAAGGCTCAACATTTTTTATAATTATAACTCTAATAAAATGTGATGTAAGTGTCCGATTATCTCCAAATTACACAGATCACAATATTCTTATTAATCCATAGCCTGGTGTGAAGATATCGGCCCGCTCCTTCTGGTACCTCCCCCACTAAAGTTCAAAATTTTGAAATTTTGAATATCCATAAAGTCATAAAACGGGAATTTAACATCCGATTTCATTCCGACTTGGCACATCTCAGATGGTAGAGATCGAACCATTTCTTTCTGGTACCATCCCCACATAGGATTTCAAAATTTTGAAAAACAAAACGGTCAAAGAAAGCGAAATAACCTGGCACGTCGCAATATTTATATAATATTTATTTAGGTCCGATACGAAGTGAACAAATTTGGTCCGTTGCTTCGGAACTTACCACATATAGGGTCAACAATTTGAATAATCAATCAATCAAAACATTGGCTGAGGGTATACATCTGTCGGCACAACCGACTGATACTTTTGTCGGAATTTCAGCCACATTTTTTAAAGAAAAGTTTTAAATATTTTATGTATGGGATTCGAGCGTAATTTTTTACGAAGTTCATCTAATTGAATTGCAATACGTGTTTTAAGGATAAAACGATGTTTAAGAATATATTTTTAAGGACTTACAGACCACCGAAATATGTTTTTAATTAATACACATTTTATTATAACTTCAAATAACGCTACCTTCTGATTTTCAATATTTTGAAGGTGCCAGCCACTTCCATAACTTGCAAGTAGTGTGGATCTTTTTTTAACACCCAAAAAAGTTTAAAAACGGAAATTTTTTGACCTTGATTTGTATATTTTCCTTTGAGTTAGTACTTATGCCTAAAAGTATGCCAGGAATATTATAACTTAACACTGAGATATCTTCTGGAAGAAAGAAGTCTTCCCCTATATCTCTGTGCTAGTTTACAAAAAGAAGAAATACATACAAATACTATTACATACATATAGACCATTTGGCACATAACAAAGGACAGTTCCAACATATACTCCACACACATACACACTCACATCTCTCATACACATACATAACATATTTACTTAATGTACCTTGCAAATGCTGCAGGTGGCATTACATTAATGCATACATACTTATTTATTTATATATACCATTTTTTCTTCTTCCTTCTCCTTTATATATATATTAAATATAACAACACACACATACACACTAATATGGGAATTAAATATAATTTAATTTCTTCTTAAAAAAAAAAAAAAAAAAAAAAACATTTAAAAAACTTATACCTCAAACACAAAACAAACCAAATATCTTTTCTACTCCCAACTCTTTTTTTCTTCTACCACCAAACAACAACAAAAAATATCCCAAAACAAAATCGACGACAAAATTTTGAATTTTGGTTTCAAAAAAAAAAAAAAAACCACAAAAAATGATCCCAAATTGAATTTGAAAATAACCACAGCAAATCAAACAAGAAAATACCACCCAGTGTACTAAGGCTCAAGTAAAAGTCTACAATGATTTGTTATACCTCACACAATTACAACAGCAGCAGCAGCAGCAGCAGGAAGAAGAGATCTACATCGATGAAATTGATGGCAAACAGTATAAAATTGTAAGAAAATCTCAACAACCGCAACAACAACAACAACAACAGCATGTGTTACAAATCGAACAACATCCTAGTCCAGCATCATCGACCACCACCCAACACTATCCTGTCTATGCCAGTCCAGCTTTAAGCTCCACCGGCAACTCCTCGCCAGCACTGCACAATGTGGCCGCCACCACGCCACCGCAAGTAATTGTTTATAAAACACCTACAGCGGCTGGTGCGGCGGCGGAAACGTCCATAAGGGGGCGGGGAAGGGGACATGTTGCAAACGCTGGTTCGCCTGCAACAGTGGCCAACGCCGCCGCCGCCGCCGCCGCCAACAATAGCAATAATGCCGTTGCCTATTCATCTGTGATACAAAGTACTTTGCAGCAGCATAATCAAGCGATGCAACAACAACAACAGCAACAGCACAATCAACAACAAATACACCTGTGGAAAATCGAGGAAGATGATGCTGCCGCCGGTGGTGGTGGTCAAGAAGATGTGAAAAATGTCATACAATTACAGGTTAAACAGGAACACCATAGCCTAGACTATCCGGGCAATGTTGTATTGAGTGAAAATTTAATTTTCAATTTGCCACCCGGTTTGGAAATCAAACAGACCATGGTGAATAGCAATGCTCATCATCATCAGCAGCAGCAGCAACAACAACCTGTTGCCATTGCTGTGGGCAACTCGGTGTTACAACATACCCAACAGCAGCAGCAGCAGCAAGAACATGCCCAGCAGCAGCAACATTTACTGCTACAACAGCAGCAACAACATTTGTACAATGAACATAACCGCCAACCAGCCGCCGAAAAACGACGCCAGCACATGATTGCCAACATGCTAATGTCACCGTCCAATGCCGTCGCCGCCGTCACCGCCGCCACCCAAAACACAGCGTCGCCAAATAACCACCACCATACCCAACACAATAGCTCTACTACGCCTTCTTCGTCTTCCCATCAGGCAACGTCGTCGTCTACGTCGTCATTGTCTACTTCAGGCACAACAACGTCACAGATTCAAATAAATTCTAAGGTTTGTATTTATTTCATTAATTTTATTATTTTTCTTCTTTATTATCTTTTTAACTTTTTTTTCTTTATTTTTAATTTTTTTATTATTATTTTTCCACACTATTTTTTTAATTTATTTCATTTTTTGTTTGCCACAAATTAGTTTTCTTTTTTTAGAATAACAAAATTTTCCAAAAATTGTTGAGGTTATGGGGAGTCGTTAAGTCTGTTGTTTAATGCCTAAAAGTATGCCCCACATTTTAGGATTCAATTTTAAGGACAGACAACCAAAAACGGCATTTAAAAAAATATTTTTTCAATGACCCACAGACTACCAAGTATGTTTTCTTATTTTTTTACGGTACTACATACCACCAATATTGGATTTTTTTTTTTAAATTCCAATCCTACATTTCATCAAAGGCAATTTTTTTCCACCCATAGGTAACTGAACGTAGATTTTTATTACTTAAAGTAGCCAGGGCAACAAAAGGTGGATTTTTTGGAATTTGGAAATGTTAATCATGTTGAAGGATCACTACACGTGGATTTTTTTAAAATATATTTTAAGGGTCCCCTGACTACTAAAACTTGGATTTTCTACCCTCAGCCACCTGACTAGAGAGAGTACTCACCCCACAAAGGGTCAAAATTTTGAAAAATTATAACGAAAATTACACACATCACAATATTTTTATTAACCCAAGGCTTGGTGTGAAGAAGGAATATATGGGTCCACTCCATCTGATACCTCCCCCACAAAGGGTCAAATTTTTGAACATCCATGAAGTTCATGAAACGTGAAATTAATATTCGATTCCATTCAGACATAGTACATCTCAATACTTCCATCGACACAAGATCTGTTATAAAGATGGTAGAGATCGGACCATTCCTTCTGGTACCTCCCCCACAAAGGGTAAAAAATTTCAATAACCATAACGATTATAAAATCCGAAATAAATATCTGGCTCTCTTCATATTTCACACATCCTATTATTTCTACTAACAGAAGATCTGCTGTGAAGATGGAATATATCGGTCCACTCCTTCTGCTACCTTCCCCACAAACGGTCAACAATTTGAATAATCATAGCTCAAGGCTTGGGGTAGACATCTGTCGGCAGAACCGACTGATACTTTTTTAACTTGTTATACCCTCCGCTATAGTAACACCTCCAAATATATATTTTAGACCCCACAAAGTTGTGGAAATCACTCTAGCTTCTGAACGAAAGAAGTAGGTTGATAAAATTTTACTCAAATGTATATTATATCTGCAGGACTTTTGGTATTGAAAATGCACCATGTAGGTCCACGTTTTGTTATAGCCCCCATATAATGCCACCTCCCTATTTTCGGTATTTTTTATGATTTTAACGACATTATTCACCGGAATTGTTTCAAATTTGGTATTTGAAGTTCGTAATGGATACTACAGGCTATGACAGAAAATTGTCTGTGCAGGTCCATGTCTTCATATAGCCCTCATATAACGGTACCTCCCGATATTCGGCATTTTGATGATTTAAGCGAGATTATTCGCCGGAATTGTTTCAAATTTTGTATTTGAAGTTCGCAATGGATACTATAGCCTATGACAGAAACTTGTCCGTGCAGGTCCACGCCATTGTATAGCCCCCATATAACGGTACCTCCCGATATTCGGTATTTTTAAGTTTTAGGGGCATTATTCACCGAAAATGTTTCAAATTTGGTATTTGAAGTTCGCAATGGATATTGCAGCCTACGACAGAAAACTGTCTGTGCAGGTCCACGCCTTCGTATAGCCCTCATATAACGGTACCTCCCGATATTCGGTATTTTGATGATTTTAGCGACATTACTCAGCGGAATTGTTTCAAATTTCGCATTTGAAGTTCGTAATGGATACTACATCCTAAGACAGAAAATGAGCCATGTAGCTCCACGTCTTCGTATAGCCCCCATATAACGGTACCTCCCGATATTCGGTATTTTGATGTTTTTAGTGATATTATTCAGGGGATTTTTTTTTTCAAATTTAGAATTTGAAGTTCGCAATGGATACTATAGCCTATGACAGAAAATTGTTTGTGCAGGTCCACGTTTTGGTATAGCCTCCATATAATAGTACCTCCCTATATTCGGTATTTTGATGATTTTAGGTACATTATTCACCGAAAATGTTTCAAATTTGGTATTTGAAGTTCGCAATGGATACTATAGCCTATGACAGAAAATTGTCTATGCAGGTCCACGTCTTCGTATAGCCCCCATATAATGGCCTCCCTATTTTCGGTATTTTGATGATTTTAGCTACATTATTCACCGAAAATGTTTCAAATTTAGTATTTGAAGTTCGCAATGGATATTGTAGCCTATGACAGAAAATTGTCTGTGGAGGTCCACGTCTTCGTATAGCCCTCATATAACGGTACCTCCCGATATTCGGTATTTTAAAGATTTTAGATACATTATTCACCGAAAATGTTTCAAATTTGGAATTTGAAGATCGCAATGGATATTGCAGCCTACGACAGAAAACTGTCTGTGCAGGTCCACGTCTTCGTATAGCCCTCATATAACGGTACCTACCGATATTCGGTATTTTGGCGTTTTTAGTGACATTATTCAGCGGAATCGTTTCAAATTGGGTATTTGAAGTTCGCAATGGATACTATAGCCTATGACAGAAAATTGTTTGTGCAGGTCCACGTTTTGGTATAGCCTCCATATAATAGTACCTCCCTATATTCGGTATTTTGATGATTTTAGCGATATTATTCAGCGGAATTTTTTTTCAAATTTAGAATTGAAATTCGTAATGGATAGCCCCCATATAATGGTAACCTATGACAGAAAATTGTCTGTGCAGGTCCACGTTTAGTAACATTTTTTTTCATGTTTCGCATTTGAATATTGTTATGGCTTATTACAACAGTTGCCTATGAAGTTCCACGCCGTCGTATAGTTTCTAATTTTTAAAATTTTAATAGAATATATTTTTTTTTTTTGAAAATTTCCAAATTTGTCCCAAATTGTGGAGGGTATTCAAAGTTCGGCCCGGCCGAACTTACAGCCTTTTTACTTGTTATTTATATGCATTGTTTATGAAATTGAAAAGTCTCATTATTTATTCTTAGGGCTCCATTTCGATATTGAAAAGGAAATTTTTCAGAATGTTGGCTTCTAAAAATAAATTGTTGACAAAAACGAAAAGTCCCACCCCTCTTCGATATTGAGAAGGACTTGTTTAAAAATAAAATTGTTGAAAATATCAAATAGTCAAAAAGTTTTTATTCTTATCTTTTCGTGGTCCCTCAAGGCCTTCCCTTTTTCTAGTAATATTTTCATTCGATATTGAAAAGAAACATTTTTCAAAATTTAGCTTCCATATTCCCACTAACCGTATAAAATCGCTAGCTTCCTAACCCATTTATTGTTATTTATTTATTAATTTTGCACATAATTACAAGTATTTTTATATAGAAAAAATATTAAAGAAAATGTGTTTGAAAAAAATTTATAGAAAACCAAATCATCTTCCTCTTCTGTGTTCTGTGTATCTTTAAGAAAAAAAAAAAACAATTCAAAATTTCAAAACTGTCTCTACTAACTTTTCAATAAACTTTTCTTCTCTAACTCTCCTTAGAAATAAACAAATTTTGTAGATTTATAAACTCAAAACTAATTATTAACTTAACTTTGAATGTTGTTGGTTGGAAGGATTCTCTTTTTCCTTTCAATATATGACCTGTTCCAGAACTGCAAGAATGTAAAAGTTTTCACTACAGTAACCGATTTTTCCTTTATGATATCGGAGAAGAATGCAAAACTAGTAGATTCTAGCTGGCTCTGGAATAAATCAACAGTTGAACAGAGATTAGTATTCAATTTAAAGTAAAATTGAGACTTCTAAGGAATCTCTGTCCAATATTCTTGCGAGAGACCTTGGAGGATTGGAAATTTGTTTTCTATATTTAACATTCTCCTGGAGAGTCATTGTTTCTACCTTCAATGTAATTGTGGTTTTTCGGTCGGTCTTTTTGGTAGTTACTAGCCGTCTTTTTCTTTCCACTACTAATTAATTAATTAATTTTGTATTACTTTCTTGTTGTTGTTTGTTTAATTGTGGTTTTCTTGTAAATACCAGCCACTAACACTTATTACATATCTATATCGTTTTTATAACTTTTATATATATTTGTAAATAAATTAAAAAAAAAATATTGTTGTTTATGTTTAGTTTTTTTTTTCTAATAATAATTTATTTGTGTAAAAAAAAATGATGGATGAACAACAAAAATATTAAACACCTATTTGAACCTGTGACGTTTGTGTTTTATAAAAGCAAATTATTTAAAAAAAAATAATAAAAAAAGTCGTATGCCATGTTGAGGAAGATGATGAGCGTAAGAAATCGAATTATTTCTTCTACTATATGTATATGTAAAATAATACATTTTCTTTAGAATATAATTGTATTTAAAAAAAAAAAAAACTTTAAAAAACATTAAAAAAAATATAAAAAAATTAATAAAAAGAATTTAAAAAAAATAAAAAAAAATTAAGAAAAAAATTTAAAAAAAAATTGAAAAAAAATAAAAAAAAAGAACAAAAAAAATCACACCAAACACTTGAAACAGTTTACAAATCAAAGCAAAATGCTTGTGTTCCTCCACTTGACCCAACCCTTTCTATTTTACACTTTTTTAAATCCACCCCCCCTAAATCTGTAATATAATATGTTTTCCGATTTCCTCTCGACATTTTTATTAATTATGCTTCCTCTTCTCTTTTTTTTCTCTTGCAGGCCGAGGAGAAACACCAACAACAAATGGTGGCCAAGACCACCAAAACGCCACGCAAGAGACAGCCGAAAAAGACGCTTATCACCAACGATTATGAGGCTGAACCAAGTCCCCAACAACAGGATGCAACGGCAGCCAGCCATCATCAGCAACAACAACAACATGTTCAGCAACAGCAACAACAACAACCCACATATTATGATTTTAACAATAAATGGAATACAACAGCTTTGAAACAGGAGAACAATACAACAACGCCGGCTGTTCAGGTGCCAGCCATAAATATTCCCACATATGTGAATCCTCATACCCAACAGCATGCCCAGCAGCAGGCTCAGCAGCAGCAGCAACAGCAAGCCCAACAGCAGCAGCAACAGCAAGCCCAGCAGCAGGCAGCCGCAGTGGCTCACCAGCAGCAGCAGCAGCAACAACAAGTGCCACAACCTGCTCATCTGCAATCATCACAAGCCCAATCACACCTAACCAACCTATCGCCGTACTATCCCAATTTCACACAACAAATTGCCTCACAATATTCTGCCTGTATGCAACAGACGGCAGCTGCTGCCGGAGCAATACAGCACACCCTGTACAATCTCAATCAGCATCAGCAGCAAATTCAACAACAACAGCAGCAACAGGCGGCAACTCAGCAGCAGCAGCAACAACAATCCCAGCAGCAGCAACAGGCCCAGGCTCCAGCAGTAGCTAACGCCGCCGTGGCAAGTGCCACACCCACAAATGCTGTGGTGGCCACCCCAGCAGCAGCGGCAGCCAGCCAACAACAGCAGGAGGAGCAACAACAGCAACAGGCCGCCCAAGAGGCAGCCAGCAACAAAGTGATTGTACCCAATATCGAAGAGGAATTGGATTTCCTTGCCGATTCCACGCCCAAACAGGGCTATGCCAGTGCCAGTGATACGTCACGCAACTCCTCGAGCAAACCAACCAACATCGGCATCTACAATCCCAACACAAACAGCAACGATTCCACAGGCAAGCTCTCCACGAAATCCAATGCCAGTGCCTCGAATGCATCAGGTTCCTCTCATCTCTTGATGGGCAATAGCAGTGCAGCGGCCAACTCAACGTCGTATGTGCCTCCCGAAAAGAAGCCGGTGGTGGGCACCTCAATTGGCGAAAAGAAAACCCAGTTTATGGACAGCTATTTGAAGTTCTTGCAAGGTGATCGGGAGGAGGATACAGCGGCCACGGCCAAGGGTGGTCGGAAAAACAATTATGCCAAGGCAAATAATGGTGGCGGTGGAACCGTGGGTGGTGGTGGCGGAAGTGGTGGCGGTGGCGGCGGCGGCGGTGGTGGTAAACGTGGCAAACAAGCCCAGCAACAAGCTCAAGCTCAGCAGCAGGCCCAAACGCAACAACAACAACAAAACATGAATCCCTCAAACGATGAAGCCCTGGCCGCAGCTCACGGCTTGGATCCTCATGGTGCTCCTAACCCCCAACAACAGCAACAACACGGGCAAATGTTGACCGGTGATGATGCCCATCAAATCAAGATACTATCTCAGACACAAATTTTACCCAAAAAGCGACCACATGCACAAATGCAGGCTGCTGCTGCGGCAGCGGCTGCCCAGCAGCAACAACAACAACAGCAGCAGCAGGCGGCAACAGCCAACAATTCGAATTCCCATACAGGTACATCGGTAATACAACAACATCCCCAACACTCAGAACATCAGCAGCAACAACAACATGAGCAATCATTCCGTCCCTATGGACAACATCAGCCACAACATCAACCCCAACATCATCAGCAGCAGCAGCAACAGCAATACTGTGCACAAATGGCCTATGGCTCAACGGCAGCCGCAGCCGGAGCAGCAACCTCAACCGCCACAACAACTGGAGGCGGCGGCGGCACCGGCACCAGTCAAGGTATGTTGCTACTTGACCAACAATCCAATTCTTCTACTACTACTACTACTCCTCCCACAACTAGCCGTAGTCCATTAAATGCTTACAACAACTCTACTACTACAAATACAACTACTTCTACTACAACAACAGCTCCTCACCATAATTCCTCTTCCGCCGCCACTAGCGTACCGCACAACAATCATCATTTTTTGAATTTTCTCTGGTCATGGCGTTGAGAAACCGGGAAATAAATCCCCCCCAAAAAAAAAGTTTGAAAGTAAAACAAAAACACAGAAGTGGCCAGAAAAAAGGCCATGTATTCCTCCAAAATTAAAGAAAGAAAGAAAAACCACAACACCAATCACTTTTATATATATTCGAAAACATACAGAACAAACTATATATGAAACAAAAGTATTTATATATACATATTTACTAAACGACAAAGAGTAGTATATCCTCCCTCCCTTCAAAGTATAGATTTTGGATATTAAGTTTTTCTTCCCCTTATTTTCTTTCTTTCCCTTAATCTATCTTGGTTTCTGATGGCCATACGGAGTTAGATTTTGGAGTGGATTCATTTTTTTGGCTACCCCAGTGGAAGTTTTTTATACCCTCCACCATACATAGTGTGGAGGGTATATTGAGTTCGTCATAAGATCAGCGTAAAATTCTAAGATGACCACTATAGAGTCAAAACGAATAAAGATAGGAAGTTAAAATTCTTCACAGATCTGTCTTTTGTCGGCAGGCAGGTCAAGTTCGAAAATGGGATATATCGTTCCACGATATCGTATATCCCCCCATAAAACGGGGGAACCCCCCGATATCCGGTATTTAGATTATTGTAGTCAAAATTTTCGACGAATTGTCTAAAATCCACACAAGGAAGAATCCACCTGGAAGGGAATTGTTTACATAGGTCCGCGATATCATATAGCACCCATACAACGATACCCCCGATATTCGGTATTTTGATGATTTTATCCGCATTTTTCAACGGAATTGTCTGAAAATCAACACAAGGAGTTCCTTCTGAGTACTTTAACCCCTGGAAGAGAATCGTTCATATAGGTCCATGATATCGTATAGCCCCCATGCAACGTAACCCTCCTATATTCGGTATTTTTATTATTGTAGACAAATTTTTCAATGAAATTATCTGAAAATCCACACAACGTGTTCTTTGTGACTACTTTACCTCCTGGAAGAAAATTGTTTATATAGGTCCACGATATCGTATAGCCCCCATACAACGATACCCCCCGATATTCGGTATTTTGATGATTTTTGCCACATTTTTTCAACGGAATTATCTGAAAATCGACACAAGGAGTTCCTTCTGACCCCTGGAAGAGAATTGTTTGTATAGGTCCCCGATATAGCCCCCATGCCCCCATAACCCGATATTCAATATTTAGATAATTTTATCGACTTTATTCACCTCAGTTGATTCAAATTTTGTATTAAGAATTCGTAATGGGTACTACTGCCTATGACAAAAAATTGCATGTGCAGGACCACGTCTTCGTATAGCCTCCATATAGCGGTACCCCCCGATATTCGGTATTTTGATGATTTTAGGGACATTATCCACCGAAATTGTTTCAAATTACGTATTTGAAGTTCCTAATAGGTACTAAAGCCTGTGGCAGAAAATTGCCTATGCGGGTCCAGGCCTTCGTGGAGGCCCCATATATCGGTACCTTCCTAATTTCGGTATTTTGACGATTTTAGCGACATTATACACCGGAATTGTTTCAAATTTCGCATTTGAAGTTCCTAATAGGTACTACAGACTGTGACGGAAAATTGTCTATGCAGGTCCAGGTCTTCGTATAGCCCTCATATAACGGAACCCCCCGATATCAGGTATTTTGATGATTTTAGCGATATTTTCCACCGGAATTGTTTCAAATTTGGTATTTGCAGTTCCTAAAAGTTACTACAGCCTGTGGCAGAAAATTGCCTATGCGGGTCCAGGCCTTCGTATCGGTACCTCTATATACGGCATTTTGATGATTTTAGCTACATTATTCAGCGGATTTTTTCAACTTTCGTATTTGAACATTGTATTGACCTATGCTGGTTCACATCTTCGTATAGACCCAATATAACGGTATTTTTAAAATTTAAACAGAATTTTTACGGATCCTTTATTTTGAAATTTTCCAACTTTGTTCCAAATGGTGGAGGGCATTCAATGTTCGGCCCGGATGAACTTACAGCTTTTTTACTTGTATTTTTCCTAATTTTATACCCTCAGCCATATGGCTAGAGACGGTTTATATCATTTGATACGGCCAAAAGGTGTCTCATCGAAATAACGGTTTTAGACCCTAGGTTTCTTTGGACCAAATCCATTTTAGGACATTTGGAGTCGATCTAGCGATGTCCGTTCGTCTGTCTGGCTGTCGCGATAACTCTCGAAAGGAGTATCCGCTTTGATTCAAACTTGGTACAGCGTAACATTATTGTCATACATAGATAGAGTTCGGAGATGGGCAATATCGGTCCACTCCTTCTGGCACATCCCCACAAAAGGTCGACATTTTCAAAAAAAAAAAAATATATTTTATTGCAGAGAAAGAGAAAGGATAATTCGATTTTGCTCCAACTTTGCGAATTCTAATATTTGCATCAGTGTCATCTATGTCAGGTGCGAAAATGCTCAATAATAGTCTACTTTATCAAGTACCTCGCCCAAGGGTCAAAATTTTTAATAATTATACCCTTTTATAAAATGTGATGTAAATGTCCGATTGTCTTCAAATTACACTTATCACAATATTCATATAAACCCAAGGTCTGGTGTGAAGATGGAATATGTCGGTCCACTCCTTCCAGTACCTTCCCCATAAAGGGTCAAAATGTTGAATATCCATGAAGCTCATAAAACGCGAAATTAACATTCGATTCCATTCAGACTTGGTAATAAGCATCTGGTTCTCTTCAAATTACACACATCACAATATTTTTAATAACCCAAGGTCTGGTGTGGAAATGGGATATATCGGTCCCCTCCTTCTGGTACATCTCCCACAAAGGGTCAAAATTTTGAGCATCAATGAGGTACATAAAACGCGCAAATACCATTCGATTAAATTCAGACTTTGTATGTCTCACTATATCCATCAACACAAAATCTTTTTTAAATATAATACAGATCGCACATCTGGCCTACATCCTCTGGATCAGTACAGTAACCAATCTAGGAGCTCGGGAAGCAATGAAATGATTTCTTACCACTGGGGTAGCACTCTTCCTTAAACTATTTTACCAGAGATACGTAATTGTTTTTTTTTTTAATTTTAAATTTCCATAAAATCTCCTCCACCCACCCACATTCAATTAGGATTTCTATTTGTAAAAATTAGTTCCCCAATATGGTTTCTTTATAATTTTTAATTCATTTCTTCGTCTTCACTGTAAAAAAATGCATTATGAATTATTTTTGTTTTATTGTTAAATCAAAAAAATCATTATTTGCAAAAAACAAGACACAAGTATTCCTTTTTTTTACTAAAAAATTAATAAAAAAACACAATAATTTATATAGTCAAGAAATAAATACGAGTATAAAAAAAATCTTATATTTAAATAAGATGACAAAAAAAAATTGAATGAAAGCAATCAAAGCAAATACTAAAAAAAAAATAAAAGAAAAACTCTTCTATGTAAATCAAAAGTTTTTTAATTAACAACTGGTGGTGGAATGGAAAGGATATGGAGAGCAGCAGCGGCAGAATAAAAACCTGGCAACCGCCTCTTTTTGGATATGAGAGATTGGTGGTATGGCTATGCGTGGGGCGTGCGGAATGAGGAATTTTATTGTTGTTGTTCTTGGAATATATTTCCGATTTTATATATTTTTTTACTAAATCAAAAAAATAATGCAGTTGAATGTGATATTTTAAAAAAAAAATTATGTATATATTTTTTTTTTTTTTTGAAAATTTTTATCAAAAACGTAGAAATTGAAATTAATTAGTTCAACTGCATAACATAAATATTTTATTTTTTTTTAATTTTTTATAAATTTTTTTTTATAAAATTTTTTTTTAATATGTAATTATTTATAATATTTTTTTAAGAGCTTTTACTGTTTGCAAATTTATATATTTAATAATATTATGTAAATACTATTATCATATGATAGCTGCAAGCGATCCAATTTTTCGAACTTGAAGAAAAAAATTATAAAATTATTTGTTCTAGGATTTTTTTTTTTATAAAAATCTTATAAAATATTTAGATTTTATTTCAGGAAGTTAAAAAAAATATATTAAAGACATCTTCCTGAAAATATGAATATAGAAATAGAGGGAAATTATTAATGTCTTAGACATTAGATGTGACTATATAGAAGAAATATTACTTTTTTGCGTCCTCCTTCAACCGTGTTCTTGGAAATAATGCAGCAGTCCTATTAAATACTTTTTTAATTTTGAATCTTTTATAGTCATCACTACTATGTCGGCATTATACAGCCCAATCATGAATAACAATTCCGTGCATATTTTATTTTTTTTTTTTTTTCTATAAAAACTTTAATCTTTCTTTTACCCCTCTTCAGAAGGGTATACGTTTTTTTAAAACAGCAAAAATGAGTCCTATCAAAATAATAGGCTTAGATTGGTTTAAGGATGCGCAGCAACACGAATTCGGCCACTGTTTCATTCCAATGTGTTCACCCTGGCAAAGAAATAAAGGAGAGATATAGAAGCGAGAAGAGGAAGAAAATATTTATAGAGAAAAGTATAGTTAGTAAGGTGGTGTGCCCAGCCAGGGAATGCCTTTGGCCATCACTGTTATCCCATCTCGAGGTCAGATATCTGAAACTGCCGTGGCCAGTCAGTATGCCTACCGCAATTCTTAAATCAGACCTTCAAAGTGATAGATAGAAGAGAGCTTGTTCATCTTCACGAGATTACCGGCCAGATGGATTAGTGTAGCTATCGGCCACGAGCTGATTAATTAGCCACCTCATTCCCCAATATGTGGCCCACCAAAGCTTAATGAAATCACGCATTTCAATGAGGGCTTTCTTGAAGTTAAGAGTGGTTCTCGATTTAAAGGCACTTCACTCGATAGCTGTAAGGATCGTCTAACTATCAACATATACAGCCTCTGGTCCGGCTATGCTATTTCATAGTTCTTTTATCGTCTCCTTCTTCTGTCTTCTTGATTGCAAGAATTTCCGTCTCACTCTTTCTAGTGCCTGCCCCACGAAGGGCCAATGCGCTCACAAAATGCGAAATAAGTATCCTATTTATACCCTCAACCTTATGACTAGAGAGGGTATATACCATTTGATACGGCCAAAACGTTCCTCATCGAAATAAAGGTATCAGACCCTAGGTCTCTTTGGACCAAATACGTTTCAGGACAAAGAGAATAATTTATTGCACAGAAAGAGAAAGGATAATCCGATTTTGCTCTAACTTTGCAAATCCTAATATTTGCATCAGTGCCAGGTCGGGTGAGAAAATGGACAATATCGGCCGACTCCATCAAGTACATCCCCCACAAAAGGGTCAACATTTTGAATATCCATGAAGCTCATAAAACGCGAAATTAACGCCCGATTCCATTCAGACTTGGTACATCCCAATAATTTCAGCAATTCAAGACCTGTTGTACCTCCCCCATAAAGGGTCAAATTTTTGAATTACCAAAACGATTATAAAATCCGAAATGAGCATCCGGTTCTCCTCCGATTACACACATCATAATAATTTTATTAACATAAGGTCTTGGTGTGAAGATGGGATATATCGGTCCGCTCCTACGGGTACCTCCCCCACAAAAGGTCAAAATTTTGAGTATCCATAAAGCTCATAAAACGCGAAAATAACATCCGATTCCATTCAGACTTGCCACATCACAATATTTCCAACAACACAAGATCTGGTACAAAGATGGTAGATATTGGACCATTCCTTCTTGTACCTCCCCAACAAAGGGTCAAAGTTTTGAATAACCAAAACAATCATAAAATCCGAAATTAGCATCCGATACTCTACATATTTCACACATCCCAGTATTTCTACTAATACAAGATCTGCTGTGAAGATGGAATATGTCGGTGCACTCCTTCTGGTACCATCCCCACAAAGACTCAAAATTTTGAATATCCATGAAGCTCATAAAATGAGAAATTAACAACCGATTCCACTCCAGACTTGGTACATATGAATATTTCCAAGATCTTTAAAGAAGGTGGTAGACGTCGGAATATTTTTTCTGGTACCTCCGAACCAATATATATGTATTTCTGACCTATACACAAGTCCTTATGGTCCAAACTAGGAACTTTTTTGTTTCAAGGCTTCTGTTTTTTATTCAGGTCTCAGATGCAGACAAAAAGGTTTAAGTTTTAAGAGAGAGGGGACGGGTCGGTCATCTCCCCTTTCTATTACAGAATTTAATGGATAAAGTTTACTCCCAGGCGGAGATACAATCCAAAATTATTTACAAACTTAAAACTGGTTCCATTTTCAATATAATAACAATTTTTTATATAAATTTCAATATTTTTATCAACCAAAATAATCTTATCTAAATTTGTTTTTAATTTTTTACATGAAAAAAAAATTTATTACAAAAACAACAATATTATGGTGAGAAATATGTTGGTATTTTGTGGTAGAGTTGCAATTTTTGCCAGAAATTTATTTGAAAATTGAAATTGATTTTGAAAATTAAAAAAAAAAAACGTTGATTAAATCCTCCTCTATTTAGATCCCTTGAACCTCCCACCAAGACGTGAACAATGTTTGCGCAAGGCTAAGACCAACAGTATAGCCATATTAGGTACCACCGCTGCAGCAACTGGACCCACAGATGATGTCATGGCTGAGCCGGATGAATTTGCCGATTCGGATACCGATCCCGTGTGGACGCCACAGGAAGAAGATGTAATTCCTTGAATTTCATCTCAATTTGTTTCTTTTTTTTTAAAAAAAGAAAAATAAAACTCAATCAAAAAATAATTTTTAATTTCATTTTTTGTTTTTGTTTTTCCAAAAATATTAAAAAAAAAACTAAATGAAGAGTGAAGATGGCAAGGGATTTAAGAGAAAAATGGCCAGACGCACCAAAAGTTCGCCGCGTAAACATTTCAATCAGCAGCAGATGCAGCAGGTTGTGCAGCAACAACAGCAACAGCAGCAGCAACCTCAACAACAATTACAGCAACAATCACCGGTCCAACAGCAGCAACAGCAACCACCTCAAAATCCAGTTGTCTCCAATGATGGCTATACCCTTAACCATGATATGGCCAATACCTCGGCAAATTATACAAATTCATCTGGCGCTGGCGCCGGATCGGATAATTTTAAAGTAAAAAAAAAAATAAACAAATTTAAAAAAAATGAAAATTTAATTTTTGGGTCTTTTTTTTGGCAGACCGGTGATTTTATAGTTTTACGTACAGATTTGGTCAATGACTGGCCCACCATATGGCAGGTGGACTCCAAGTGTATTTTACAAAAATATGAAGCCTTCTATCAAAATGGTAAAACATTTTATCGCAATATGTCCAAGGTAAACGAAAAAAACTTGAATTTCCAAAAAAGGAATCTCTTTTAATGCCTCTCTCTCTCCCCCACTCTTTTTTTAGTATGCCTCCTGGAATCTGGATACCAAGAAATTGTATTTAAAAGCTCCCGTACGCATTCAAGTCCAATCTCACACAGAAACAATTGTGGAATTCCTACGCTCCGAACTAATAGCCGATGATACGGAACAATTTATTGAGAAAATCATGGAGGATTATCTGTCGTATCGAGATCACTTTGAGATCTATATACAGACAATGATATCACAAGTATTGGATCCAAGTTTCTTTTCGGAAATTACCAGGGAAAAGGGTAAGGGATTTGAAATTCCCCCCCAAAAAAAGGAAATTTAATTAAATATTTTCTCCCTTTTGCATAGATGAATACTTTTTGGGCAGTGTCCGAGCCTTGGATACAATATTGGATAATTGTAAACGTAAACTATTATCCATAACACCATGGACGCGCAGTGTTATTACCTCCATTGAAACCTGGCCCAAGTGTCATGTCTTCTCGGAATGGGGTCAAAATAATTTGACACAGAAAAATTGTGCAGGCTGTCATCAGCCAGGGATTTCGGTGCGTTTTCTGCTGTTTGGTCAACCCTACAATTCGAATACAATGCAAACAATACCCACAGATGCCCGTATGACTTATGAAAAGGTAGAGATCTGAGCTAAAATACAAACTTCTAAAAAATATTAAATAAATCTCTTTCTTTTTTTTTTTTTTTTTCGTTTCCAGGACATTCTTCTGTGTCGCATTTGTGCCGCCCGTGCAGATATCTTCCACAAGATTGCCCACGAGAAATATAATCTGTATGTGAACTGTTCTCGTCGCGTATCCGAGCTGCAGGCAGAAAATCCCAACAAATCATCAACGGAAATCTTAAATGATCTTCTCGCTGAACACAATTGGATAGATGAGGTAATGCCAAGCAATACGTATTTATAAGTATTTGTATATATTTTATTGTTGTTATGAAAATGGAACCAGGAAACATTTATTAGTTGGAAAGAAGGAATATAATAATTTTAGGTTATAGGAGGAGTATAGGAATGAAAGTAATTTTTTTTTTAGGATTTAGCTACCACAGGTTAATTGTAAGGATATATTATTTTTGCAACATAATTGCATTGGAGAATATATAAAGTAGCAAAAAACCTTTTTAAATGTCCTTTATAGCTTAAATATCTTCTGTAGATACAAGATTTTCTACTACTAGACAAAGACAACATAAGGCTTCTTTAAATGGATTTTTTTTTTTGATCTCTTACAGTTATGATGATCGTGATTTAAGGAGCCTATTGATGAAAGCCCTAAATTAAGTTTTCATAGTTCATAGAAAATTATTTTGAAGCTTTAGACGTTGATTTGGTTTAAGGAGATTTTGATTTGATTCAAAAATAGACTCTATAAATGAAAGCCTTGCAAGGTCTCCTGCAGATGGAATTTGTTCCAAGTCTTTTGAGGGTGTAGCCGTTGATTTTCATTTAAGGCGACTTTATAGATAAAAGTCCTACATTGAGTTTTCATAGTTTGAAGATGAGATCTCTTGTAGATGAAATTTATTCAAATTCTTTCGGAGCAATAGACATTGATTTGTTTAGATATTTTATTTTGAAGGGCTTTATGAAAGGCCTTCTCTTGTTTCCTATGGTATAATGGCCTGCAAGACCTTCTGTAAGTGAAAATATTACAGTATTACAGCTATTAGTAATTAGTAATATCATTGAACATAGTCAAAAATCCGTGGTGTTATCTTCCCCTATACTGTTTTATACCTATATGAGATAAAACAGTAAAGGGGAGGAGAAACTTAATCATCAAACAGTATCCTTGCCAGATTTTCGTTAATTGTTTGCGATTGGTGGTTTTCAGTGTTGTATCTTCCGATAAATCAGTGAGCTCTTCACTTGCTTTTGTCGAAATATTAGTTGGTAGATGGTCCAGAAATGAGTTTTATATTCAATTCAAATATTCGAGCTCTTCCCCGAAATGGGTGTCAAAGTTATTTCTTAATCATGTGATACCCTAAAACACTATAATATATTGGCAATTCTTCTTAAGTCCAAACCTATTTTTTTCTTTTTTGAAATAAGGCCATACAGTTCTGAGAAAATGTTGTTTTTGTTCGTGGCATTTGTCCTATATTTACACCCTCAAAAAATTAAAACAAAAAAAAAAATTTGGTCGATTTTATCCAAATTGTTAGGCCTTCTGCCTGTCCTAAACTCTAACCTCATGCGAAAATCCATGTCCATTGGTCATAAATTGTGATCTTTTAGAGCGCCTGCACTATCTGGAAATAATTCAGCTGCAATGGATGGGAAGTGAACTAGGATACTGTAATGGTTTACAACATCGGCGACTGCATCAGTATTCATGATCAAGAGACTGTCTCTTATATAGTTCGACCTGTCTTTTTCTCTACGCCTTTTTCAGTTGTATTTCAAATAATTATACCCTCAGACATATGACTAGAGAGGATATATACCATTTGATACGGCCAAAATGTGCCTCATCGAAATAACGGCTTTAGACCCTAGGTCTCTTTGGACCAAATCCGTTAAAGGACATTTTGAGTCGATCTGGCGATGTCTGTCCGTCTGTCTGGCTGGTGCGCACGGTAACTCTCGAAGGGAGTATCCGATTTGATTCAAACTTGGTACATCGTAATATTATTGTCCGAGATGGGCAATATCGATCCACTCCTTCTGGTACCACCCACACAAAATGTCAATATTTTCAAAGAAATAATTTATTGCACTGATAGAGAAAGGATAATCCAATTTTGCTCCAACTTTGCGAATCCCAATATTTGCATCAGTGCTAGGTCAGGTGCGAAAATGGACAATATCGGTCCACTCAAGTACACATCAAGTACTTCCCCCACAAAGGGTACAAATTTTGAATAATTAAAGCTCTTATAACATGTGATGTAAGTGTCCGATTATCTTCAAATTTAAAACATTCCAGTATTTTTATAAACCCTAGATCTGGTGTGAAGATCGATTATATCGGTCTACTCCTTCTGATACCTCCCCCACAAAAGGGTCAACATTTTGAATATCCACGAAGCTCATAAAACGCGAAATTAACATTCGATTCCATTCAGACTTGGCACATATCAATATTTCCATCAACACAAGATCTGTTATAAAGATGATAGAGATCAGAACATTTCTTCTGGTCCTTCCCCCACATAGGGTTCAAGATTTTTGGAAAACAAAACGCTTAAATAAGGCGTAATAAAAATATCCAACTCTCTTCGAATTTCACACATCCAAATATTTTTGCTAACGCAAAATTTGTTGTGAAGATGATATATATCTGCCAACACCTCCTAGTACCTCACCCACAAAGGGTCACAGTTTTCAATACTTTTATCTGTCATAACTTGCGAAACAAGTTGCCGATTCTCTATAAATTACGATTCTTTATAATTGTTATGATGGGCCGCCATAACAGCCGATAGTCGCTCAGAATAAATGCCGAATATTATTGCGAAAATATTCTGGAGGATGTATTAAAGCCTTGGGCACGCAAAGTTTTTGGCCGCAGATCTTGGACACTCCAATAGGACTCAGCACAAGAATGGTTACAAAATGAGGTTCCCCGCTTCCTTTCCAGCGCACAATGGTCACCAAAATCTCCAGATACCGGATACATTGGACTATTGTGTCAATCACTTATTCTAAAATTTAATGCCATTTCCGAAATTGTTTGCTTTCACTCGGTAAAATTAAAAAAAGGTAAAAATTATGGCGTTTGACTTTGTTGCAGTTTTTTTATCTCACCCTGTACATCTGCCAACTCCTTCTGGTACCTCACCCACAAAGGGTCACAATTTCCAATGCTTATATCTGTCATAATGTGCGAAACAAGTCGGCGATTCCTTACAACTTGCTATATCTAAATATTTGTCTTAACCAGAAATCTGATATGAATATGCAATTTATCGGAATTTATGATTTCGCATAAAATTCAATAATATTTTTATCTCTATTACATGGAGTATGCAAATAGAATATTTAGGTCGACTATATCTGTAACCACACGCATATTTCAACATTTTCTAAAAATTATTACATATCTCATATAAAGTAAGGAAGTAGTCGATATAGCCCAAATCTGGCACGTTGTAATATTTATATCAGTCTTAGGTCAGATACGAATTAGTCAAAAAGGGGCCAACTGCTTCGGATTATTAACATTTATTATTATTATTTTTATTTTTTTTTTCTTGTAACTTTTATTTTCTGTGGCTTTTTATTAACTTAACTTCATTAAATTTTTAAATTTAGTACACAAAATAACTTCAAAAATTTCAAATAGGATTTCTAATATATTTTTGATTGGTTTTTGTGTATTCTAAATTAGTTGTAACGGGTAGTAGTTTTGAAATTTATATAAATTGGTAATATTAATTTTTTAAATAATTACTAATTTTCTATTTTTTCCCACCATCTCTCTCTTCTTTTAGCTCTTCCGTAACATGAGAAATTCGTGGGCCGAAGTCGAAAGCCTCGAAAGACAAAAACGCTTTAGAGAAGTCTCGCAGTGAATCAATCAAATCCAGCAGCAACTAAAACTAAAGAGACTTCTCTTTTTTTTTGGCTAAGATAGACACATACAAACATACTCACAATGGTCGTGTGTGGATTATGCTACATATTCCTTCTATTTGCAATACAGATTTAAAAAACAAAATTGAAAAACAAACAAAAAAAACTATTCATTGATAAGTTTTATTAAAAAAAAAATATAAGAAAGAAATTGAAACAAAAAAAAAGGATAACTATTAAACTAATCTAAAAGCAAATTAGTTTTGCTTATAAATATATATATAATAAAAGAATATATATATATATAAATATATACATAAAATATATATATGAATATATGTTAAAAAATAATAATAATAATAAAGTATACATATATAATAATAATACTAATTATAATATTAATACAAAATAATAATAATACTATTATTATTAATAATAAATAATAACAATTAGAAACCCACACTTAATTTACTAAAAACCAATAAATCATAATTTTAGCATACAAAAATTTAAAATTTTTGTTTTATCTATCACACGTTATTATTATTATTAAATAAATAAAAATGAAACCCATTTTATTATTATTTAGAAAGAAAAACAAAGGAATAATACCCACACTTTTTTGTAACATGATTTAGTAATATCTTAAAATTAAATAATACTACATTTTTAATTAGTTTATAAAAAAAATCAAAAGAAAAAAAACATAACATACACCCCTGAGAGCATAATCATTCATGGAAAAGAAATTTTGAAAATAATGTTTGAGAACAGAAAAAGAACAATTTTTATTTGTTTTTTTTTTATGGCAATTCTATGATTTTGTTTTATTTTTTTTTTAATTATTATATAAATAAATATTTTTTTTTTAAATGAAAAAATATAACATCCAACATCAAAAATATATTATAATAATTTTTTTTTATTATTATTATTTAGTTGTATAAAGTTAAGTTTTTCTTTTTGTCTATATATAAATAGAATGTCATAAGAATTTACCACCCCCCCCCCCCTGCATCCACACAGAGAGATAATGAAAAAAATTGAAAAAAAAAAAAAACATATATTTTGTATAAAAAAAATCATCAACTGCAACAACAATAAGAACAAGAACATCATAATAAATACAAACAAGAAAAAAACAAAACAAAAATTCACAATTCATAACACATTTTATAAATAAACATGAAAAAAATATATATATTTAAGTTTTTTTTCCTTTTCGACTAACTAACTCTACAGCAGCAACTATTGGAACGACTCAAATTTAGTAAAAACTCTTCGATTTTTTGACATTTTATCCAGAGTTAGGTGTTTTTACCCTGACTCGACGAACTATTTTTCTAGGGGACCAAATCCGAGACCCCATATTTTTGACCCGAAAGTCCGGGTTCAAGGCCCGCGCTACACCCAAAACCACTTACCCGATATAGACAATATAGGTGACGTTTGAAAGCTTATGAAAGTACCAAAAAATTGGGGAGTTTTTACTAAACTCGAGTTAAGCCCAACTTTTTCTTCATCAAACCACGGACACATTTGAATCAATTTTTTTTTTTAAATATAAAAAAAAAATTTTCCCTCTTTTCTTTGGCAGGAATCTTCTAAATTACAATAACAGTTTTTTTCTTTTTTTTTCGAAAAAAAAACTTCAAGACAGTTCCATTGAAAAGTGTTGTTACCGAAAATCGGGAGGTACGATACGATATGAGGACCATAAGATATCGGGGGGTAAAGTACCCGAAAAGAACTCCATGTGTAGAATTTTACCAAGTATGTAATATGTATGGTCAACATTTTTTTTTTTCTATTTTTTTTTTTTTTTTTGATGAATTGAAGGATAACTTAAAAAATGTTTTAAAATCGCGTTTAAAAATGACCTCAAAAAATATCAAAATATCCACGTTTAAAGACCTCTAGATGACCTCAAAAAATAGTAAAAAAAGTCACATTTAAAGGCCACTATATAATGTTAAAAGGCCTCTGGATTACCTCAAAAATTATATAAAAAATCCACGTTAAATGACCTATAGATAACCTTAAAAGGTTTTTAAAAGATTCACATTTAAAGGCCTCTAGAATGACCTCAAAAAGTTATTTAAAAAGACACGTTTGTAGGCCTTTAGATAACCTGAAACATTTATTTAAAAAATCAGCGTTTAAAGGCTTCTAGATCACTTCAAAAATGAGATGACCTCTTAAATTTAAAAAAATCCACGTTTAACGACCTCTTCATAACCTCAAAAATCAAAAAAAAAAAACTATGTTGAAAGGCCTCTACATAACCTCAAAAAATTATTTAAAAATCCGCGTTTGAAGGTCTTTAGACAACTTAAAAAATGTTGAGGGTCACTTAAAAAGTTCTATAAAAAATCCACGTTTAGATCTTGAAGGTCCTTTAGAAAAAGTTTTTAAAAAATCCACGTTTAAACCATTAAAGGACATTTACAGAAATTCTTTAAAAAATTCACGTTTAAGCCATTAAAGGACATTTAAAAAATTCTTTAAAAAATCCACGTTTAAACCATTAAAGGACATTTACAAAAATTCTTTAAAAAATCCTCACTTAGTTCTTTGAAGGTCCTTTAAAAATTTTCTTTTAAAAAATCCACGTTTTAAACTTTGAAAGTCCTTTAGAAAAATTCTTTAAAAAATCCACGTTTTGATCTTACAAGGTCCTTGACCAAATTTCTTTAAAAAAAATCCACCGTTAGATCTTTGAAGCACTTCAAATTTGTACTACTCTGCACAACAAAAAGATTACACAAGATACGAAAAAGCCAGTAGTGTTGCCAACTTTCCAAATTATTTCTCCTCAATTGTTTATGATTCTTAAACAAATCCACAATTACACATATTTAAACAATTCAATTCGATCTTGGAATGACCTTAAATAAAATCCACGTTTAGCTCGTTAAGGGTCCTTTAGAAAAGATATTTCAAAAATCCACGTTTTGCTCGTTAGGGGTCCTTAGTAAAATTTTTTGAAAAATTTACGTTTAGCTCGTTAAGGGTCCTTTAAAAAAATCTTTGAAAAATCCACGTTTAGCTCGTTAAAGGTCCTTTAGAAAAATTATTTAAAAATCCACGTTTAGACCTCTGAAGGTCCTTTACAAAAATTCATTCAAAATCAACGTTTTGACCTTTAAATATTCTTAACGAAAATTCTTCTAAAAATCCATGTTAAGATTTTTGAAGGTACTTTACAAAAATTCTTTAAAAAACCCACGTTTAGACCTTTGGATATTCTTGACGACAAACATTCTTTAAAAAACCCACGTTTAGACCTTTGGATATTCTTGACGACAAACATTCTTTATAAATCCACGTTTAGACCTTTGAAGGTCCTTTACAAAAATTCTTTAAAAAATCAACGTTTTGACCTTTGAATATTCTTGACGATTTTTTTTTAAATCTAAGTTAAGACCTTTGAGGTCGTTTTTAAAAATTCTTTAAAAAATCCACGTTTATACCTATGTGCACAACAGATAGGGTACACAAGGTACGAAAAAGCTCTTGGTGTTGCCAACTTCGATTCCTGCCATTTTGAAAAATTTTTAAATAAAATATTTTTTTCCATTTCTTTCTATTCATTTCCATAAATAGTTTTTGTTGTTTGTTTTTTGTAACTTTGGTGTGCTATTATTACATATATACACATATACATAATTACATATATACAAAAATATTTTTTTAATTAAAGATGCATAATAAGAAGTGAGTAATAATATATAATTTTTTTATTATTAATAATATAAAGAATTTTGTGTTTTTGTAATTAATTTATAGAAATGAAATGAATATAGTATATAAAATACAACAACAACAATATACTTTAGTAATACAACAACAAGAAAAATTAAAAAAAATAATAAACAAAGAAACAAGCAAGCAAACAAAAGAGAGAAAGAAAATAAAAATGAAACAATAAATATCTAATACTGTTGTAGTGTTCTGTTCAAAAGGGGAAAGTGGGGTTCAGGGTGGGGGTAAGCATCCATTTTTTTATCTACAATTTCAATACACATTCCAACATTCCATATTCTTCCAAATCCTTGAGTAGACCAAACATCCGTCTCTTAAATATGGGCAGGGTACGTTCCGTCAAGAGATCATACTCATCCAAAAGCTCCTTGCGTTTGGCATCAGCGGCTTTGGCCGTCGTCTTATCAATGTCATTCATTTCCTGATCGCCACCACCAACTTCATCCTCATCGGAATTCTCCGACGATGATGAAATATCTCTTATGGCTGTGGCCACCTCATCCATGTCGGGCAATTCATTGGAATTCGAAATGAAGAAAGGTATCGAAAATGCCGCCATACAAAGACCAAATATACCAATTTCCTTGAGATGTTGTAGGAAAATCTCTCTGGGATATACGACCCCCACGTCCAGTTGATAGTATTCCAGGTGTTCCCGTAAGGTTTGATAGTAGATGTCGAGCAGCTCTTTGAAATGTTGTTTGCGCAAATCACGATCGGTACTGGTGCAAAGATAGTGCATCAGGTCCACCACGGGGGAGGAATAGCGGGATAGCTGGAAATCGATTAGTTTGGCGGACACGGCTTCCTGGGTGTGGTCCTTAGAGGGGTAGGGAAGAAGAAAACAAAACAAATGAAAAATACAAGAAAAGAAAAATGGAGAAAATCCTCTAAAAAATCCTTGTTTTAGTCCCTGAAGGTCGCTGACAAAAATTCTTTAAAAAATCCACGTTTAGATGGTTAAAGGTCCTTGACAAAAATTCTTTAAAAAATCCACGTTTAGATGGTTAAAGGTCCTTGACAAAAATTCTTTAAAAAATCCACGTTTAGATGGTTAAAGGTCCTTGACAAAAATTCTTTAAAAAATCCACGTTTAGATGGTTAAAGGTCCTTGACAAAAATTCTTTAAAAAATCCACGTTTAGATGGTTAAAGGTTAGAAAAATTCTTTAAAAAATCCCCGTTTAGATCTAAGAAGGTCCTTTAGAAAAATTCTTTAAAAATCCACGTTTAGATCTAAGAAGGTCCTTTAGAAAAATTCTTTAAAAATCCACGTTTAGATCTCAGAAGGTCCTTTAGAAAAATTCTTTAAAAAATCCACGTTTAGATCTCAGAAGGTCCTTTAGAAAAATTCTTTAAAAATCCACGTTTAGATCTAAGAAGGTCCTTTAGAAAAATTCTTTAAAAAATCCACGTTTAGATCTCAGAAGGTCCTTTAGAAAAATTCTTTAAAAAATCCACGTTTAGATCTCAGAAGGTCCTTTAGAAAAATTCTTTAAAAAATCCACGTTTAGCTCGTTAAGGGTTCTTTAGAAAAATTCTTTAAAAAATCCACGTTTAGCTCGTTAAGGGTTCTTTAGAAAAATTCTTTAAAAAATCCACGTTTAGATCTCAGAAGGTCCTTTAGAAAAATTCTTTAAAAAATCCACGTTTAGCTCGTTAAGGGTTCTTTAGAAAAATTCTTTAAAAAATCCACGTTTAGCTCGTTAAGGGTTCTTTAGAAAAATTCTTTAAAAAATCCACGTTTAGCTCGTTAAGGGTTCTTTAGAAAAATTCTTTAAAAAATCCACGTTTAGCTCGTTAAGGGTTCTTTAGAAAAATTCTTTAAAAAATCCACGTTTAGCTCGTTAAGGGTTCTTTAGAAAAATTCTTTAAAAATCCACGTTTAGCTCGTTAAGGGTTCTTTAGAAAAATTCTTTAAAAAATCCACGTTTAGCTCGTTAAGGGTTCTTTAGAAAAATTCTTTAAAAAATCCACGTTTAGCTCGTTAAGGGTTCTTTAGAAAAATTCTTTAAAAAATCCACGTTTAGCTCGTTAAGGGTTCTTTAGAAAAATTCTTTAAAAAATCCACGTTTAGCTCGTTAAGGGTTCTTTAGAAAAATTCTTTAAAAAATCCACGTTTAGCTCGTTAAGGGTTCTTTAGAAAAATTCTTTAAAAAATCCACGTTTAGCTCGTTAAGGGTTCTTTATAAAAATTCTTTAAAAAATCCACTTTTAGCTCGTTAAGGGTTCTTCATAAAAATTCTTTAAAAAATCCACGTTTAGCTTGTTAAGGGTTCTTTAGAAAAATTCTTTTAAAATCCACGTTTAGCTCGTTAAGGGTGCTTTAGAAAAATTCTTTAAAAAATCCACGTTTAGATCTTAAAAGGTCCTTCAAAAATATTCTTTAAAAAATCCACGTTTAGATCGTTAAAGGTCCTTTAGAAAAATTCTTTAAAAAATTCACGTTTAGATCTTAGAAGGTCCTTTAGAAAAATTATTTAAAAAACCCACGTTTAGATCTTTGCAGGTCCTTGACAAAAATTCTTCAAATAAACCACGTTTAGATCTTAAAAGGTCCTTTAGAAAAATTCTTTAAAAAATACACGTTTAGATCTAGGAAGGTCCTTTAGAAAAAATCTTTAAAAAATCCACCTTTAGCTCGTTAAGAGTTCTTTAGAAAAATTCTTTAAAAAATCCACGTTTAGCTCGTTAAGTGTTCTTTAGAAGAATTCTTTAAAAAATCCACGTTTAGCTCGTTAAGGGTTCTTTAGAAAAATTCTTTTAAAAATCCACGTTTAGCTCGTTAAGGGTTCTTTAGAAAAATTCTTTAAAAATCCACGTTTAGGTCGTTAAAGGTCCTTTACAAAAATTCTTTGAAAAATCCACGTTTAGCTCGTTAAAGGTCCTTTAGAAAAAATCTTTAAAAATCCACGTTTAGATCTAAAAAGATCCTTGACAAAAATTCTTTAAAAAATCCACGTTTAGATGGTTAAAGGTCCTTTAGAAAAATTCTTTAAAAAATCCACGTTTAGATGGTTAAAGGTCCTTGACAAAAATTCTTTCAAAAATCCACGTTTAGCTCGTTAAGTATTCTTTAGAAAAATTCTTTAAAAAATCCACATTTAGATGGTTAAAGATCCTTTAGAAAAATTCTTTAAAAAATCCACGTTTATATCTTAGAAAGTCCTTTAGAAAAATTCTTTAAAAAATCCACGTTTAGATGGTTAAAGGTCCTTTAGAAAAATTCTTTAAAAAATCCACGTTTAGATCTAAAAAGGTCCTTGACAAAAGTTCTATAAAAATATCCACCTTTAGATCTTAGAAGGTCCTTGACAAAATTCTTTAAAAAAACACTTTTAGATCTTAGAAGGTCCTTTAGAAAAATTCTTTAAAAAATCCACGTTTAGATGGTTAAAGGTCCTTTAGAAAAATTCTTTAAAAAATCCACGTTTAGATGGTTAAAGGTCCTTTAGAAAAATTCTTTAAAAAATCCACGTTTAGATGGTTAAAGGTCCTTTAGAAAAATTCTTTAAAAAATCCACGTTTAGATCTTAAAAGGTCCTTCAAAAATATTCTTTAAAAAATCCACGTTTAGATCGTTAAAGGTCCTTTAGAAAAATTCTTTAAAAAATCCCCGTTTAGATCTAAGGAGGTCCTTTAGAAAAATTCTTTAAAAAATCCATGTTTAGATGGTTAAAGGTCCTTTAGAAAAATTCTTTAAAAAATCCACGTTTAGATGGTTAAAGGTCCTTGACAAAAATTCTTTAAAAAATCCACGTTTAGATGGTTAAAGGTCCTTTGGAAAATTCTTTAAAAAATCCACGTTTAGATGGTTAAAGGTCCTTTAGAAAAATTCTTTAAAAAATCCACGTTTAGATGGTTAAAGGTCCTTGACAAAAATTCTTTAAAAAATCCACGTTTAGATGGTTAAAGGTCCTTTAGAAAAATTCTTTAAAAAATCCACGTTTAGATCTTAGAAGGTCCTTGACAATTTTTTTTAAAAATCCTCTAGATCTTTGAAGCACTTCAAATTTGGATTAATCTGCACAACAAATAGAGTGCACAAGGTACGAATTAGTGTTGCCAACTTTCCAAATTATTTCCCCTCAAGTATTCGTGATTCTTAAAAATTACACTTTTAGATCGTTGATCTTAAAAAGGGCCTTATAAAACCACGTTTAGCTCTTTGAAGGTCCTTTGCAAAACGAAAATTCACGTTAAGAACTTTAAAAGTGTTTTTCATAAAATTCTTAAAAAAACTCCACGTTCAGACCTTTGAAAGTCCTTTAGAAAAATTCTTTAAAAAACACGATCCCTCTTTCATTCTTTTGAAGTATCCCTAAAAATTCAGAAATTTGTTCCTTGAAAGAATTTATCTTCTTCTTCCCCACTTACATCATATTTGTACAGCATATTATTGTTCCAATAATCGCCATGACAGATGACAGCATATGGCGCCGCCTGCGGTCCATTAACACACTGCATAGAGACAATCTTAAAATGTTCCTCCAATTTTTTCAAAGCTTCAATTTGTTTTGCCGCCGTCACCCGACCATCCTGCTCCAACATGACACGAGTTTTCCGCAAATATTTTCTGGCAAATTCAATGGTAATGGGATCAATGTGTTGCGTGGTGGGCACTATTTAATTTTTAATTGATGTTTTTTTTAGCTAACATCCGCGACGTGCAAACCGCAGCAACCCGTGTTTAAAAAATGAAGCGGAAATGTTCTGTCCCAATGGTAATTAGAATTGCCACCACTGCCAGTGTTGTATTTGGATCGATTATTTGGTAGATAAATTAATCGAAAATACAACCTGCGATATTGTAAGGGCTCGTTAGGTCGGTATCATAAAGAAGGTAAATGTCAGGAAAAATTAAGGAAAAGCCGAAAAGCGGAAAAATGCCGCGTCATTCCCGTAGGTATAAAAGGGGGAAAAAGGAAAACGCGCCCTTATTATTCAAGTGGTGCGACAGTAAAATAGTGGTCATAAAAGTAAAAAAAAAATTAAAACCTGCCAAATTTCAAAATAAAAATTACTTTTTTTAAGGCAATAAAAGCCTCGATATTTATTTTATTATTTATGGTGAAGGCGTTAGTAATTGATTGTAAGTGATCCTTGTATGAATTATAATTGTGTAGATATATGAGTGTTTTTGTGTTGTGTGCTTTTATGTCTTTCAGTGTTTCGCCAAAATAATTTAAATTTCTCGAGGGTATCAACTGGCCTCCTCGGCGAACAAAAGCGGAGAGGTCAGCCCATCTTTGACGGCCACAGCAACCACCACAACGCAAAATTGAGGCCCCAGCAACCGCCTCCATAACACCAATTCCCTTGATCCATGATATCCGGGTTCTGCTTTATCCTGGTGGACGAGGTCGCGGAAGAGTGATCCTGGAAAAGAACAAAGCAGGTTGTACTAAAGAATGCAAAAAGCCAGGTAACAAAGTTATTTATTAAACTTACCGCTTGTTTGATACAACCACTGGCATAAAATAAAAACCAGAACCAGGAGGGAGACCCTGCAACAGAAAAAAGGAGAAATTCCATTAAATAAAATTTTAAGAAAAAGCAAAAGGCAGAAAAATTCATATAAATTAAGAGAAAGAACTAATATAATATTCAAATTTTTAATTAAGATAATATATTTAGGTTAAGTTGTGTTGTCTAAGTTTATTATTTGTGTTTTTTTTTGTGTCCAGCATAAATGTTCTTGTTTTTGTGAGGGACATTAACTATTCTAAATTTTATAAGTAAATTGGAGTGTAGGGTTACCCCAAATTACTTTGAGTGTTATAATCGAGATTTTTTTTGAGGTTCCGTTGAATATTGTGGACCAGTTTGCGGGTCCCTCACCACCTAAGAGAGCTCGTTTAGGCAGGTACTAATTGCATAACTTAGAAAGTCCAAAATTTGGTGACATTTAGTGGACTGAAGTAATGAAGGGTGGTCTGATATATATGAACTCCTCAAACAATGACTAAGAGATCCTGATAGTTAATGTTTCAAATTTCAGCTTGTTTGTTCTATTTTAAGGAAATCTTATATACTAATAAATTGTTCGTAATATGATTGTTTGTGTAATCATGATTGTCTAGTTCATTCATGAGAGAGTGAATTTGGTGTACATTGTACTGAGGGGAGTGGGTGTGGAATACGGGGCCCTGATAAAATTGACAGTTATGTAGGATCTCAGGGTCAAGGTTGGGCGGGCTAGTGTGGGAGTGGCAATATCAAACTCCTTTGTTCCAGGTGTACGTAGTGTTTGTGTTATGTAGAATTTGTATTTATCCATTAATTGTTTAATTGTTCGTCCCCAAGGCTATTGGTGTATGGGATGGAACCAACCCCTGAACATGGCTCCTGAGCTAGCGGCCACAACACCATAGTGCCGAAGCAGGTGGCACGTAACAATATGGCGCCCAAGCGAAAGCTATAATGTCTTAAATTCAGTGCAATAACAGCTTAGCACAGTGCAATAAACTATAGGGTTCAAATAGGCATAAGCGAAAATCACATTTTCTTACAACGATTATCTCATGTTGCAGACGCAGCTTTAATTCTTTAAAATTTGTGATAAACGTGCAATAGTAGATGAGGTTTTTAGAAAATTAGGATTGTCGTTCCAACTACAAGGGTCAGGTGCAATAATCTTGTTAGTTCCATGTAACAATGAATGTATTGTGTTTTATGACCTGTTTTTTTTTTGTGTTTCTGTATGTTTTATTTTAAAGTAGAAAAAATAGACGTAGGGTATAACCTAAGGGAAACGTGCAAAGCTTGAGGTGAAGCATCTCAATGTGCATTGTACGGAAGTACTTGTTCACGAGATCTTTTTCGTTATTTTCTTTCGAAAACTGCCGTGGTTTTACCCTCAAATTTATGTTTTTATGTAATTTTTGTATTTATTGTTTCGAAGTCGTCAAATCGAGATGACATAAGAGAGGAAAAGTACAATAGCGTTCGTGAAGAAGTTTTCGCAAACTGTATTGTACGAAAGAAAATTTAACCTCCTTCACGAGATCCGTATTCTCTTATGATGGGAAAACTGCCGTGGTGGTCGTCTCTAAATGTTTGTCTTTGAAACAAAATAAATAAGTGAATATGTAAAGTCCAGTCTAGCAGTACACCAGAACAACCGTAAAAGGACACTTATAATGCGTGATAGGATTTCTTATAACATAATGAAATAAGTCCACACACTCAACCTCAAAAGCAATTGAAAAAAAAAAAAAAAAAAAAAACACCAAACGAACTCTCATCGTCATTGTTTAAATCACTATTAACTATTGATATTGTCTTGTGTTTGAATGTTTTTGTTTATGGTTTTTGTCCTTAACTTATTTTGATTATTATTTTAGTTTTATTTACTATTTTCTTATTTTTATTTGATTTAATTATTTATTTTTTTTTTACTTGTTCTGCTTATTAGTGCGTTTTGATTATATGTTTAGTACACTTATAGGTTTAATTATATTTTATTTTATTAATTACTATTGTTCATTTTTTTGGTATTTATATATTTTGTTTTTTAAAGAACTTTTCTAAATTAGTTATTTTTAAATCATTAAGTCATACACCCCTGCTTTTATTATCTGAAATTGTGGCAATCTAAATTTCGGCACAACAAAAAAGTAAACCCACAGCTATTAATAGACAATTGATTTTTTTTTAATAAAATTAATTGGGTAAACGAGTTGAAGTCTGATGAGTGATTATACGGCGGGAAAAAGAAGAAGTAAACGCAATAGAACACTAGCTTTCGACACGAGCAGGATTTCTATACAATCACCCAAACCTAATAACAAAAAGAAAAAAGTAGTCTCAAACATGGAGCAATCCAATGGTATTAGGGATACAACAATAAGGGATTTGTCCGGATCCATTAACAACACTCAACCGAGTACCAGTAAGAGTGCTAGGGTACCATCGAATTTACCTCCAACGCCTACTCCAAGTAATCAGCAAGGCGATGTAAACAATGTAATCAGGAGTATGGTATGCGAAAGTATGAATGACGCCCGAGGGTATTTGAGATCATGGGTGGAAGAAAGTGTTGCCAAAGAAATGGATAAAATTCACTCGGTGATAAACCGATTGAGCGATAATGTCAGCAGGTTATCGATAAATGTCCAAAATCAGCCAACAATACCAAATACTTTACCGAACCCCCCGGGAAACCCTACAGATGAGTTCCCTACACAACATAGAGATAATGTTAATAATGGTAATCGCAGAAGCACTGTGATTCCATCCGTGATTAGTACTGGCATCCATGGAATAAAAGTTGAACGTTTTGGATTAAATTTTTCAGGGAAACCAAACAGTCTGTCGGTGGAAGATTTTATCTACCGGCTGGAATACTTTCAACAACATTACAAACTAGCTTGGGAAGACATTTTAAATGAATTCCATATTTTGGTGTCTGGTCCAGCCTATGAATGGTTCTGGCTCCAACAGAGGTCAAACAACATTAACGATTGGGATTCCTTAAAGCATGGGTTAAATGAAAGATTCAAGACAAGGCGAACAACATTTGAATCGATGCGGGATCTGTTAGAAAGGAAACAGGGGGCAACCGAGTCCATTGATGCTTTCTTTCATGAAATAAATCTAATGAGATCGAAACTGGAAAGGCCAGTCTCAGAATACGAGATTATTTCTTTGGTTAAGAAAAATTTGAGAAAGAATCTATCGAGTATTGTGTACTCGATGCCCGTGTCGTCATTAGAGCAGCTAAGAGTGGAGTGTTTGGAAATTGAGAGGACATTTTTTCGACGCGACCCATTATCTCAAGCTCCTCCACCAACCATAAACAGACCCATACGTGTACACGCCATGCAAGAAGAAGAAATAGAATACCCGAATTTGGTAGAACCGGAAGAGTTAGTAGATGTTTCGGCCCTAAACCAAATTGTTTGTTGGAATTGCCAAATAGCGGGTCATGGATTTAGGGATTGTCCGTCGTCCCAAAGAGGACTATTTTGCTTTAAGTGTGGAAGGCAAAATACCATAACACCCAAATGTGGAAATTGCAAAGCGGGAAACGTGAGAAAGAACGTGGTTCTAGCGGGGAACCATCGTTCTTCCGAACAACCCGCTGCGACGAACCCACTGTAGAATTAGTTGATACCATCGTCAATAACTATTCCCAAATTCGGCATTATCTTCCAATTGAGTTCAGGCAGAGACATTATAAAAACAAAAGAGCAGAAATTTTTCAGGAAGATGAATCTCGCAATAATTCCGAATCAATATCCATAGGGGTAAATAAAAATATGAAAAGTAGAATGAGGATAATGAAATTGAGGCAACGACATAAAGAAAATAAAGAATTAAAAAAATTGATATCCGAAGCCGTCATCCGGTGCAAATATAGAACGGATCCTAGACCATACGCTAGCATTAAAATCGAAGGGAAAGAGATAAAGGGTCTATTAGATTCTGGGGCTACGGTTTCAATACTAGGGAAGCATTGCCGAGAAATAGTTGAGGAATTAAACATTATTGTTGATCCACAGGACACGAATGTAAGTACGGCGTCAGGGAAAACCCATCGCATAGTGGGCAAAATAGAGGTAGAGGTAGAATATCAACAACAATTCTTAAAAATGCGTTTCTATCTATGCCCAGATCTAGAACAAGATCTTTATCTAGGAGCAGATTTCTGGAAATTATTTAATATTGCCCCAGAAATATTTCCCATAGACGAGATAACCGTGGACTTACAAGAGCAGATGCGTGGAACCTCGACCAACGAAAATAAGAATATGCACCAACTAACAGGGGAACAACGTAGACGCCTAGAAGAAATAATAAATAAGTTCCCAACGTTTGAAAAAAATGGACTGGGTTGTACGAAATTAGAGAAACATGCAATTAAGTTAGTAGGGAATGCGAATCCTGTCAAGGATAGACATTATCCTTTATCGCCGGCCGTACAGGAAATCGTATATAATGAAATAGATAAAATGCTCGCTCTGAAAGTTATTGAGGAGAGTGATTCGCCATGGAGTAATCGTACTACCGTCGTGCGAAAACCGAACAAGAATCGTTTCTGCCTCGATGCGAGGAAACTAAATGCCCTAACGGTGAAGGATGCATATCCATTACAGAATATCGATGGAATATTAAGCCGAATTGATCAAACCCATTTTATCAGTAGTGTCGACCTGAAGTATGCCTTCTGGCAGATTGAGTTGGAAGAAGAAGCGAAGCCATATACCGCCTTTACAGTACCAGGTCGACCACTATATCAATTCAGGGTCATGCCGTTTGGGCTTTGCAATGCGGCGCAAAGATTATGCAGGTTGATGGATAAGGTCATCCCAGGACGACTAAAATCCAATGTTTTCATATATCTGGATGATCTCCTGATTATAGCTGATGATTTTGAGAACCATGTCAGAATTTTGGAAGAAGTAGCTGAATGCCTGCAAAGAGCGAATCTGACGATTGGACTCAAAAAGTCGTTATTCTGTTTTCGAGAGTTGAAATACCTTGGATTCATAATCGGTAGCGGGATGTTGAAGACTGATCCAGAAAAGGTGAGCGCTATCCAGAGGATACCGCCACCAAAATCGCCGAGGGAAGTGCGAAGTTTTCTCGGTACTGCCGGTTGGTACCGGAGATTTATAAAAGATTTTGCATCCATATCTTCCGCCCTAACAGATACTTTAAAAAAAGGAAAAAAATTCGTAATGACTCCGGAAGCGATGCAATCTTTCCAATCTCTAAAATATGCTCTCACATCCGCACCGGTTCTCAGGCACCCTGACTTTAATAGAGAGTTCTTTATTCAATGCGACGCCTCGGAATATGGAATAGGAGCAGTACTTTTCCAAAAGAATGAATTTGGCGGAGAGAACCCTATCGCTTTTTATTCCCAAAAACTGAATTCCGCCCAGAAGAATTACTCCGTCACAGAAAAGGAATGTTTGGCCGCAGTTTTAGCGGTAAAAAGGTTCCGTCCGTACGTCGAGCTTATGAAGTTCACAATCATCACGGATTATGCCAGTCTTAAGTGGCTGATGTCCTTAAAAGATTTAAGTGGAAGACTGGCGAGATGGTCACTTCAACTTCAGGCGTACGATTTTTCAATTGAACATCGGAAAGGATCGGAAAATGTTGTAGCGGACACACTGTCTCGAATGTCGGTTGAGTCTGATGTCGTTGTAGAGGAATTGTGTGACGATAATATATTGGATTTCGAAACTACGGCATTTGAAAGTGAAGAATATGTCGAGTTGCGCAACACCATACAACAAAACCAAGATCGTTTGCCGGATTTAAAAATCGACAATGATAAAATCTATGTTCGAACCAAAAATTTTGAGCAAGAAATGATGGAATTTGAGTGGAAACTGTGGATACCTCAGGACATAACATATGTACTGATTGAGAAAGCACACATTTACGGTAGCTCGGTCCACGATGGTATAACGAAAACCTTAAAACGATTAAAAACTTATTTTTATTGGCCAAAAATGTCATCGCAGGTACGACAATTCATACAAAATTGTACAACGTGTAAAGAAACGAAATCGGCAAATCAGCGTATGAACCCTACGATAGGCAACGAAGTTATAACTGAGAGACCTTTCCAGAAGTTGTATATAGATTTTCTGGGAAAGTATCCCAGATCAAAACAAGGCAATTCCTACATCTTTATAGTAGTCGATCATTTTACGAAATTCACATTCCTACACGCGATGAGAGAAGCCACTGCATATAACGTGGTAAAATTTCTGGAAAATCAAGTCTTCCATACATTCGGGGTACCCGAGATCATACACAGCGACAACGGAAAACAGTTCGCCTCAAAAGTTTTCGCGGATATGATAAAAGATTACAAAATCACCCACATCACCACAGCCTATTACTCTCCGCAATCTAACGCATCAGAGCGAGTAAATCAGTCAGTATTAGCCGCCATACGAACGTATGTTGAAAACGATCACCGGGATTGGGATCTTTATTTAGCGGAAATCGAACAAGCATTGAGAACCTCAGTACATTCAGCAACTGGAACCAATCCTTTTTTCGCATTATTTGGTTATAACATGTTCACTAGTGGAACCGATTACAAACTGGCAAAAAAACTCCAATCCCTGACTGATCACCAAATTGATCAAATAAATCGATCAGATAAATTAGAATTAATGCGAGAGAGAATAAAAGAAAACACACACCAAGCTTATATATCTAGTGCGAAAAGGTACAACCAACGAGCACGTATTGTCAAGTTTCTACCGGGACAGGAAGTGTATAGGAGAAATCATACCCTTTCAGACTTCAAAAATAATATCAATGCGAAGTTCTGCAAGAAATTCCTGAAATGTAGGGTAGTAAAACCAGTGGGCAATAATATGTATGAGCTAGAAACGCTCCAAGGAAAACCACTTGGTAATTTCCACGCAAAGGATATAAAAATATAAACAAAAGTATAACAAGCTGTGATAAGATAATTTATGTGCAATACTAGATTAAGCAGAGTTAATCTATGATGCAATAATTTTGTTTATACACGATGTTCTTTTGTTTATATATGTATTCAATAATGTGAGCAAATGTATCGTAAGCTGTAAAAAAATACTTTAGTGCAATATTAGATTATCTGTGTTGCGTTGAGTTTTTATATACGTGCTTATTGTGTCATTTGTGAATGTTTTGCGTAAACATGGAAGCGGAATGAATTTAGTGGAAAATATATATAAGGCAATCCTGGTTTTAGGAAATTATGTCGAAATTATGAAATTTAGTTATCTAGGAATATTAAAATATTTGTTATAATTCACTATTGTAATCCAATTATAGACGATTTAGATTAGCCCGGCTTTTGAGACATAAAATCAGGGCGTGGGAGTTCCCCACGTTGGGACTAAGACATGTCTATTCTAAATGAAACAGGGATTCAATCTACAGGGTTTCAATTATCATCATTTTACCCTCATATTTTTTCTACCATTTTTATCATCAATTGGGAAGGATTCCATAACCGGCGCTAATAGATCAGCAAATACAAATAAAAATGTAATATAATAGACCTCTAAATCAAAGCGTAGACAATTAGATTTGAATGTCCAATGTAACTCACAAAAAAATTTTTTAATTTTCTCCATCATGTGAAGAAATGGTTGTCCGCAAATATTCAATTATTTTCCGTAATTATTCAAATTATTCATTATTATTCCGTAGAATTTTTTTTAATTAGATGCAACACTTTTCTTTTACCTACTCATTGCACCCTGGGTGATAGCAATCGAAAAAGTATTTACTTTCAATATGAGATGAATTATCACAAAATTTATATTATTTTTTCATCGGCAATTGTTTTGTGATTACGCAGGTAAAATATATGGGGACATGTGATTCATATTCGCTCTACCCCAGGTAGTTCATGTCAATACTAATTTTTTCAGAGAAATAATATATTCCAGAAGTCTCTTTGGAAACGTGAAGATTCTTCTTGCACAAATTCAGAATCCTATTATTATACAAAGTCTAGAAATTGCACGACATAAAAAATTTTAAGTGTGTGAGGTACAATATTTCTTTAATATTGTGTTGATAACGATTTTTTCCGGAGAATACAAAACAATTTAAATTTTCACTGAGATGGTACACACAATAAACTCATAAAAAAAGTACGACATACCTGAGATGCTAATAATGTCCTCCAAATTACTGTAGACATCAACGTCAAGTTATGTTGTTCAGCCTGTATAATTTCAGCCTCCTTTCACTAGTGTCGAAGAATATTGGTTAAATTCACTTTATTTATACACAAAATTTCACGAATTTGTCTGTTTATAAAGTACCAAGCATGGCCTGAAAAAATAATAATATAATTAATATTGAAATATAAGTGAATAAAGGGTAAGAGCTATTATCAGTTTAAGGAACGTAATATACCTGCGCGTGCATGTGGCTGAACAAAAGCAGAGCGAAACGATCTGCTTGTCGATCGATGTAAACGGAATGGCAACAGCGGCAGCGCTGCCATCCACGCCATGCAGCAAGTTAACACCATACCGACTCTTCATACACGTTTTCTTTTTGTTCTGTTTGCTTTTCAATGTCATTTAAATGACGCCTCAATGAAATGTGTTCTCATGTGTGTGTGCAAACCGCCACCATAAAACCGCATTCCGCTGAACTACCGTTGGTTTGGTTTTTGCGATGAACGAACACAAACACACACACACACATGCAAAAAAACCATGTATTCGCCAAGCATTCATTGACAAATTCAAGCGAGAGTACCTAAAAAAATAGGAAAACATGAAATTAACTATGAGCCTACAATCAAATAAGAATGCTTACCTTCAGGAAAATGCGGTACAATGTCCGAGGGCGAAGGATCGACAGATTTTTTTTTTTTGCAGAAATGGGATTTCTGAATACTTGGATATGTGTCTTGCTATCACACTGAAATCACTATCACTTTAGGTAATTCTAACGAACGAAACGATGGCGAAACCAAACGCACATCACCGTTTCTTTTGCAGATGCCTAGAAACGGTGAAGTTTTGTTGCGTGGTGGGCACTATTTAATTTTTAATTGATGTTTTTTTTAGCTAACATCCGCGACGTGCAAACCGCAGCAACCCGTGTTTAAAAAATGAAGCGGAAATGTTCTGTCCCAATGGTAATTAGAATTGCCACCACTGCCAGTGTTGTATTTGGATCGATTATTTGGTAGATAAATTAATCGAAAATACAACCTGCGATATTGTAAGGGCTCGTTAGGTCGGTATCATAAAGAAGGTAAATGTCAGGAAAAATTAAGGAAAAGCCGAAAAGCGGAAAAATGCCGCGTCATTCCCGTAGGTATAAAAGGGGGAAAAAGGAAAACGCGCCCTTATTATTCAAGTGGTGCGACAGTAAAATAGTGGTCATAAAAGTAAAAAAAAAATTAAAACCTGCCAAATTTCAAAATAAAAATTACTTTTTTTAAGGCAATAAAAGCCTCGATATTTATTTTATTATTTATGGTGAAGGCGTTAGTAATTGATTGTAAGTGATCCTTGTATGAATTATAATTGTGTAGATATATGAGTGTTTTTGTGTTGTGTGCTTTTATGTCTTTCAGTGTTTCGCCAAAATAATTTAAATTTCTCGAGGGTATCAACTGGCCTCCTCGGCGAACAAAAGCGGAGAGGTCAGCCCATCTTTGACGGCCACAGCAACCACCACAACGCAAAATTGAGGCCCCAGCAACCGCCTCCATAACACCAATTCCCTTGATCCATGATATCCGGGTTCTGCTTTATCCTGGTGGACGAGGTCGCGGAAGAGTGATCCTGGAAAAGAACAAAGCAGGTTGTACTAAAGAATGCAAAAAGCCAGGTAACAAAGTTATTTATTAAACTTACCGCTTGTTTGATACAACCACTGGCATAAAATAAAAACCAGAACCAGGAGGGAGACCCTGCAACAGAAAAAAGGAGAAATTCCATTAAATAAAATTTTAAGAAAAAGCAAAAGGCAGAAAAATTCATATAAATTAAGAGAAAGAACTAATATAATATTCAAATTTTTAATTAAGATAATATATTTAGGTTAAGTTGTGTTGTCTAAGTTTATTATTTGTGTTTTTTTTTGTGTCCAGCATAAATGTTCTTGTTTTTGTGAGGGACATTAACTATTCTAAATTTTATAAGTAAATTGGAGTGTAGGGTTACCCCAAATTACTTTGAGTGTTATAATCGAGATTTTTTTTGAGGTTCCGTTGAATATTGTGGACCAGTTTGCGGGTCCCTCACCACCTAAGAGAGCTCGTTTAGGCAGGTACTAATTGCATAACTTAGAAAGTCCAAAATTTGGTGACATTTAGTGGACTGAAGTAATGAAGGGTGGTCTGATATATATGAACTCCTCAAACAATGACTAAGAGATCCTGATAGTTAATGTTTCAAATTTCAGCTTGTTTGTTCTATTTTAAGGAAATCTTATATACTAATAAATTGTTCGTAATATGATTGTTTGTGTAATCATGATTGTCTAGTTCATTCATGAGAGAGTGAATTTGGTGTACATTGTACTGAGGGGAGTGGGTGTGGAATACGGGGCCCTGATAAAATTGACAGTTATGTAGGATCTCGGGGTCAAGGTTGGGCGGGCTAGTGTGGGAGTGGCAATATCAAACTCCTTTGTTCCAGGTGTACGTAGTGTTTGTGTTATGTAGAATTTGTATTTATCCATTAATTGTTTAATTGTTCGTCCCCAAGGCTATTGGTGTATGGGATGGAACCAACCCCTGAACATGGCTCCTGAGCTAGCGGCCACAACACCATAGTGCCGAAGCAGGTGGCACGTAACAAATGTTTTCATTAAATAAATTATCCTGATAATTTGAAATCAAATCTTTAAATATTTCCGGTTTTTTGGATTGCAACGCAAACGACATGGCATGGAATTTAGCAATGGCACGAAATGTGGCTGAGGCCAAATCAATGGTGGGCATTTGTGTGCGTACATTTTGTCGATGACCACTAAGCGAGAGGTCTTCACAGATGAAAAATTCATCCATTGGATCAAGGCAAGTGTAGAAGATTTCGGGGACAATATCAAATTTAAATTGTTGATTTTCTCCGCTTTTTTGCTTTTGTTCTGCGTATAGCGTTTGATATTCGCGAAAAACACGCTCATAGAGGAACACTTCCCGTTGATATAGTTCCGGAATGTGGCTGTGATCACGAAATGCCGGGTTTTTAGGTGACATCTTTAAAATCGTAATAAATTCATGCAATTGCTTTGCGCCAACATCCGTTTCCGCCGTTAAACACTCAGCAGTGTTGCCACTACTCTCATTGTTATTAACGGCATGCTTTGCTCTCACACACACTTGCATTATCAAACCATAACAATTCTCACCAACACCAGAGATTGGTTTGGCCGTTAATTCATAGGGAGAGGCAATGTTTGCTCTCTCTCGCGCCAGTTGTTCATATGCATGCAAAACTTTTGGAGAAAGTTTTGTTAGAATTTCTCTATTCTCATTGGTGTTTTGGGTATTTTGTTGGTTTTGTTGTTGTTGCTGCTGTGTTGTAGTGTTTGTTTGCATTGCGCTTGATGGTGGTGATGACGTTGACGTAGTTGTTTCGTTTTTGTTATTATTTTGATTGCTGTCGTTTTTGGTGGGAATTTCATTGTTATTATTATCAGCCATTATTATTATTAATTATTTTTGGATTATAATTACACACACACACACAATAACCTATTAAAATGGAAATAATTAATTGATTTTTAGGTGACAAAATCAAAATATAAAAAAATATAAAAAAGAGACGCGTTTTCTTTGACCGCCGACTATTCCCGTTTGGTGCTTTTGAGACAACTAAAGATCTGCACTAATATTGCCAGTATTTATAGTTGTTAGTTTTTTTCTTTTTTTTTGTTGGAAGAAAGAACGAGCGAGAGTGTAGTCAAAGCTTTTGCATTTTTTTTCTTCGGCGCCACTTCTCATCGATAAAATGAAATCAACAACAACAACAGTAATAAAAACATGAACTTTTATTCAAAAATAATGCATAGAGACTGCCGATTGATCGTTTTCATAGCAAAAAAAATAAAGTTAGGATTTTTCGGAAATCGGCATTTTGCTCACTCTTGCATAGAATGGGTAACGCCTACGCCACAACAACTGAAGAAATGGTTTACTCCCACTGCGATGTTATTTGATTGGTCCCAATCATATTTTTATACCCTTAGCCATATGGCTAGGGAGGGTATGTATCATTTAATGACGGCCAAAGCGTGCCTCAACGAAATAACGGTTTTAGACCCTATGTCTCTTTGGAAAAAAATCGTTTCAAGAAATTTTGGAGTCGATCTAGCGATGTGCGTCAGTCCGTCTGGCTGGTGTACACGAAGGGAGTATCCGATTTGATTCTAACTTGATACATAGTAATATTATTGTCAAACTTAGATCGAGTTCAGAGATGGGGAATATCGCTCCACTCCTTCTGTTAACTCCCCCACAAAAGGTCGAAATTTTCAAAGAAAATAATTTACTGCACAGAAAGAGAAACGATAATCCGATTTTGCTCGAAATTTGCAAATCCTAATATTTGCATCAGTGCTAGATCAGGTGAGAAAATGGACAATGTCGGACCACTCCATCAAGTACATCCCCCACAAAGGGTGAAAATTTTGTTTAGTTCTAACTCCTATAAAATTTGATGTGAGAGTCTGATTGGCTTCAAATCACACACATCACAATATTTTTACTAACCCGAGGTCAGGTGTGAAGATGGAATATTTTGGTCCACACTTTGTGGTACCTCCCCCACAAAGGGTGAAGATTTTGAATATTCATGAAGCTCATAAAACGCAAAATTAACATCCGACTCCATTCAGAGTTGGTACATCTCAATATTTTTATCAACACCAGGTCTGTTATAAAGATGGTAGAGATCGGACCACTGCTTCTAGTACCTCCCCCACGAAGGGTCAAAGTTTTGAATAATCAAAACGATCATAAAATCCGAAATAAGCATTCGGTTCTCTTCAAATAACACACCTCACAATTATTTTATTAACCCAAGGTCTGGTGTGAAATTGGGATATATCGGTCCACTCCTTCTGGTACCTCCCCCACAAAGTGTAAAAATTTCAAATATTCATGAATCTCATAAATTATCATCCGATTCTATTCAGAACTTATCATCCAATTCCATTCAGACTTGGTAGATCTCAATATTTCCATCAACACTATATCTGTTATGAAGATGATAGAGATCGGACTATTGCTTCTGGTACCTCCCCCACAAGGGGTCAACGTTTTGAATAACCGAAACGATAATAAAATCCGAAATAAGCATCCGATTCTCCTCATATTTCACACATCACAATTTTTTAATAAATTCAAGGTCTGGTGTAAGGGTGGAATATATCGGTTCACGGCTTCTGGTACCTCCCCCCACAAAGGATAAAAACTTGGAATATCAATGAAGCTCATAAAACACGATATTAACATCCGATTCCTTTCTGTCTTGGCACAACTCAATATTTCTATCAACACTAGATCTGTTATAAAGATTGTAGAGATCGGACCATTCCTTCCGGTACCTCCCCCACAAAGGTTCAAAGTTTTGAATAACCAAAATATTTCACAAATGCCATTACTTCTACTAACTTAAGATCTGCTGCGAAGATGGAAAATATCGGTCCACTCCTTGTTGTACCTCCCCCACAAAGTGTCAAAATTTCAAATATTCATGAAGCTCATAAAAAGCGAAATAATCATCTGATTCTATTCCGACATTGCAAATCACAATATTTCCATCAACACAAGATCTATTTTAAATATGGTAGAGATCGGACCATTGCTTCTGGTACCTCCCCCACAAAGGGTCACAGTTTTGAATAACGAAAAAGGATCATAAAACCCTAAATAAGCATCCGATTCTCTTCATATTTCACATATCCCATTATTTCCATCAACACAAGATCTGATGTGAAGATGGAATATATCGATCCACTCCTTCTGGTACCTTCCCCACAAAGGGTGAAGATTTTGAATATTCATGAAGCTCATAAATCGCGAAATTAACATCCGATTCCATTCAGACTTAGCACATCTCAATATTTCCATAAGCACAAAATCTGTTATAAAGATTGAATAACCAAAACGATTATAAACTCCGAAATAAGTTTCCGGTTCTCTTCAAATATATCAGCAGTGAAGATGGAATATATCGGTCTATTCTATCTGGTATCTTCCCCACAAAGGGTCAAAATTTGGAATATCGATGGTCGCTCTCCGCTCGTATTAAATCAGAATAAAGGCCAAATATTATTGCGAAAATATTCTGAAGGGTGTATTAAAGCCTTGGGCACGCAAACATTTGGGCCGCAGACCTTGGACATTCCAACAGGACCCAGAATCGCATCGCACTCAGCACGCGCCTCCCAAGAATGGTTACAAAATGACGTTCCATGCTTCATTTCCAGCGCACAATGGCCACTAAAATCTCCGGATACCGGATACGTTGGACTATTGTGTCTGGAGTATTTTGGAAAGCAAGGTTGGCACTAAAAAATACCAAAGTGTCGATCACCTCAAGCAAGCGCTTCACCGGCAATGGGCCAAAATACCGCGGAGCAACATTCGGCAGCATGTGACGGTTTCATTGGCCATTTGAAGGCCATAACTCGTGCCAAAGGTGACCAATTCAAGCAAACCTAAACTTATTCTAAAATTTGATGCTATTTCCGAAATTTTTTGCTTTCATTCAATTAAATTTTAAAAAAATTGAAAAAAATATGGCCTTTGACTTTTGACTTTGTAGTTTTTTTTTTATCTCACCCTATATTTCCCCATTTTCCAAAAATTTGCACATGCCTCATATAAAGTGCAGGAAGTAGTCGATATAGTACAAATCTGGCGCGTTGTAATATTTTATATCAGTTTTAGGTCATATACGAATTGGACAATATTGGCCAACTGCTTCGGAACCTTCCCCGTAGAAGGTCAACAGTTGGAATAATCATAACTCAAGGCTGGGTGTATACATCTGTCGGCAAAATCGACTGATACTACCTCATTTACATTTTCATTTTACCATGTTACCGAACATGCTGAGCTGGTTATAATTATTTGAAATCAGGAGATATTTTCAGTTCTATCATAAATAAATTTTGTAAAATTGTTTTTTTTTTTATTCGAAATCCTGCAATTATTTAAATCCCTTGAAATAAACAAACTCATTGATAGATAAGTAAGTACCGATATACATACGTATGTATGTCAAGAGCATGATTCTACGTGCGTGATTTAAGACATTTATCACCAACGAAAATATAGCCAATTTTTACTGATATTTTGTGTTCAACACTCAAATTTCACTTTCTGGCCAAAAGCGAAGAGTTCAATGAACCCAAAAATAGTTGCCATAATTGGGTCAATGAACTGACAAAAAATGGTTAGGAAACTATAAAAATCCCCACACTTTTATTGCTCAAACAGACCCAGATCCACCCGCCTCTCTCTCCATTATAGTTGTAGTTGCATTCATTTACAAATATAACTGTTATCTCTCTCCCTAGTAAAGTGTCTCATGAGAGAAGAGCATGCACCTCCCCCCACACGGGCACAAAACGATTGTTGATTAGATCAGTGAGAGCATTAGGGAAGAGAGTACGAAAGCTTTCGGCATACCCTAACTCTCTTCAAAATCCGTGTGTGATAAGAAAACTAAACGATGGTCGTTTGTGCTAAATTTCTCATTGGGCGCCACACAACATACACACGAGCAATAAATATTTCGCGGGCATTTACTCTCACCATGCTCGTAGTCACTCGGTGTTATCTAACTCAAGAATTGGCAATGAACGCACGCATTGCAATAGTTTTGTTGTTGTTGTAGTGTAATCTATGTGGTGTGGTGTTTAGAAATATGGCCTTGATCGGTTCATTGACTTTTTTGATTCTAATGTTTATTTTTTTTCTTCTAATACCTATCTCTACCTGGCATTGCATTGCATTATTAAGAGTAACACAATGCGATTCACCATGAATGTTTATAGATGTGGGTGTGTGTGTGTGAAACTGTTATGTTGTTGTACCCACATTGCATAGTTAAAGCTCACACAAGAATATTAGAAATGCGAAATGCTATCCTTGAATGCGGTCAATGACTGTTTGGCGCGTGTAGTGTTTTTTGTTGCTTTGCGTGTAACAACTATAGAATGACATTGCACTTGACATTATTTGCTTTGTTATGGTATGACGGTATGGCTTATGTATTTTTGTTAGAACGCTTGTCACAAATTGTTAACACCTAACATGGTTGGATGGCTGGAGTTTCTAGATGTCTGCAGGTTAATCGGAAGGGTGTTTAAAGATTTATCTCCTAACTCATAAGAGGAAAAATTGTAAATTAAGAGGACTTTAAAGGAAGATGGAAAAAAACTTAAGGGTTCGTAATTATAAGCAGTCAATGCTCTTATACAAGTGAGGAGCATAATGGGAACAGGGCTGGGGGATTTGTAGCATAGGTAAAAAAATTGAGATACAACATTTTGAAGTAGATGGACTTAGGGGTCATATATTGTAGCGTAAATGGACTCAGAAGCCATCCACTCCATAGTGGATGGACTCGGGGACCGTCTGCTGTATTGTAAATGACCTCAGAAATCATCTACCGTAGCGTAGGTGGACTCAGGAGCCATCTACAGCCTATTAGGTGAACTCAGAAGCCATCTACTGTAGCGTAGATGAAGTCAGGAGCCATCTACAGCCTCTTAGGTGGACTCAGAAGCCATCTATTGTAGCGTAGATGGGCGCAGGAGCCATATATAGCCTCTTGGGTGGACTCAGAAGCCACCTACTGTTGCGTAGATGTACTCTCTACTGTAGCGTATATGGACTCAGGAGCCATCTACAGCCTCTTAGGTCGACTCAGAAGCCATCTACCGAAGCGTAGATGGACTCAGGAGCCATCTACAGCCTCTTAGGTAGACTCAGAAGCCATCTACTGTAGCGTAGATGTACTGAGAAACTCTCTACTGTAGCGTATATGGACTCAGAAGCCATCTACAGCCTCTTAGGTGGACTCAGAAGCCATCTACTGTAGCGTAGATGGACTCAGGAGCCATCTACAGCCTCTTAGGTGGACTCAGAAGCCATCTACTATAGCGTAGATGGGCTCAGGCGCCATCATAGATGATCAGAGGTTATATACTGGGTGAAAAAACTGCAACAAAGTCAAACTCTTAGGTGGATGGACGTATATAGACTCAGAAGCCATCTACAGCCTCTTAGGTGGACTCAGAAGCCATCTACAGTAACGTAGATGGACTCAGGAGCGCCAGGTCTCAGAACCTAGAGCGTAGATGAGGAGCCATCATAGATGATCATTATAGGCGTGAAACATCATGATACAACACACTCAGTCAGTAGATGGACTCCAGTAGCGTAAATGGGTCTACTGCAATGAACTCAGGGACCGCTGCTGCCGCAGAAGCCATGTAGATGTACTGAGAAACCAACTGCATATGACTCAAACGTAGATTGACTCAGAAGCTGTACCCACTGTAGCGTAGATGGAAGCCACCTACGTAGATGTACCAGGAGCCATCTACAGCCTCTTAGGTGGACTCATGTAGAAGGCGCCATGATCAGATGTTCAGAGGGGGTGCTGCATTAATTTTACCTGTCGAAAATTGCATCCGAATTGGCACGCGTGTCTGAGCTCTGCGGTATGGCGCTGAGTCGTGGCCATTGTGCGCTGGAAATGAAGGGAGGAACCTCATTTTGTAACCATTGTTGGGTGGCGCGTGCTGAGTGCGATGGTGCTGAGTCCTGTTGGAATGTCCAAGGTGTGCTGCGGCCAAATTGTTTGCGAGGAGCCCAAGGCTTTAATACACCCTCCAGAATATTTTTGGGATAATATACGGCATTTATTCTGATGCCACGGTCGATTAATACGAGCAAAGAGCGGCCATCGGCTGTTATGGCTGCCCACACCATCACCATGGCCGGCGCTTGAGTTCTGGTGGCCAACCGAAGGTGCACATTTTAAGCTGACCTGACCTTTTGGGAAGTAAACACGATCATTTTTTTACATTGTTCGGCTGGACAACGAATGTTTTCTCATCGGAGAAAACCAAATTCGTCAGTTCACCACTTTCGGCCAAGCAAAGCAACTCTTTAGCTCTTTTGAGTCTATTTTCTTTCTGTTGCGGTGTAAGTTGCACTTGCGCTTTTTGGAATTTCAATGGCATTACCCCGAGCTCATTTTTCAATATTTGAAGAATGGAATTTTGTGGTATGTTCAGCTCATGAGCCATTTTTCGGCCACTGCGATGCGGGTTTCGCTCAAGTCGCTTCTTTACTTTTCGAACCATTTCTGCTGATGTTGCTGTTTTCTTCCATCCACTTCCTTGGCGTCGGGCTACGCTACCAGTATCACGGTAACGAGCGATGGTACGAGACACAAAAGATTTATTCACATTTAAATGCTGGAGTGGTCTAACGATAGCCACCTGTGGTCACTTCCAGCCAAATATAAAGAAATCACCCTATCACGCTTGAATTCCGAACACGAATAACTTTTTTCCGGGAAAATTCTCACCAAAATGCTTTCGGACGCATGTAAACAATATAGTGAGCTGTCACTGGAATAATTTTAACAGCTGTCGGACGAGTGGCTTAGAAATGACAGCAGTCTGAAGTTGGTTGCAGTTTTTTCATCTCACCCTCTATACCCTTTGTAGCCATATGGCTGAGGGTATAATTAGCCATATGGCTGAGGGTATAACCAGCTATATGCCTAAAGGTATAAAAAGTGTTATTTACTTCCAATGTGTTATGAAAATTTGCAGTACTCCATGATACCCTAATGTACCCTAATGTTCAGTTTGAAAAAAAGTCCCCTCTAAATTAAAAAAATACCCTCAATGCTCCACCACAACAAATATAAATGTGTCAAGTCATGCCAAATATCAAACTAACCCTTCAATTTTGAAAACTAGCTCCAATGACGACATATGTACCTCTGCCGAAGTCATTGAACGACTTCAAGGACATTTCTACATTTTTATGTTATGCAATAAAAAACAAGAGGCCGATTTGGAACAGCGGTTTAAAGGTGTGTAAAATGAAAACAAATAGAGAAAGAGAAACGCATCAATCACCCAACAACTATCCAGTGTTGGCTTGGCAAATGTCAATGATCTCCAGGTAGATCAAGGGCACCAAAACAAAAAAAAACAAAAAAGTTTTGAAACACCTCTGGTAGTAGCTATGAATATTTGGTTTTGACTAGGTTGGCCCGGCCGGTCTTTACTTCAATTTTTTTTGCTGCATACAGCCAAACGCATATCGTGTGGAGAGAGTAGTGAAACAGAGAGAGAGAGAGGGAGAGCAAAGCTCTTACAAGTTATCAATTGATTCAAAGTCTTTTAATGTTCACGACAACCGAAACCTCCTCCTCCCAATCGTATCAACGAAGTTTCCCATGTTCGTTTGGGCAAATTCGGCTATCACTGATTAGAAAGTAAGCTTTTTGAGAGTATATCGAGCAAAAGCTCATAGCTGTAGCTTAACTTGTGTTGGTATTCAAAACGTTAGCTTTACCGGATTGCAACAAATGGAGGTTGGGTGGTGGGTGTTCTAATGCATTGAACGACGAGCTGGGAAAAGGGAAATAAATTGCAGTTCATCAACCTTTTGTTGGCCGGCCAGAATCGTTACAAGTTCAATGACCTTAAAAGAGGCAAATAAATTGCATTCAATACTTGGTACGATTGCCTGTGGGGATTCACATGATCATGACATAGTTTGCGTGACTTCCGCCCATTTGCTTTCGGATAGATATCCAGAAACCCACAAATTTTGCAAAAGATCTGCAGAATTTCCTATACGAGTCTTCTCTGATTCTATGACCCCAAGAGGCTGAAATTCTTCTATGCATTTTCACCTCTAAAGATGAGGATTTACTTAACTCGGTTTAGCCGAACAATACCAAACGAGGGCTAGGGAACTTCTCCCAATGGCAGACAAGTGTTTGCAGGGTTCTGGGGCTAAAGGTGGGAATACATAAAGCCCTTTTCTGGCTGGCTTAAGTCAGGCTTAAGGTTCCTCGCTTCACTTCCAGCGCACAATTGCTACCAAAATCTCCGGATACCAATCCGTTGGACTATTGTGTCTGGAGTATTTTGGAAAGCAAGGTTGGCACTAAAAAATACCAAAGTGTCGATCACCTCAAGCAATTTTTTAAAAAAAATATTTTTTCTAAGTTCCAATCAAAGTGGATTTTTTAAAAAATATTTTTCCAAAGATCTAATAAACGTGGATTTTTTAAAAAATATTTTTTATTTTTTTGAATGATCCAAATAACGTAGATTTTTTAAAAAATATTCAGGAAAAAAAATGATCCAAAAAACATGGATTTAAAAAAATATTTTTCTCAAAAATCTAATAAACGTGGATTTTTTAAAAAAATATTTTTTTAATGATCCAAAAACATGGTTTAAAAAAAATATTTTTCAAAGATCTAATAAACGTGGATTTTTTTAAAAAAAATATTTTTCAAAGATCTAATAAACGTGGATTTTTTAAAAAAATATTTTTTAATAGATCTAATAAACGTGGATTTTTTAAAAAAATATTTTTTAATAGATCTAATAAACGTGGATTTTTTAAAAAAAAAATATTTTTTAAAAGATCTAATAAACATGGATTTTTCACAAAAAATATTTTTTTCTAAGATTTATAAGACGTAGTTTAAAAAAAAAAAATAATAATTTTTTTCTAAGATACAAATGACGTGGATTTAAAAAAAAATATTTTTTCTAACAGCCAATAAAATATTTTTTTTTAAAAATGATCCAAAAAACATGGATTTGAAAAAACATATTTTTTTTCAAAGATCTAATAAACGTGGATTTTTAAAAAAATGTTTTTTTAATGATCCAAAAAACATGGATTAAAAAAAAATTAATGATCCAAAAAACATGGATTTGAATAAAAAAATATTTTTGTTTTCAAAGATCTAATAAACGTGGATTTTAAAAAAAAATGTTTTTTTAATGATCCACAAAACATGGATTTAATAAAAATATTTTTTCAAAGATCTAATAAACGTGGATTTAAAAAAAAATATATTTTTTTAATGATCCAAAAAACGTGGATTAAAAAAATATTTTTTCAAAGATCTAATAAACGTGGATTTAAAAAAAAAATTTTTTAAAGATCTAATAAACGTGGATTTTTTAAAAAAATATTTTTTTCAAAGATCTAATAAACGTGGATTTTTTAAAAAAATATTTTTTCAAAGACCTAATATACGTGGATTTTTTAAAAAAATATTTTTTCAAAGACCTAATATACGTGGATTTTTTAAAAAAATATCTTTTTAATGATCCAAGAAACATGGATTTTAAGAAAAAATATTTTTTCAAAGATCTAATAAACGTGGATTTTTTAAAAAAATATCTTTTTAATGATCCAAAAAAACATGGATTTTAAGAAAAAATATTTTTTTCAAAGATCTAATAAACGTGGATTTTTTAAAAAAATAATTTTTAATGATCCAATAAACGTGGATTTTAAAAAAATATTTTTTTGAATGATCCAAAAAAACGTGGATTTAAGAAAAAATATTTTTTAATGATCCAAAAAACATGGACTTAAAAAAAATATATATTTTTTTCAAAGATCTAATAAACGTGGACTTTAAAAAAAAAACATATTTAACATGGATTTAAAAAAAATGTTTTTTAATGATCCAAAAAAGTGGATTTTTTAAAAATATATATATTTTTAATGATCCAAAAAAATATGGTTTAAAAAAAATATTTTTTGAAAGATCCAAAAAAAGTGGATTTTTAAAAAAATATATTTTTTCTAACATCCCAACATGGATCCACTGCTGTCTCCAACGCTTCTATAGCATTGCAAGTTTCCATTTCTTCTCTTCTGCATCCTTTGAAACTCAGAAAAAAAAACTCCTCAATTTAATTTTTACAAAATATACATTTTTTTGTATTTTTGTTTTGTTTTTTTTTTATAATTTTGTTTTTTTTTTTTTCTTTTTATAAATGATATTAATTAATTTTAAGTACAAACTAATAAATGTAACTTAGAGGGAATATATTCTAAATTTAAATCTCGTATACGACGACAAAAAAATATATAATCATTTTATAATAAGGGTTTTGGAAATTATATTGAAAATTCAAGAATATAATTTTTGAGGGGTTTTTTGTTTTTTTTTTTTTCTACCTTTAAGGAAGGATTGATTGGATATAGAAATTTGTAATTTACAAGCGTATTCCAAAGGGGGGTTTTGTTTTTATAAATTTTGTAAATAAATTGGTGTTATTCTTTTCTTGGTGATTTTTTTTAAATTTTTTTTGCCAAAAATATGTTTTACAAATATTTTTTAACATTTTTTCTCTCTCTAAAAATATATAATATATTAGTATTTTTTTATATATATAAGCGGTATACATATATACATTTTAAAAAAGATTTGTAGTGTTTTATTACAATATCGGGTTGTTTTCTATTTGGAGAGGGAGGGAGGAGGGGTTTTTGAGGACATTCAAAATGTTGAAGTCTTTGCAAGCGAACCAATTATCGGTGTTCTGAATGACAATACTCAAACTGAGTGCAAAGTAAACAATTCCGAAACCGATACTTTGGCATGGTATGTTATGGAAGTTTTGTGGATTGAATTTGGTGAAGATGATTCTGCCAGGAAATTCTTTATTCTAAAATAAAATTTTAAATAAATACTAAAGAACCTCTTCCGGGAGGTAGGGAGGGGTTACTATAGTTTTTTAAGAATTTTTTTCAAACTTTTCACTTAGCTTAAAATCATTTGGTAAACTTTTTTTGGACACAGATGACTCACGGATAATGGCTCTTTACATAAAATGAATTGCCTAAGACATGGCAGAATAATGCAGCCATATTATCGATTTTTGGAAAAAAAATAGAATTTCAAATTATTTTGAGATATGTAAAACCACAGCTTTGGGTTGAGAGGAAAAAATTTAAAAATTCTCTAAAGGTTTTTATATAAACGGCTCTAAGAAAAATATTTAAAACTGGCAAATTTTCAATTGATTTTCCTTAGAAAAATCAACTGAAATGCTTCAACAACAAACAATGTAAATATTTAATTGAATTTTCCAATAAGAAAACTGATTAAATGTTGGCCAAGAAAAATTCTGAAAAAAATTAATAATAAGTTCAGGTTCATGATAGGAAATAATGTATAAAAAAAATCAAAATTATTCCATTTTGAAAAAAATTTTTGATTACCTAATTTTTATAGGTACTGAATTTTTGGAAAAAAAAAATATTTTTCTAATCTCAAAACAAATGTTTAATTCTATCCTCAAAAAATTGAAAAAAAAAAATTTTCAATAGTTTTTCCAGAAAAAGTATTTTTTAAATTATATATTTATATATATTTTTTGAAAAATATTTATATTTTGAAAAAAAAAAAAACATTTTTTGCAAAAAAAAAAATATTTGAAAAAACGGAATAATTTGTCGAAAAATGTAGACAAACCAAATGATAATGTGTAATTTTTTTTTTTTTTTAAAGGAAAAATGTTTTTATAACCTCCAAAAATTGAAATATAAGGAAAAAAATGAATAATTATTCAAAAAAAAAAGATATTTTTAAGTATATTTTTTCGAAAAATATCAATTATCTATAAGACATTTTTGTTTCTTGGGAAAAAAATTAAAATTTTTTTATGGATTGTTGTTATTTATTGAAATTTTTTTTTTTTTTTTTTTGAAAAATTTTCATTTCAATTATTTTTGAGGTTAAAAGAAATTGGAAACATTTTTTTAAATCTTTTTTATGGATTGTTGTTATTTACTGATTTTTTTTTAAATTTCCATTTTAATTATTTTTGAGGTTAAGAAAAAATTGGAAAAAAAAATTTGAAAAATTTTATTTTTTTTTAATCTTTTTTATGGATTGTTGTTATTAGTTGATTTTTTTTTTGAAAAATTTTCGCTTTAGTTATTTTTAGGCTAAAAAATTTTTGGGAACAATTTTTTTTTTTTTAAAAATTTTAATTTTTTTTTTTTTGAAAATTTTAAATTGTTTTTACATCTTTTTTTCTTTTTTTAATTTATTATTATTTGGTTGTATATTTTCCGACAAATTATTTTCTTTTTTAAATATTTGTTTTTTTTTTCAAAAATATTAAAAAAAATCAAATTTTTTTTTCAAAAAAATATAATGAAAAATATATTTTTCATATTTTCGGAATAACTCTAGTTTAGTATTTTGGGATTTTTTTTTTTGATAAAATTTTATTTTTTTTTTAAATATTGAATTTTTTTTTTGAAAAATTTCAAATTTTTATAAATCCTTGTTGGATTGTTGTAATTTATTGAATTTTTTTTGAACAATTTATTATTATTTGGTTGAAAACGTGTATATTTTTCGACAAATTATTTTCTTTTTTAAATATTTGTCTTCTTTTTTTTTATAAAAAATTTAAAAAAAATCTATTTTTTTTTTTCAAAAAAATAATAATATTTTTATTTAATATTTTTCATATTCTCGGAATAACTCTAGTTTCGTAAAATCTCTTCGATTTTTTCCAGAGGTAGTTATTTTTACCCTGTTTTCGGGAAATAATTTTTTTCTAGGGGAGGCGGAGCCAGGACGCCTGATTTTTGACCCGAAATTCCGGGTTCAAGACCCGGGCTGGACCCGGATCCACTTACCCGATATAGACAATATATGTATTGTTTAAAATAAATACCTATCCAACAACTGATCACAAGATGGGGTAATTTTTAAGCGGTTCGGAAGCTATAGTCAAATTATTGATTGTTTGGACCCGGATTTTTTTTTATAAAAACCCATTATGGGGGTCAACCAAATTGATGTCAAATTATTGCTGACACTCTTACCTTTACAAAATGCTACAATTTGTGCTTTGTACTATTTTGGGGTCCAGAGATATGGGTCTTTCTACCCGCATAAACCGATTCTAACCAGTTCATTACAATTATATTGTCTATATCGGGTACGTGGATCCGGGTCTAATCGGACTTTTGTGTCAAATCTGGGGTCCCAGGTCCTTCCCTCAAGAAAAAAACTTTTCAGGGTAAAAATACCTAACGTTGGAAGAGAAATTAAAAAAAGAAATAAAGGTTTTACTAAACTAGGGTTTAGCCATATTTTCTCATTTTTAGGTTAGGAAAATTAAAAAAAAATAGAGATCTAATAAACGTGGATTTTTTAAAAAAATATTTTTTCAAAGACCTAATATACGTGGATTTTTTAAAAAAATATTTTTTCAAAGACCTAATATACGTGGATTTTTTAAAAAAATATCTTTTTAATGATCCAAAAAACATGGATTTTAAGAAAAAATATTTTTTCAAAGATCTAATAAACGTGGATTTTTTAAAAAAATATCTTTTTAATGATCCAAAAAAACATGGATTTTAAGAAAAAATATTTTTTTCAAAGATCTAATAAACGTGGATTTTTTAAAAAAATAATTTTTAATGATCCAATAAACGTGGATTTTAAAAAAATATTTTTTTGAATGATCCAAAAAAACGTGGATTTAAGAAAAAATATTTTTTAATGATCCAAAAAACATGGACTTAAAAAAAATATATATTTTTTTCAAAGATCTAATAAACGTGGACTTTAAAAAAAAAACATATTTAACATGGATTTAAAAAAAATGTTTTTTAATGATCCAAAAAAGTGGATTTTTTAAAAATATATATATTTTTAATGATCCAAAAAAATATGGTTTAAAAAAAATATTTTTTGAAAGATCCAAAAAAAGTGGATTTTTAAAAAAATATATTTTTTCTAACATCCCAACATGGATCCACTGCTGTCTCCAACGCTTCTATAGCATTGCAAGTTTCCATTTCTTCTCTTCTGCATCCTTTGAAACTCAGAAAAAAAAACTCCTCAATTTAATTTTTACAAAATATACATTTTTTTGTATTTTTGTTTTGTTTTTTTTTATAATTTTGTTTTTTTTTTTTTCTTTTTATAAATAATATTAATTAATTTTAAGTACAAACTAATAAATGTAACTTAGAGGGAATATATTCTAAATTTAAATCTCGTATACGACGACAAAAAAATATATAATCATTTTATAATAAGGGTTTTGGAAATTATATTGAAAATTCAAGAATATAATTTTTGAGGGGTTTTTTGTTTTTTTTTTTTTCTACCTTTAAGGAAGGATTGATTGGATATAGAAATTTGTAATTTACAAGCGTATTCCAAAGGGGGGTTTTGTTTTTATAAATTTTGTAAATAAATTGGTGTTATTCTTTTCTTGGTGATTTTTTTTAAATTTTTTTTGCCAAAAATATGTTTTACAAATATTTTTTAACATTTTTTCTCTCTCTAAAAATATATAATATATTAGTATTTTTTTATATATATAAGCGGTATACATATATACATTTTAAAAAAGATTTGTAGTGTTTTATTACAATATCGGGTTGTTTTCTATTTGGAGAGGGAGGGAGGAGGGGTTTTTGAGGACATTCAAAATGTTGAAGTCTTTGCAAGCGAACCAATTATCGGTGTTCTGAATGACAATACTCAAACTGAGTGCAAAGTAAACAATTCCGAAACCGATACTTTGGCATGGTATGTTATGGAAGTTTTGTGGATTGAATTTGGTGAAGATGATTCTGCCAGGAAATTCTTTATTCTAAAATAAAATTTTAAATAAATACTAAAGAACCTCTTCCGGGAGGTAGGGAGGGGTTACTATAGTTTTTTAAGAATTTTTTTCAAACTTTTCACTTAGCTTAAAATCATTTGGTAAACTTTTTTTGGACACAGATGACTCACGGATAATGGCTCTTTACATAAAATGAATTGCCTAAGACATGGCAGAATAATGCAGCCATATTATCGATTTTTGGAAAAAAAATAGAATTTCAAATTATTTTGAGATATGTAAAACCACAGCTTTGGGTTGAGAGGAAAAAATTTAAAAATTCTCTAAAGGTTTTTATATAAACGGCTCTAAGAAAAATATTTAAAACTGGCAAATTTTCAATTGATTTTCCTTAGAAAAATCAACTGAAATGCTTCAACAACAAACAATGTAAATATTTAATTGAATTTTCCAAAAAGAAAACTTATTAAATGTTGGCCAAGAAAAATTCTGAAAAAAATTAATAATAAGTTCAGGTTCATGATAGGAAATAATGTATAAAAAAATTCAAAATTATTCCATTTTGAAAAAATTTTTTGATTACCTAATTTTTTTAGGTACTGAATTTTTGGAAAAAAAAAATATATTTTTAATCTAAAAACAAATGTTTAATTATAACCTCAAAAAATTGAAATAAAGTTTTAATAGTTTTCAAGAAAAGGTAAGTTATTTCTAAATTATATATTTATATATTTTTTGAAAAATATGTATATTTTCAAAAAAAATAATTTTTGCAAAAAAGTATTTGAAAAAAAGAAAATAATTTGTCGAAAAATGTAGACAAACCAAATAATAATGTGTAATTTTTTTTCTTAAAAAAGGAAAAATATTTTTCTAACCTCCAAAAATTGATATATATGGAAAAAAGTGAATAATTATTCAAAAAAAAAAAAGATATTTTTAAGTATATTTCTTCGAAAAATATCAATAATAAGACTTTTATTTGTTTCTTGAAAAAAAAATTTAATTTTTTTATGGATTGTTTTCATTTCAATTATTTTTGAGGTTAAAAAAAATTTGGAATTTTTTTTAATCTTTTTTATGGATTGTTGTTATTTATTGATTTTTAAATTGTTTTTTGAAAATTTTTCATTTTAATTTTTTTTTATGTTAACAAATTTTTGAAAATCTTTTTTTTTTTTTTTTGAAAAAATTTTAATTTTTTTTTTAATCTTTTTTATGGATTTTTTGTTGATTTTTTTTTTAAATTTTCGCTTTAATTATTTTTGAGGCTAAAAAAATTTTGGGAACAATTTTTTTTAAATTTTCGAAATTTTTTTTTTTGAAAAAATTTTAATTTTTTTTTTTTTTTTTGAAAATTTTAAACTGTTTTTAAATCTTTATTCTGGATTGTTGTTATTTATTTTTTTTTTTTATTTATTATTATTTGGTTGAAAACGTGTATATTTTTCGACAAATTATTTTCTTTTTTAAATATTTGTTTTTTTTTTTTTTTTTTTCAAAAATATTTAAAAAATTAAAATTATTTTTCAAAAAATATAATGAAAAATATATTAAATAATAAATAAGTAAATAACTCTAGTTTAGTATTTTTATTTAAATTTTGGGATTTTTTTTTTGAAAAAATATGAATTTTTGAAATGATTTTTTTTTTTTTTTTGAAAAATTTCAGTTTTTTTTACATCTTTTTTATGGTTTGTTGTTAGTTATTGAAAATTTTTTTTGACAAATTTATTATTATTTGGTTGAGTACGTTTATATTTTTCGACAAACTATTTTCTCTTTTAAATATTTGTTTTTTTTTTTTTTGGAAAAATATTTAAAAAAATCGTCAGGCAAAATCCCATTATTGTTGTTTTTATAAAAACAACGTTTGTTTATGAGTGGAGAACGATGGTAATGTTTACCAGGGGGTAAGGCAGGGAATACCTAGGTTTCGGAAAGAGCCACCAATCCTCATCAGTTCCCTTGTTTCTTGTCTGGGATATTCTCCCCAGAAGTTATTTAAAAAATAACTTCTATGACAAAAAACATTTTTTACCCAAGTGACGAGATCGTAAGCTCAATAGAAGAGGGACAAAAGAATTACATAAAACTAAAATTCTTTTGGAAAATCTTCTAAATCTCACAACCGCACTTATAAACATTTACATCTTTCTCCACTTGTTATGTTTTCAACAACAAAATACTATGGTATCCCAAACAAGCAAGCCAAACACTGTTCTATTAATAGACACAGGCACGGTCGACAAAGGGGTTTTTGTTGTAACAGACAAAACAAACTTACATGGTTATGTTACTTCGTTCAGGTTGAACGAAAACATAACAAGTGGAGAAAGATGTAAATGTTTATAAGTGCGGTTGTGAGATTTAGAAGATTTTCCAAAAGAATTTTAGTTTTATGTAATTCTTTTGTCCCTCTTCTATTGAGCTTACGATCTCGTCACTTGGGTAAAAAATGTTTTTTGTCATAGAAGTTATTTTTTAAATAACTTCTGGGGAGAATATCCCAGACAAGAAACAAGGGAACTGATGAGGATTGGTGGCTCTTTCCGAAACCTAGGTATTCCCTGCCTTACCCCCTGGTAAACATTACCATCGTTCTCCACTCATAAACAAACGTTGTTTTTATAAAAACAACAATAATGGGATTTTGCCTGACGATTTTTGCAACAACAAAATACTATGGTATCCCAAACAAGCAAGCCAAACACTGTTCTATTTAAAAAAAATCTAATTTTTTTTTTCAAAAAAAAAATGAAAAATATATTTTTCATATTTTCGCAATAACTCTAGTTTAGTAAAAACTCTTCGATTATCTCGAATTTTTTTCCAGAGGTTGTTATCTTTAACCTGATTTCAGGAAACTATTTTTTTTCTAGGGGGACGGAGCCAGGACGCCTGATTTTTGACCCGAAATTCCGGGTTCAAGAACCGGGCCCGGATCCACTTACCCTATATAGACAAAGAAAGAAATACCTATCCAACAACTGATCACAAGATGGGGTAATTTTTAAGCGGTTCGGAAGTTATAGTCAAATTATTGATTGTTTGGACCCGAATTTTTTTTATAAAAACCCATTATGGGGGTCAACCAAATAGATGCCAAATTATTGCTGACACTCTTACCTTTACAAAATGCTAAAATTTGTGCTTATAGTTTTTTTGGGTCCAGAGATATGGGCCTTTTAACCCGCATAACCCGATTCTAACCAGTTAATTAAAATTATGTTGTCTATATCGGGTACGTGGATCCGGGTCTAATCGGGTTCAGAAACCCGGACTTTTGGGTCAAAAATATGGGGTCCCAGGTCCTTCCCTCAAGAACAAAAAATTGTTTTCTTGATCAGGGTAAAAATACCTAACGTTGGAAGAGAAATTTAAAAAAAAATTAAAGTTTTTACTAAACTAGGGTTAAGCCATATTTTCTCATTTTTAGGTTAGGAAAATTAAAAAAAAATTGAGAGACCTCACTTTTTCCCCATCCCTTCAAAACAATTACCCTAGCCATCATCCAATACGGTATCCATTAAATTGAAATGCCAAATTCGTATTCTTTTCCCAAAAAAAGGAAAAGCAGCCTTTTCACATTCTCTCATTTTTAGGGTAGTAAAATTGACTTCTTTTTCAAGAGAACTCACTTTTTTTTCAAAAGACCTCACTTTTTCCCATTCAAAACCGATGTTTACCTCCTCAAAACAATGATTCCGAGCCATCGTCCAATAAGGTGTCCATTAAATCCATATATCTATGCAGATCATCATACACCTGTACATCATTGGGTAATAACAAAGGCCCACAGCCTACTCCCATAACTCCTCCCCCTGCCCCGCCTCCCGCTCCACCACCTTTCAACAAAGGCTATTTAGATGTTTTCGTAACACCACTACTGCTAATACCCGAATAAATATTATTATTATACAAATATGGTATGATATTTGGTTCAATTTCCAGTGTCTGTTTGAGTATTGAACTCATAACGAATTCCGTTGAGACAATCGGACACTTGGGATTACCGAAACGTGTCAAATCCACACACAAATGCATATCATTGGGACATGTCACAATAATATAGGCATTCGGTGATTGGGCATGTATTTCCGCAATGGCCTGGGCGGTGCGTCGTTTTTCCTCCACTTTACCGCCAGATGATTCAATCATGCGTACAATTTCCGAACGGGCAGGAAAAACGTCAGGTGTCACAAAGAAATATCGCCCGGCAAAGAGAGTGGAACGTGTTGTCGACTGAAGAACTGTGTCCAAATGGAATTTTAGATTCTCATCGACGGGTATGTATTCGATGCGATATGGTTCGGGCGGTAGAAATTTCCCAGCCTTGGCACTTTCCACCAACCATTGTGACTTGAGGACATAATCGACATGGCAGACAGCTTGTATAAGTTTACAGGTACGACTTTCGCGTGTCATTACTAAATATGTGGCATCCACAGGATTGTCAACAACAATGCCGCCAAGGGATCTACAAAAAAGGAAGAAGGAATTCATTATTTTTTATATCCATAGAAAAAAAGGATTTTTGATCTGACTTACACTACAGCCTTTTTCAGCGAATCCGGATCGGCCACCTGTGAGAACAATACCTTGGGCGGCTTGGCCGTCTGGGGATATTCAACACAGAGTATGGTTTCAGGTATTTCTTCTTGATATGGTGATATTTTTTGTCGCTTTGCCTTTTCATAGAATGGATCGGCTAAAAAGCGTTTAACCCGCTCGTGAGCTTCTTGGGTTAGGTTAATGGGTGCTTTCCAAGCAGCTAAAACGAGGCAAAAGAAATTATTTGAGGTTATGGTTATGAAAATTTCGGTCTAATATTAAATTATATAACGAATTGTAGGACTGGGAATCTATGTAGACAGATTAGAGCCTAGAAGATCTAGATAGATAAGCTGCAAAAGCCCGAGGATCATTAAAGACCTAAGTATCTAAAACCAAACGACCAAAAGCCAGACAGTCTATGAAAGTGACTTAAAACTCTGGGACTCTATAAAGTCTTCTCAAGGATCGGGAGGACTACGAAGACGAACTTAACAACCCGGGGCCTCTGAATACGATACAAAAGCCTGATTGTCAATAAAGGCCACTTAAAGCTCTGGAAATCTTTAAAAACAACCTCAAAGGCCAGGGAGTCAATAAAAGTAGAAATTAAAATTTCGGCCTAAGATTCTTTTAACTAACGAACTGAAGGGCTGAGAACTTATCTAGACAAATTAGAGTCTAGAAGATCTATATAGATGAGGTGCAAGGCCCCAGGATCAATAGTCTTAAGGTTCTAAAATCAAACGGCCATCAAAAGCCAGACAGCCTTTAAAAGCGGCTTAAAAGTCTGGGACTCTATAAAGACTCAAAGGCCAAGGGACTACAAAGGTCTCAGAGACGATACAAAAGCCTGATTGCCTATAAAGTCCCCTTAAAGCTCTGGAAACCTTAGAAAACGAACCAAAAGTCCAGGCGTCAATAAAAGAGGTCTAAGACAACCTCAAAAACGCAGGCCACCCTAAAACGACACATAATGCCTGGTACTTCACAAAGGCAACTTTAAGCCCTGGAAGTTTATGAAAACGACGTTAAGACGGGCCCCTGAGTACGATACCAAAGGCTGATTTTCTATAAAGGACACTAAATGCTCTGGAAGTCTTTAAAAACGACCCAAAAGCCCAGGAGTCAATAAAAGCGGTCTAAGAGTCTGGGAATTTTGTATGGACTTCTTAAAGACCAGGGAGTCTAAAAAGGCAACCTGAAACCCCCAGGGCAACCTAAAACAACACATAATGCCTGATGCTTCATAAAGGCAACTTTTAGCCCTGGAGGTTTATGAAAACGATATTAAGGCAGGACTCTGAATACGATACCAAAGCCTTATTGCCTATAAAAGCCACACAAATCTATGGAAATCTTTAAAAACGTCCCAAAAGCCCAGGAGCCAAAAAAGCGTTCCTAAGATTCTCGGACTTTATATAGACTTCTTAAAGTCCTGGAAGTCTAAAAAGGCAACAACCCAGGGCTCCCTAAAAGGACACATAAAGTCAGGTGCTATATAAAGCCTACTTTAAGCCCTGGAGGTTTATGAAAACGACGTTAAGGCGGGCCCCTGAGTACGATACCTAAGGCTGATTTTTTATAAAGGACACTTAATGCTCTGGAAGTCTTTAAAAATGATCCTAAATCCCGGAAGTCAATAAAAGGGGTATAGGAGTCTGGGACTTTCTATAGACTTCTTATAGACCTGAACAACCCAGGGTCCCCTAAAAGGACACACAAGTTTTACCTGGTACTCTGTAAAGCCTACTTTAAGCCCTGGAGGTTTAGGAAAACGCGAAGGCAACCTAAAAGCCGGCTTGTCTATAAATATGACATTAAAGCGTGGGATTTGAAAAAAGACGAACCAAAACTTGGAAGTGGACAAAAACGGCACGAGGACAATAAAACGGCCTAGACGTTTATGAAGACATCCTCATGGCCGGTTGTTGTTGTTGTAGCAGCTTATACTGCTGTGACCGTTCTGAATCCTCTCAATCGGGTTCTGCTTCTATGTCCAGCCTCAAAAAGGATGCAACCTATACATTTTGGGTCCACAACGAAACTGGACTTAGGTGAGTAGGTTTGGCTGGCCAGCGAAATAGGTGCAGAGTGTCATGTGGACCTGTGCCACAAGCTGGACAGATGTTCTGAACAACGCTGTCAATCCGCGCAAAATAGGAATTATGACGGCTGCACCATCCGGATCTTAACTGAACCAAATCTACTCGGGTTTGTCGGGGCAGCTCTCGCTCTTGTGCTGTCATGGGAAGGAGATGGTCACCATAAAAACTGGAAGTCTTCAAAGTCGAATTAAAGACCAGGGACGACAAAAATGTCTGTGATTCTTTCAAGCAGACTTAAGGGCCTTGAAGTCTAAAAAGACTAACGAAACGGAGCATTCCAAAATTGTTGAAAACAATCAGAAGCATGGATTTTTATTGGCTGCTAAGAAGCATTCCAGAATTGTTTTCTACAGCCATGAACTTGGATTTTTAAATGCTACAGAGAAGCCTTCCAGAATTGTTTCTACAGCCATGAACTTGGATTTTTAAATGCTACAAAGAAGCCTTCCAGAATTGTTTCTACAGCTAGGATCTTAGATTTTTATATGCTACAAAGACGTCTTCCAGAAGTGTTTCTAAGAACTAGAAAAGTAAATTTAGGCATCCCACAAATGAGCCTTCGAAAATTATTTCTAAGGGCCACAAACTCGTATGTACAGATTCCCACAAGGACGATGGATCTGTATTTTGGGTTTAAATTCTAATAAAAGATTTTCTTCATATGTAGGCCACACTAAGAAGATCAACTTGTTTTAAAGGACCACATAGATGGACGTTTTTAAGACAGCCAGGATTTTTTTCCGTGGATATGAATTGAAAGGCTAACTTAAAAGCACTTTTAAATTATTTTCAAGGGAATAGAAAGTGGAAACCAAAATTCGTTATAGAATAGATTTTAAAAGGCCATTGAAAACCCTCCCCTTTAGGAGCAACTAAATTCCGGGATATGTTGTAAAAGGCTACTAAAAATGGCTCCCTAAGTTGTTTGTAGAGATCTTACTGGGGAACTACAAAAGCTCTATGAATACTTTCTTAAAGAGTCTGGCTAAGAGGTCTTCCGGGATAGTTTTAAAACACCACACAAGTGGATGTCCATATGGCTACTAACAAGCCTTTCTAAAGTTTCCTTCGATTTCTAGGATTATTCGACTAAAACGAGGCCATACTCGTAACAAGCTATCAACAGTCCGCCTGCCACCTGCATATGGCTAAAAGATCTTCCGGGATAGTTTCAAAACACTCCATAAGTGTATGTCCATATGGCTACTAACAGGCCTTTCTAAAGGCCCCCCTAAAACGCCCCCCAGATTTCTACGACTATTAGACTAAAACGATGCCTTAATGAGCATCTCCTATTAAACTATCAATAGTCCTCCTTCCACCTGAACAGGCCAAAAAGGTCTTCCGGGATAGTTTTAAAACATCATATAAGTGGATGTCCATATGGCTACTAACAGGCCTTTCTAAAGGCCTCCCTAAAACGTCCCTCAGATTTCTAGGACTATTAGACTAAAACTAGGCCTTATTGGGCATCTGCTAATAAACTATCAATAGTCCTCCTTCCACCTGAATATGGCTAAAAGCTATTCCGGGATAGTTTTAAAACATCACATAAATGGATGTCCAAAGGGCTACTAACAAGTCTTTCTAAAGGCACCCCTAAAAGGTCCCCTCGATTTCTAGGACTATTAGAAAAAAACGAAGCCTTGCCGAAAATTTCCTACCAAACTACCAACAATCCTCCTTTCTCCTAAATTTGTTTTCCTGGGGGGCCTAAAACTTCGTTGCCATGAACACCCAATGATATTTAACAAAGATATCGGTTATACGTATTTTTTTTCTTCAAGAACACCTTCACCACACCCTGTAAAAAATTTTCCAATACTCAAACAATCTCGAACGTTAAACTCACCCATAAGATGCGGCACCAAACCATAATCAATACGGAATGGTGGCTGGATATTATACTGTTGGTATTTCGGATTGTCATATTGAGACATTGAACTTAGATTGCCTATGGCGATGTCGTTTAACCACATCGAATTGACCATGGGTATATTCCATTCTTTGGCAGCATTATACATTTCACCCTCGAATTTTTTACACACCAGCACCGTGTTCATCTTGGACAGATATGATGTGTAGATGGCACCACATTCCTGGACCATTTGTTTGATGCGATGTTCCTCTTTCGGTTCATAGCCATTCGAGGCAATGATGTGTCGCTCCAGGGGTTTTTGGTGACCAAATTGACTGGGGAAGGGTAAGTGTAGGGGTTGCCACGGCGGCAGTAGCTGTTTCTTTAGACAAATGTCACTAAGCCAATAGGCGGTGATGCAACGTTTCGATTCTCGCAGAGCTTGCATGACCACACCATGACGTTGTGTGCGACACAGAACGTGGGTAACACGAGGGCAATAGACTTTTTCAATGTCGCCACCAAATTGTCGTATGGTTTCCATCCAAATGGGCAGCTCATCACCATCCGTCTCCTCGTACTCCTCGACAATGTAAAATGTACAGCCGACCAAAAACAGATCGGGGGGTAATTTTAGATTGGGATTATGGCCATAGTATTGTGGCCTTTGGGGTATGGGAATTTGGGTGACACGACCCTGTTGTATGTAACCGGCTGGGGTCATTATGCCGGGTGGGCCATGACCATGATGGCCACCATGCAGTTGTCCAGGAGCTGCAACAACCTGCTGCTGGACTGCACCACCACCGCCAGCTGTTACAATCAGTTGTTGTTGTACAATTTGTTGTTGCTGCGGTTGTCCTGGTACACCAGCGGCCAGAATTGTATTGGCAGCTACTGGACCGGTGGCAACACCGGCCGTCGCTGACATTTGACTTTGTAAAATGGGTCGGCGCATTTGTTGCTGTTGCACCGGGTGCTGTTGTTGTTGTTGTTGTTGTTGTTGCTGCTGCTGCTGTTGTTGTAGGAGCAGTAATTCCTGCTGGCTGCGCACTACTCCCACAACACCACCAGCAGCAGTAACACCACCAACTTGTTGGGTAATTATTTGATTGGGAATGACTGAACCACCACCGCCGCCAGGGGTTACAGCCGTTGGGGTGTTGGGATGAGAAGGTGGGACATGATGTGGGGGTTGCTGTTGCATGTTGGCATTGTGTTGTTGGGTCATCAAACGCAATGTGACGGCAGCACTGGCTTCCATTGTTTGCTGGCCAGCAGCAGCAATGACACCAGGACCAGTGACGGCTGTTTGGACGACAGCAGGATTAAGATGCTGCTGCTGTTGTTGTTGTTGATTCATTATAATTTGTTGCTGTTGTTGCAGAGACTGTTGTTGTTGTTGTGGTCCAGCCACAACAACTTGGGTTTGTTGTATAATTTGAGGTTGTTGCTGTTGTAATTGGGGATGCTGTTGTTGTTGAAGCTGTTGCTGCTGCTGCTGCTGTTGGACAGCCAATACTTGTTGTTGTTGCTGCTGCTGGGTCTGCAACTGACCCGTGGGATCTTGCACCATTTGCACCATACCTTGTTGCTGCATTTGTTGTTGTTGTTGCGGCTGCTGCTGTTGTTGCTGTTGCACACGATTGTTTAACATTTTTGCCAGGGCCGTTTTGGTATTCAAATTCATTTGTTGCTGCTGAGTCTGTATCATATTGAGATGTTGTTGCTGCTGCTGCTGCTGTTGTTGCATTTGTCCCTCACCACCACCACCACCGACACCGGGCGTCATGGCCTGATTTGACGACATAACCACGGTTTGGGGTGCCAAAGTAGTAATTACATTGCCGCCGGAGCCGCCTTGCAGTTGAGCTAAATGGAAAATTAGAAAGAAAGAAAAATGCATACAACACGATATCTTAGTTAAATTCATTCTCTTCTTCTAATTTTTTTGTGGTTGTTGTTGTTTTTTCTGGTGCGGGAAAAGGTAGATAAAGGGGAAAAATGTTCTTTTAATTGCACACAAAAAAACACAAAAGTGGGGAGGAATAAATTATAAAGAAGTTTGGTAACTTGAGGAGAAAAATAGAATCTTTCTTAAAAAAAAATAAATAAATAAATAAATAAAAAAAAAAATTAGAAAATTAAAAGTCGGGTTTGCCCACCGATGTATACCCTCATTTAAATATATTTTGCCCTCTGTTATGATTTTTCAAATGTTTGACCCGCTATGGCTATTCCTTCGGAGGGCCAATATTGTTCACTTCGTATCGGACCTAAATAAATATGATATAAATATTGCGGCGTGCCAGGTTTGGACTACATCAACTACTTCCTTTACTTTATGTGAGATATGTGATATGTTTTAGAAAATGTTGAAATATGCGTGAGGTACCAGATATAGTGGATCGAAGTATTCCATTTTCAGACTTCATATAATATGTACAGATACAAATATTGGTGTGGGCAAAATTACAAGAAAATCGAACATTTATATTCACTTCTATGCAAAACCATAAATTCCATATTCATCTTAGGTCACTGGCTGAGAGAAATATTTAGATCTGAAACATTTAGCAAGTTGTAAAGAATCGCTGAATTACAAGTTGTGACAGATATAAGTATTGGAAATTGTGACCATTTGTGGGTGAGGTAGCAGAAGGGACTGGCAGGACTATATATCATCTTTACAACAGATCCTGTGTTAGCAAAAATGTTTGTGTGTGAAATTTGAAGAGAGTTAGATGCTTATTTCATTTTTTTGAGTATTTTGTTTTTCAAAATCTTGAACCCTATGTGAGGGAGTTACCAGAAGGAATTGTCCGATCTCTACCATCTTTATATCAGACCTTGTGTTTATGGAAATAGTGAGATGTACCAAAACTGAATGGAATAGGATGTTAATTTCGTGTTTTATGAGCTACATGGATATTCAAAATGTTGACCCTTTGTGGGGGAGGTACCAGAAAGAGTTCGCCGATATATTCCATCTTCACAGCAGATCTTGTGTTAGTAGAATTAATGAGATGTGTGAAATATGAAGAGAACCGCATGCTTATTTCGGATTTTGTTGATCTTTTGGTTATTCAAAACTTTGACCCTTTGTGTGGGAGGTACCAGAAGATATGGCGCGATCTCTACCATCTTTATATCAGATCTTGTGTTGCTGGAAATATTTAGATCTACCAAGTCTAAATGGAATCCGATGTTAGATTCGCGTTATATAAGCTTGACGAATATTCAAAATTTAGAACCTTTGTGAGGGAAATACCAGAAGGAGTGGACCAATAGATTCCATCTTCACAGCAGATCTGGTGTTAGTAAAAATAATAGCATGTATGAAATTTGAAGAGAACCGGGAGCTTATTTCGGATTTTATTAGCGTTTTCGTTATTCAAAATTTTAAACCTTTGTGGGGGAGGTACCAGAAGGAATGGTCCGATCTCTACCATATTTATAACAGATCTTGTGTTGATGGAAATATTTAGGTGTACCATGTCTGATTGGAATCGGATGTTTATTTCGTGTTTTAAGAACTTCATGAATATTCAAAATTTTGACTCTTTGTGGGGGAGGTACCAGAAGGAGTGGACCGATATATTCCATCTTAACACCAGACCTTGTTTTAATAAAAATATTCCGATGTGTGTAATTTAAAGAAAATCGGACACTTACATCACATTTTATAAGAGTTGTAATTATTCAAAATTTTGACCCTTTGTGGGGGAGGTACTTGATGGAGTGGACCGATATTGTCCATTTCCGCACCTGACCTAGCACTGACGAAAGTATTGGGATTTGCAAAGTTGGAGCAAAATCGGATTATCCCTCTTCTTTCTGGGCAGTAAATTATTTTCTATGAAAATTTCAACCTTTTGTGTGAGAGGTACCAGAAGGAGTGGACCGATATTGCCCATCTCCGAACTCGATCTATGTTTGACAATAATATTACGTTGTACCAATTTTGGAACAAATCGGATACTCCCTTCGAGAGTTATCGTGCGCACCAGCCAGACAGACAGACACACGGACGGACATCGCTAGACTGACTTTAAATGTCCTGAAACGGATTTAGTCCAAAGAAAAATTGTTATTTCAAAATTGTTATTTCAACCAATGTTATTGGCCGTCTCAAATGATATATACCCTCCCTGGTCATATGGCTAAGGGTATAAAAATGTTTGTATAGATTGAAGCCTGATTCAAAAGAATATCCGAATGAACCTTGAAGACTTCTTTAAGAATTACAAAGGGCAATCAGGAAAGCAGCTGAGGTAGTTAAGGACTTGATAGAACGACATTTAAAGGATCTTCAAAAATCTCTAGTCATCTACTGCTTTGAAGCTCTTTATGCTGGGTACCTGGGCACAAAAACGTACGGGGGAATATAGAAGATCACAGTCACAGGTCCGCTAATTGACCTAACTATAAATCCATTATTGCACTATTATGTGAACAAAACTTGAAATGTCTACTTCGGGGTCAACATCTGAAACATCTGTGATTCCTCTCCCGACATAAAAAGTTATCTCCATCGCACTGTTTAAATACAAGTACATTCCTAATCGAAAAGGCGCCTGTTCAAAGTTTTTAGAGAACTAATAAAACCTTTGTTCCTGATTGTTGAGTGACCCATGATCATTATTATTCGCAAGGAGCCTCCAGGGGGATAATTTTTTTAGGTCAGAATGTCATTGATTCAATGCCATTATTTTTCATCTACACCTTTTTGCCAAATGTTTAAGCAAATGAAACCTTAAGTCTGCTCCTAAAGTCTATGGCTTCTTGAGCCAGTTTGGACCCAACTATAATGGGAGGAGATCCTTGTTTGATAGACAATTATAATAACAAACAAAGTATTGAAACAGATCTTACCTTGACCACCCTGCATGGTTTGGCCTGCAACCATTTGATTGGTTACAACAGTCTGTTGTTGCTGTTGCGGTTGTTGGATAATGGTTTGCTGTTCAATTACCTGGCCACCGGGACCGGTGATGACTTGAACAGTTTGGTGGCCTGGTTTTTGGCCAACAATTTGCTGCTGCTGTTGGACAGCCTGTTGTTGAGCCGCCGCTGCGGCTGCTTGTTGCTGTTGCTGCAATTGAACACGCAATTGCTGTCGTTGCAATAGTATCTGTTGATTGGGATCGTTGGGATTAAACATTTGCTGTTGTTGTTGTTGCTGCTGTTGCAATTGTTGTTGGCTTATATTAACGGCCGTCCCAGCCACTCCCACACCTCCGCCGGCCGTGACTATCTGTTGCTGCTGCTGCTGTCCAATGGGCGTTAGACCCGGTGCCCTTCCCGTTCTTACCACCACCTGACGTTGTTGCTGCTGCAACCATTGCATTTGTTGTTGTTGTGTCAGGCCAGCCGGCATTTGAGATTGCACAATAATGTGCTGGGTGGTGGGAGCCACTGGCCTGGGCGGTGTGCCCAAAGCACTGGCCACAACATTGGGGGCACCCGGACGTGGTTGATAGGCCACCTGTTGCCTTAGCATAACCCGCTGCTTACTTTGTTGTAGTTTGGAAATATATTCGGCCTTCTTGATGGGATCCAGGGACATGAAGTGGGCATGGGTTTTGTCGTCGAGATGGATTAGTTGGCGTTGGGGCTGGGCACCGGGCGGAAGTATGGCAGCCGATTGTTGTTGCCATTGTCCGGCAGCTGAGGGTCGTATGGATCGAATGAATTGTTGTTGTTGTGGTGGTGGCTGTTGTTGTTGTTGTTGGGGTATAATCTGTTGGATTTGTGGCTGTTGGCCCTGTAGGGGAGATTGTAGCCCACCACCAGTGGAACCGGGGGTGCCTGGTTGTTGCTGTTGCTGCTGCTGCTGGGCAGGACTTTGGGGTGACCAATGGGGTTGCTGTTGTGCCTGTTGATGTTGTGGCGAACTGGCCTGTTGTATAAGTATTTGTTGTTGTTGTTGCTGCTGTTGTGGTGATTGTGGAGGCGGTGTTTGTTGCGGCATTCTCTGACCCTGTTGTTGAGGTTGTTGCTGCTGTTGGATAAGCGTTGTTTGTTGTAGAGGTTGTTGCTGTAAAATAATCTGCTGCTGCTGCTGATGTTGTGGTGACTGCGACAGTTGCTGTTGTTGGGGATCCAGTATCTGCTGCTGTTGAATTTGCATTTGTTGTTGTTTCTGCTGTTGCACCAAAATCTGTTGCTGCTGCTGCTGTTGGGGATTTTGTAGAATCGTTTGGCTCCCAGCCACAATATGTTGCTGGGGTATCGTTTGTTGTATAATAATTTGTTGCTGTTGTTGTTGGCCTGGATGTTGGGGGCTTTGTTGCAGAATTTGTTGTTGTACAATTTGTGGCTGTGTGCCCTGTTGGCCCACAACAATACCAGTCGTTTGCTGCTGCTGCTGCTGTAATTGAGACTTTTGTTGGAATTGCAATTGTTGTTGCTGTTGTTGTAAATATTGCAATCGTTGAGGATTATTGATAATTTGTTGGTTAATGACAATTTGTTGCTGTTGCGGCTGCTGGGGATGGGGAGATTGCTGCTGCTGTGGTGAAGCATTGGGCGCCACTTGATGTTGCTGCAAAAGTATTCTTTGTTGCTGCTGCTGCTGCTGTTGTGGCGATTGCAAGACATTCCCCTCTAAATCAAGAACTTGTTGTTGATGCACAATAGTTTGTTGTTGTTGCTGTTGCTGTGCCAGCGTCCTTTGCTGGCCATACATTGGAGGTGGCGCCTGTTGTTGTTTCATCATTTGATTGGGACTTTGACCAATTTGCTGTACAATTTGTTGTTGGCCTACAACAGTCTGCATTTGTTGTTGAGGTTGTCCAGCAGCCACCGCCGCCTGCTGCTGCTGAAGTTGTTGTTGTTGCTGCTGCTGCTGCATCGCCGTAACATTCGTCTGATTGACAATAAAGAAATTCTGATTTTGTTGGTTTTGTTGTAGTATTTGTTGTTGTTGTTGCAAACTTAATTGATTGAATTGTTGTTGACTGATAATATATTTCGGTTTATTTGGAGTACCCGGTGGGGGAGCGGCCGGAGCTGCAATATTTGTATTTCCACCAGTGGTACTAAGGACCTGTTGCAATTGTCCCCCCCCTGCCACCTGTTGTTGTTGAGTATTTTGAAGTTGTTGTTGTTGTTGCTGCTGCTGCTGCAATTGGACCTGCCTTTGTTGTAAAATTTGTTGCTGTTGTTGGGGGGTGGCGGTTTGGAAAGTTGTGCCCGGTGCCGGTTGTATTGTCTGTTGAATAATTCGCACCCCACCCGCCTGAGATGTTTGCGAATGGGGCTGCTGTTGTTGTTGTTGATTTTGTAATAATTGTTGTTGTTGCTGTTGTTGCATAAGAATTTGCTGCTGTCTTTGCTCTTGTTGCTGCGGTGAGGTACCCACAAATTGCATCTGCGGCTGCTGCTGCTGCTGATTAGGGGATTGTTGGACCACTTGTTGTTGTACAACTTGTTGTTGCTGCACAACTTGTTGTTGTTGTAATTGAGATTGTAATTGTTGTTGTTGCTGCTGCTGATTACCAATCATATTTTGCTGTCCACCCGCCGACTGCTGTTGCAGATGCTGGGGTGATACCATTCCAGTTTTTTGCTGCAAAATTTGTTGTTGCTGTGGCTGCTGTTGCTGTTGTTGTTGTTGCAATTGTAACATTTGTTGTTTCTGTTGTTGCACTGTAACCATGTGGCTTTGTATGATTTGTTGTCCCTGGGCTGTGGCCGTGTTTATGACCTGCCTTTGGCCAGTAACCCCTCCAACCGTTGGGTTATTGGAATTGCCCAACAATGGCTGTTGTTGGGGTTGAGGTTGAGCCTGCTGGGGAGAGGGTTGCTGAGTCTGGGCTTGCTGCTGCTGCTGTTGAGTCTGGGCTTGTTGCTGCTGCTGTAATTGTTGTTGTTGCTGCTGCTGCAACTGCTGCTGCTTCAGTTGTTGGGTCCTCATAATAAGGGACTCATGATTGGGACTAGGTGCGGAACGACTTAGAATCTGAGCCACTTGAACCGGATCTGTGGGATCTATGGGCTTATGATTGGAAATTTGCATTTTCGATTGTTGCTGTTGCATTATTGGTGAGGGTGGTGCGGGAGAAGCCCTATGCTGAGGAGATTGCTGCTGCTGCTGTTGTTGTTGCTGTTGCTGCTGCATTTGTTGCATTTGCAATTGCACCCGCTGAGGTTGCTGGAATGGCTGTGGCGACATCATGTGCTGGGGAGATTGTTGTTGTTGCCTCTGTTGTTGTTGCTGCTGCTGCTGCTGGGATTGTCGGACTTGCTGTAATTGCTGGCGCAGCTGTTGTTGTGGTCCGGCCATTCCTGGTGATTGAGGAGGTGGTGGGGGAGTCATTTGAGGTGCAGGAGATTGTAGCTGACGAGGTGATGGATTTTGCTGCATTCGTGGCGACTGTTGTTGCATTTGCATTTGTTGTTGTTGCTGCTGCTGCTGCTGCTGTTGTTGAGCCTGCTGCTGAGCTTGTTGCAATTGAAGTTGCTGCTGCAACTGTTGCTGTTGTTGCTGCAATTGTTGTTGCTGTTGTTGTAGTTGTCGCTGCAGTGCCTGCTGATTGGGTGTCAAAGTCTGGCCACTTTGTATGTGTTGTTGTAATTGCATTAGCTGTTGTTGCACCATTTGTTGTTGCCTCAAAATGTGCTGATGCATCATCTGGGGTGACATGGTAATGGTCTGCTGTTGCGGCTGCTGCTGCGGACTTGGTTGCTGAATCGTTTGTCCAGCAGAAGTGGCTGCCATGGACTGCGGACCAGCCGTTGAGGGCGACATTTGAATTTGGGAGATATGCTGAGGCGATTGACCCGGCTGTGGTGTGGTCGATGGTTGGGGGGTGCGTGGAGCCTGAGGTGTTTGTCGACCACTTAGAGGCTGGGGTGTCCTAGGCGGCTGTGGTGTACCCGTGGGTGTAGGAGTTCTGGAGTCGGGATTTGTTGAGGTGGGTGTACGTGGAGGCTGGGGCATAAATTGTTGCTGTTGTTGGCCCTGGCCCTGATTGGGGGATTGGAGTTGCTGCAATTGTTGTTGTTGCGGATGCACCTGTTGCTGCTGTTGTTGTTGTTGTTGTTGTAAGCTAACATTTGGTATAATTTTTTGTTGCAGAATAATTGGTTGTGGCTGTCCACCGGCCGTGGTAATTGCACTTGTTGTTGTTGTCGTACCCGTTTGGGAGACTTGTGATGCTTGAATGAGATGATGTTGTTGTTGTTGTTGCAGAATTTGTTGTTGGCTAACATTACGTGGCCTTACGAAAACAATTTGCGATTGTTGAGCCTGTTGCTGCGGTGAAGGAGCTGGCGGAGGTGGTGGTGGCGGCTGTGATTGTGGTTGCTGTTGTTGTTGTTGTTGTAATTGTAAATTGGTCGTTGCCAGCGAATGATCCATGGAGTGATTACCCCCAAAAGGTGATGTGGCCCCACTTTTTGGTGTTGTCGGTGTGGAAGATGAGGTAGTTGCTGCCGATGTTCCTGTCACCGGTGAGCTGGAGGTAAGGACATTGGTTGGTTGTGATTGTTGGTGTTGTTGTTGTGGTTGTTGAGTTAGGGCAGTCTTGTTATTGTCTTTTGCAGCGGCGGCAGTTATTTGTACAGCTGCTGCCTGCAGTTGCGATTTTATATTGGCTATACTTTGGGCAGCATCTAGGGAGGACAGGGAAGGCGATTCACTGACCTTGTCTATTAGGGTGTCATCATCAAAACCCAAAATATTGGATAAGGATTGTTCCACAGACTGGGGCACCACAGTGGTGCTAGTGGTGGTAGAAGGAGGCGGAGGAGGTTGGGGCTGCTGGGTGGAAACTGGAGGCGGAATATTGGCAACAGGCGATGCTGATGTCACAGTAGGCGGCTGGGACTGGGTGGGTGTTGTTGGTCCAGATGAAAGTCGGCTATTATTTCCACTGGATGTTGCTGCGGCGGCATTGGACGCTGCTGCCGGTGCTGCTATTTGAGGTAATTTTGGTTTCTCCACTATTTTGAGAAGACGCGGATGATAGCCATCACATGCTAATAATTTCTTTTGTTTCAAACAATCCACAACCCAATCGGGTGTAACAATGCTTATGGCACTTTTGGGTAGGGCAATGGCTTTCGTATAGACTGGACCCCCAGCCATGCCAGCAATTAAGTGACTATTGTTTCCATTAAAATTTGCCGTCACCTGGGCTCCATTATACGTCAGCATGGCGTACAAACGTTTACGATCACTGGCCGAGACATTGACAATGGCCACGGAAATGTTTTTCATTAAACGATTAACGCTGGGATCAAATGCCGCTGTGGAAGCCAAACGTCCCAGCTTAACGCTGTGCAACACCCATTGTTCTGTCACTGGGATGACCGTATACAGATCCAAGTTCATAGCCAATTCATCTTCATGATAATTGGGAGCACATATTAAATGGGTGACCATATCGGTGAGGAAGGATTTTTTCTGGGCGCCACCATTTTTGAGCAATTGGTCAATCTAGGGAAAAAAAGGAGGGTGAAATAATTAGAAATTCTATGTCTTTTATATTTTCCTATTTTGTAATTTCTAAAGAAATGGTGTAATTATTTTTAATATAAAACCTCTGTGTCACCCTGTGCTGAAAATATAACATTTTTACCGCACTCTTCAGGCACACACACACACACAAACCGCCTGACAACTGATTGTCAAACTAAGCGCCTTCTCCATTAGATGAAGAAAAAAAACTAGATTTCCATAGAGTAGCGCGCTTCATAGCCACTCTACAACACCTACCTCATCTTCCAAATTGCCCACAACAAAATATCGTATATTTGTAAATAAATTTTCACTTATTTTCAAATTTTCCATGATTATTCCACTTCACTCATTGATTCACAACAGCGGGGACAGGCAGATAATTTTCTTTGTTTTTGTTAACCAAGTGAAGTGGCGTGCGTGCCGTTCCGTTCCGTCGTGTTTTCTTTTCTTCTCAGCTTTTCAGACACCAAATTTTTGGCCCAAAAACAAAATTCACTATTTTTCGGCTTTTTCAACGATTTTATGATGAAACTTCATTTGATAACACAACACGGATGTTTTATTTGTTTGCTGAACATCTTTTTAGAACTGTAAACATATTTATAATAAGGTTTTTCGGTGTTTTTCTTGTAAATTAAATCAAATAAACCAAAAAAAGAACGCCACTCGAAGAAGAAATGTAGGTCTCTCCAGATCGAGAGAGAGAGAGCGGTGGCAAACAATCGATTATACTATCAGTCGATGATGCCACTATCGATAGTGACGGTGAAATCTTAAAGTGGGTTCATATGATGACTGGCTGAAATGATAACAAGAAGCCATGATTCTGGTATTCATCATGAAACGATAACACTGAATTTGGAAATGTAATGATATAATTGCAATTTTTATACGTATATTTGTAATTACTACTTAATTGCACTGAAACGGTTGATTTATTTTTTAATATATTAACAGGGTAATGTTAAAATTACCTAAAATTCGACGTATTCGGTATAAATATTTCAAGACAGGAGTCAAACATATGAATTTGTATGAATATTACACAAATGCGTCGAGCGTACAAATTTTCAAAGTTAAACAATTTTAACATAATTTTTTTTGTGAAAACAGAAATGTATAGAAAAATGAGAATTTCTGCAATATGTATTTTTTTGTAAATGGATAAATTTTAAAATTTATAATTTTTTTCAAAATAGATTGGTAGATTTTGGTATGTGGGTAATAGGGACGTACAAAATATTTTACCATAGTGGGGTAGTTGAATATTAAAGTACGCCACGCCGAATTTTAGTAGGAAGAATTTTAGCCCAGTAGTGGGATTTTCTAACTGATTTTTTAAGTTACCAACAAAAATCGGTGACTGAAACCCAAAATTTTGATATAAAAAAGAAAGGTGGGAATACATAAAGCGCTTATCTGGCTGGCTTCTTCGGAAATGAACAAAGGAGGCTATGGCCAAAATCGAACTAAGTCAACCTAAAGCTACCTTGTTCCTCTACGAAGAAGCCAGATGATGACTTAAGCCAGCCAAATATGCGCTTTATGTATTCCTACCCGAAGTTAAAGTTAACAACATTGGAATCTATCGATAGGTCTTGGGGACTACTTGGAATCTCCTTTTTTTGAAAATCTACCTGCTTTCTTCTACCATGCTTGTAGCTGACAAGTTTTTATCTGTATTAACTTTGAAGATAGGAATATATAGATATATTTTTTTGATTTAATGAATTGGTCAGTTTTTTTTTTTTGAAAAACAAAAAAACACTTAAGGTGAGCGTACATAAGCAGCTTGAAGTTTTCGCATGGCATATTTTGTGACATATCATAAAGGGATGCCAGAGCCACACTCGAAACCTGCGGTCACTTTCCCCTTATAATTTGACATTAATATGCCTAGCCATGATGCCGTACTGCTATGTATCTCCCATGGTATAATTAAGAAGGTTCAGTCATTTAATATAAGCATAAAATGCAGAGAGGCATTTTTCTGTATTTTACCTTGTCAAATATCACTGCATAGAAACCAGGTCTCCATTTCTAAAAAGGCAATGAGACATTTGGAAATGAATAATTTAAAAAAAAATTGTAATCAGCAATATTGTCCCTCTATCTTGGATTCAATTTTGTTGAAAAAACCAATTTTCCATTCATCTTTCATCATCAAAATTATTAATTTTGAGAAAAAACTTATTGTTTTATACTTAAAAGACTTTTTGACATAATAAGTACAGTACAGCCGTTTTCCTAGATCCTTTGAAGATTTACGGTATAAATTATTCCACGGTATCTCTTTAATATTTCTTTTGATTGCAAAAACTTGATAGCGACACTACCTTATCAATACAAAATTGTCTTATCTTTTCATTTGCCTTATTCGTAAACAATACACGCTAATTTTGTTTCACCTACCATACGTAAACAAATAATTACGCTTTGTTTCTAAACTTTATTTGCCATTCTGTTATATCCCCCTTCTTTCTGGCAATGGGAACGTTTTTAATTTAGATATGTGCGCAAGAAAATGAACACAAGATGGCGGGATCTTTTACATTTTCTCAACTAAACACGAATTATATTCGGATAATAATATACATTTCCGTTCATAAATAATTGATATTTATATATAAATTAAATTAAATTTATTCAATAGTTGTCGTCCATAAGATATTCAGTTCCACAAGGGAACCAGTTAAATATATGGACAAAGGAACTTAAACTATTTCACACAGTTCCTTGTAGTGAATATTTTATTTGGGAGCCATTTCATTTGTCGAGCCCGGAACGACCGGAGCGAAAATATAAAAATGTCCAACACGGGGGATACTGGTGACACTGTTCTCTCCAATGATATGAATCTGACAAATGAACGGGGAAAATTGCTAACAAATATCGAACCCATAGAAGTGGTTACCTTAATTAGTGACGAATCGGATACGGAGCCCTCACCCAAACGGAAACCTGCAGTGCCAAATGTATCTACAAACAGCAGTAGTGGTGGTGCTGGAAGTGGCAGCGTTAGCGCTACTGGCAGTGTTAAAAAATATGCCGGGGATGGTGGTGGCGAGGATTCAAATGATGGTCATCATGACGAGCGCCGTACCAGTCGCCGCATCAAACCACGAGTGGATTACACAAATAAAACAAATACAACTAATACAGATGAAAAACCATCCACACCATCTGCCGGAGGTACGGGCTCAGCTGGTCACACTTCCAATGCCAGTGTTCATAGTAATTCGGAAAAGAAATCCGATTCTCGGTCTAGAAATAAGGAATCTCTTAAAAGTCCTTTTGCCAAAGAAATCACCGATCCAAGGGAGGCTGCAGCAGCAGCTGCTGAAGCTTATAAGGAAATATTGACTGGCTTGGAGGGTGCAGCGTTTCAGTCAAGACTACCTTTTGACAAGATGACCTCAAACGAGGCCGCCTGTTTTCCAGATATCACCAAAACCGGTTTGGTGGCCCAACGTGTGTTCCTTAATATCAGAAATCGTTTGCTGCAAATGTGGATCGAAAATCCCAAACAACAGCTGATATTGGAAAATGCCCTCAAGGATATGGAACCACCGTTCGACAGTGATCCAAATTTGGTCAAGCGTATACATTCATTTCTCGAACGCCATGGTTTCATTAACTTCGGTATATTCAAACGTCTACGACCAATACCAAGCAAAAAATTGGGAAAGGTCATAGTCATAGGGGCTGGCATCTCGGGACTGGCGGCTGCTCAACAGCTGCAACAGTTTGGCATGGATGTAATTGTCTTGGAGGCCCGAGATCGTGTCGGCGGCCGTATTGCCACTTTTCGTAAAAATAATTACATTGCCGATTTGGGAGCCATGGTTGTGACCGGTGTCTGGGGCAATCCCATGACAATATTGAGCAAACAAATCGGCATGGAAATGATACCAATACGGCAAGCCTGCCCGCTGTATGGTGCTGGCGGGAAACCGGTACCCAAACACAAGGATGACATGGTGGAGAGGGAGTTTAATCGTTTGCTGGAGTCGGCCAGTTATTTGTCTCATCAGCTGGACTTTAATTATGCCGGCAATAATCCTGTTTCTTTAGGTCAGGCTCTGGAATGGATCATAAAACTGCAGGAGAAATCCGTCAAGGAAAAACAGGTCCAATACCTCAGCCAATTGTGTGAGGCACAAAAGGCCATAATTGACAATCAAACTAAGACCTCAAGGATCCTGAGCAAAATAAAGCAGTTAAAGGCCCAGCATGCCAAGTTACTGCGTAGCCGTCCGCCACGGATAGAGGGGGATAGTAACTATGCTGAACATGAGTTTGAAATACGATCCACCCACTATGAATGGTCCAAGGCCTGTAAACAATATGACGAGCTATTGAAGGAGGAGGAGTTACTCCAGAATAAACTCAAAGAGTTGGAATCTAACCCACCAAGGTATGTGTGAGGGTTAGTGGGAATGTAAAATGAGTAAAAATGTATGTATTTCTTTTTCCCTTGCAGCGATGTCTACTTATCCTCCAAAGATCGCCAAATTTTGGACTGGCATTTTGCCAATTTGGAATTCGCCAATGCCACACCGTTGTGCAATCTATCGCTGAAGCACTGGGATCAAGATGATGACTTTGAATTCATTGGCAATCACACAACTGTACGCAATGGCTATTCGTGTGTGCCCATTGCCTTGACAGAGGGCTTGGATATACGTGTCAACACTGCCGTCAAGGCGATCAAATATTTTCCCACCGGCGTTGAAATTGTGGCGGAAAATCTCAAGACCAACAATTCCTCAGTTACCTATAAGGCCGATTTGGTATTGTGTACCCTTACCTTGGGGGTGTTAAAAATTGCCACCGCAAAGGTGCAGTCGCAACAAGCCAACACGGTGAAATTCGAACCACCCCTACCCGACTGGAAACAACAGGCCATACAACGTTTGGGTTTTGGCAATCTAAACAAGGTTGTCTTGTGTTTCGATCGTATCTTTTGGGATCCAAATACGAATCTATTTGGCCATGTTGGCAGCACAACGGCCAGTCGTGGTGAACTGTTTCTCTTTTGGAGTATATCTTCATCGCCTGTGCTGTTGGCCTTGGTGGCCGGTCGATCGGCGGCCATAATGGAAAATGTATCCGATGATGTTATTGTCGGCCGTTGTATTGCCGTATTGAAGGGGATTTTTGGTAATGGTTCGGTGCCCCAGCCGAAAGAGACGGTTGTAACACGCTGGCGTGCCGATCCCTGGGCAAGGGGTTCATATAGTTTTGTATCCGTTGGATCGTCGGGAAGTGATTATGATCTCTTGGCCGCCCCAGTTATACCACCGAATGTCACTAATCCAAAACCAAATCAGGAATTGGATGAATTACCACGACTTTTCTTTGCTGGTGAACATACCATTCGCAACTATCCAGCCACGGTTCATGGTGCTTTTCTGAGTGGCCTACGGGAAGCCGGACGCATTGCGGACTATTATTTGGGTTATCCCGAGGGAACACCGCCTGACATTGGCTATTCAGTTGTGGAGGCGGCCAACACTGCCTCCGTGGGAGACACCGTAGATTTGGTGGATATTGCCCATTCAACGGACTCCTCTTCAAAGACTTCAGATGACAAATCCAATCCTGCCGATTTAAATGAGTGAAATTTATTTTCACCACTTTCATTTTACTAGTTTTAGGAGCTTTCTCGGGAGTCAGATACAGTGGAATTTGGAGGAGAATTTGGTATGAAAAAAGGTGGGGAGTGTAAAAGGGCCATTTCCGCTCTTTGGGCATGGGCTTTTCAAAGATGGTAGATTTTTTGAAAGACAAAATTAGTTTTGTTTTTGGGATCAGGGAGTCAAAAAATGAAATTTCATGGGAAAAATTAACTCGGGGTTTTACAGAATTTTTATTTGGAGAAAAAAGGGAGGGGAAAATTTAATTTGTTTTGGTATCTGAATCCCATCCTATTTTAATACTTCTATCTTACAAAATAATGGTTTTGTTGACTTTGTTATTATAGTTTTTAGTTTCCTACTTTCCAGCGAGCTCAAAATCTCGTAATATTTAGTATTCTATTATTAGTTTTTAATATCTTTTCAAATTTACATTTTTTTATCAATTATCAATAGCCATAGTCTAATGTACATAAAAAATAATAAAAACTGAAATATTTTATCAACCAAGGGGCAACGAAACTAGGTTTCGCCGTATTTTGTTTGTCCGATTTCAGGATTTGAAAGAGTGAAAAAAGGCATTTTTTGTCAAAAAAAATAGTCCCCTCCTTGGCGACATACACATATTTTTAAAGAATAATAAATAATGTACTTAAGACGTAAATAAAAATTAAAATAATGAATAACAAATTTGGTATCTTTTTTGTTAGGCCAAATATACATATATATTTTCCAAAAATATATGGCTATCTTTGCCATTGATTTAGAATTTTATGTGGGTAAATAAAATTAATACTTTATTTTAATTTCCCAACCAAGCCTTAGGCTGATAGTTATTTAAATTATAAATTTCGGGAAAAATAGTGACAAGGCGAAAAACGTGTATATTTTGTGGAAACAAAACCGCATGTGTCGTCCACTGTGACATCTGAAGCCATGATGGAACATTTCTCACCATACATTCTGCAAGTTCTTGCATATAAGAAAGGTGAGATAACCGGAAATCGGGATTTTAAAGTCTGTAAATGTGGTCCACTTTAATTACGTTTGTGAAATATTTTATGTTCTATAAATTGATTTAAAATGGTAAAAACTCATTTTTGGTGAAAGAAATGACATATATTTATTTTTTGCCATTTGTCGCAAATTCTTATTCAAGGTACACCATACACATAAGGAGAAAATATAAATTCTCTTCTCTCTCTTCAATTCTTGTTTTAATAAGTGGAACATTCAATGAGAGAAAAGGAGACAAATTCATAATAATAATAAAAATAACAACAATAATTCTTTTAAATATAAATGAGAAGGAATGAGATTGTCACTTTTTTTCGTTGCAACATGAGTTTGATGTGTTTCCCCGCCATTTCACCCAGTCATGTGTTCGATTATCGGTGTCATTGATCTCTCTCTCGATCTCCCCATTGCAGTACCGTTATCGTGTGTTATTGCGATCGCCAAACATTTATTAATTTTTTATTTTCATGTTTTTTTATTTTTTCCTTAAAAAATAACTTTTTGTTCTCCTCATAACTACTGTTTCTAAACAATTAAGAATAACGCAAGAATCATGGACAAATTACGCAAAGTTTTAAGCGGCAATGATAGTACTCCCGAAGAGGAGGGCAGCATAATTACACAGGTAAGAAAGTGTGAATATGGAAATTATACATTTACCACAGAAAAGGTCACAAATTCTAGGGGAGTGAAGCTAAAAGAATTTAATCTTATAAGAATTCGTAAATCGGAATTTATTTCTTAAATTCCTTTGTATGATGTCAATTTTTGTAAACGAACTGTTGCTGGGCAAGAGTCTTGTAGCGTTTGTGTAAACAGTCTCATGACATTCCGGTAATGACCATTATTTTCTATTTACAATTAATTACGTGCAAATTAACCGCATAATTGTATTTAGTTATTGTCATAGGTTTTAGGGGGTGTGATTCTTCTTTGAAGTCTGGAATAGGTGTGAGGTCTCAATTTTTTGAAAATTAAATGCGCAACTTCTTTAATAAAGATTAGAACAAATAGACTGGGTTGAAAAACCCCATAAACATTACAAAAAACACAATTGATAAGGCCAAAAACAATGTGAGAATATCTAATGCATTTTTTGTATAAACAACAACAACAGGATGCAATCTGGAAATGCATATAAAAACCAGCCGTCAACATCATTACCATGTCATAAAATTAGTATACATTGTATAAATAACCTTTAGATCGAAGGCCTTTTTTAGACCCTGGGTCTCTTTGGACTAAATCCGTTTCAGGATATTTGAAGTCGATCTGGCTGCCGGGTGCGCATGATAACTCTCTAATGGAGTGCCCGAATTGATTCGTAATATTATTAATAATAATAACCAAAACGATCATAAATTAACAATCCAATTCTATTCAGACTTGGCACATCTCAATATTTTCATCAACGTAAGATCTGCTATAAAGATGGTAGAGATCGGACCATTCCTTCAGGTACCTTCCACAAAAAGGGTTAAAATTTTTTAATAACTAAAATGATCATAAAATGCGACATTAACACCCGATTCCATTCATACTTGTTACATCTCAATATTTTCATCAACGCAAGGTGTGTTATAAAGATGGTAGAGATCGGACCATTCCTTCTGGTACCTTCCACACAAATGGTTAAAATTTTGAATAACCAAAACGATCATAAAACGCGAAATAAGCATCCGGTTCTCTTCAAATTACACACATCACAATATTTTTATTAAGGCAAGGTCTGGTTTGAAGATGGGATATATCGGTCCACTCCTTCAAGTACCTCCCCCACAAAGGGTCAAAATTTTGCTATCTAAGAAGCTCATAAAACGCAAAATTAACATACGATTCCATTCAGACTTGATACGTCTCAAAATATCCATCAACACAAGTTCTATTATAAAGATGGTAGAGATCGAACCATTCCTTCTTGTAACTGCCCCACATATGGTTCAAGATTTTGAAAAACAAATCGCTAAAAGAAAGCGAAATAAGCATCCAACTCTCTTCAAATCTCACACATCCAAATATTTTGCTAGCAAGATATGTTGTGAAGATGATATATAACTGCCAACCCCTTCCACTACCTCACCCACAAAGGGCCACAAGAAAATCTGAAGAAAATCTTCAGTAAACAGAATGCCTTTTAGGGGTTTGCCTTAGAACGAAGTTCTTCACAAGGTATCCTGTAAATAGAAGGGCTTCCAAAGGAGACTTATTACATCTCTTCCTTTTTATAGACAAAAGATTTTTACGGGTCTACATTAAAAAAAAAAAAAAAACGTTTCAAAGATCTTTGAAGGTATTTGTTTTTTAGGTATTTAAGATTTTTTATTTATTTATTTTTTTAATTTTTTCCAGATAAATGACATGTCAACCTTAAGCTGGTCCACACGCATTAAAGGTTTTTGCATATGCTTCGTCTTGGGCATTGTACTATCCATACTGGGCTCTGTGATGCTGTTTTTACACCTGGGCATAGTAACATTTGCTGTATTTTATACCCTGGGCAATATTATCTCAATGGCCAGGTTCGTATGCTCAAACAAAAACGAAACACCAGCGAATTAATTTTCCTTTTTTTGTTCTTTAGTACATGCTTTCTCATGGGTCCCTTTAAGCAATTCAAGAAAATGTTTTCGGATACCCGCCTAATTGCCACGTGCATTGTGATATTTTCCATAATAATGACATTGATTGCATCCATTGTGGTATGATAGCATTATTTTTTTCTCATTTTTATTTTAATTTATTAATAATTTTTTGTTTTTGCTTTTTAGTTGCACAAAGCTGGTTTAACATTGATTTTCATTATCATACAATCACTAGCCATGACCTGGTATTCACTGTCATACATTCCCTATGCCAGAGATGCGGTGAAGAAAACACTATCAGCCGTTTTGGATGTTTAAAAAGCATGAAGTTTTCCCCATTTTCTTTTTAGTATTACCTATAGTTTTCACTAATATTTTGTGTTTTTCTTTATTCCCCTGTTTTAATTATTTATTGTTTAATACATGAACAAAAAAAAAAACCCGCTTCCCCCCAACTAACAATTAACCTCTCCAATACATTGTATTATACATTAACTAGTATTAATGAGAAATTTCCGTGATATACACGGAATGGTATGTCAATTATTTTGCACATTTAGATTTATGTTAAAATCATTATCAACCTTATTGTTAATGCGTATATAACAATTCTATTTAATAGATGAAAATCCTCTCTTTATTATAAAAAAGAAATAACAAGTATATTGTAAAATACTTATAACCATTTTTGTATAATAAACAAATATTTTCAGAATAATTTGCAGATTTACAAGATATCACACAGCGGTAGTAGTAACATTTTTGCTTTTTCTGAAACATGATTTTTGGGCCATTTTCATATCGTTTTTTGACTCTTTGTGGGTGAGGTACCAGAAGGGGTTGGCAGATAAATATCATTTTCACAACAGATCTTATCTTAGCAAAAATACTTGGATGGGTGAAATTTAAATAAAGAATTGGATGCTTATATCGCTTTCTTTGAGCGTTTTTTTTTTTGTTTTTTTAATCTTGAACCCTATGTGGGGGAGTTACCAGAAAAATTGGTCCGATCTCTATAATTTTTATAACAAATTTCGTGTTGAGGGAAATATTGAGATGTGTCAAGTCTGAATGGAATCGAGAGTTGATTTTGTGTTTTATGAGCTTCGTGCATATTCAAAATGTTGACTTTTTCTCGGGGTGGTACGAAAAGGAGTGGGCCGATATATTATGTTAATAAAAGTATTGTGTTGTGTGTAATTTGAAGAGCACCGGATTCTTATTTAGGATAATATGATCGTATTGGTTATTCCAAATTTTACCCTTTGTGGAGAAGGTACAAGAAGTCCGATCTCTGCCGTCTTTACAACAAATCTTGTGTTGCTAAAAATATTGAGATTTGCCAAGTCTGAATCGAATCGGATGTTAATTTCGTGTTTTATGAGCTTCATAAATATTCAAAATTCTGACACTTTGTGGGGAAGGTACGAGAAGGAGCGGACCGATATATCCTAATTTCACACCAGACTTTGGGATAATAAAAATATAGTTTTGTGTGTAATTTGAAGAGAACCGGAGGCGTATTTCGGATTTTATGATCGTTTTTGTAATTCAAAACTTTGACCCTTTGTAGGGGAGGTACCAGAAGGAATGGCCCGATCTCTACCATCTTTATAACAGATCTTGTGTTGATGGAAATATTAAAATGTGCCAAGTCTGAATGGAATCCGATGTTTTTTTCGCTTTTTATGAGCTTCATAAATATTCAAAATGTTTACCCTTTGCGGGGGAGGTACGACAAGGGATGGGTCAATATAACCAAGTTATCTCCGAACTTAATCTAAGTTTTACAATAATATTACGATATACCAAGTTTGGATCAAATCGGATACTCCCTTAGAGAGTCATCGTGCGCACCAGCAGACAGACGGACATCTCTAGATCGACTCCAAATGTCCTGAAATGGATTTGGTCCAAAGAGAACTAGGGCCTAAAACCGTTATTGCGATGAGGCACGCAGGTTTTGGTCGTATCAAATGATATACACCTAGCCATATGGCAGATGGTATAAAAAATCAAAAAAAAAAATCTCTTTGAAAATATTTCTTTAACATTTTTTTTATATTTTGCTCCCTCTTAAATATCCAATTAATAAACACAGATTTCACGTTTGTTGTTTTCATCAATATTTAATTCCTTTTTCTGGCATTTTATTTATAAGAATATTAACAAAATAAAGAAAAAAATACATATTTCTTTTTCATTAAAATATATGTTTTTTTATGTATAGCCAACAGTTCAATCTCTTTTTCTTTTTTGTTGTTTTGTTCTCTGTCTAAGTAGTATAAATTACTTACAAAAAAAGAATTAACTTAGCCTTAACACAATGGTATAAGTTTTGTTTTTGTTTTTAAATTTCTTATAAATATTTTTTTAATTAATTTTTTATAGTTTTTATTTTGTGGTAGGGCCCTTTATTTAAGGTTTCATAATATATGAAAACATTTGAAGTTATAGGCCTGCCTGGCTGCGTGTCTGGGCAAAATTTCAATATTTATTATTTACTTAAGTTTATGTAGAACAAAGAAAACAAAACAAAATTTAATATTAACAAAGTATTTAAAAACGAAATTGCATAGAATCAATCTTTTGGGAGGAGGTGGCAGAAAAGCAAAATAAACTTAATATTAGCTAAATAAAAATTATAAGATAATAATTAGTTTAATATGAATATGTAGGTGATAGTATAACAATTTAAGATTTTGTTTTTTATTTTTTTCTAATATCAAAAATAAATTATACATTAACGGCGATTTGATTGACTGATTCGAAGAATGATCTTTTTGTTTTGTATATATAAATATGTTTTTTTTGGTGGCTGTTTACATTTGTTTATATATATTTAATAACTATTTGAAAAATTTTCTTGTGTTTTTTTTTTGCTGTGGAGGGGGTAAAGGGTTCATCTTAAGTATTAAATGTTTGCTTTTGTTTTCCATTTCATTTATGGTAATCAGTACAAATTATGGCTTAAAAAAATATATAGACATACATACATATCTATACAATTAAATATAGTACGTTAATAATGAATAAGTTAAACTTATTGAATAACTTGCATTTTCTTTATTTTATTTTTAACTAAAAACAAAATTGCTTGGTATTTTTTTGTTTAATTTTTAGGTTAAGGAGAATTTGTTGTTTTTTCTTGGTTTTCGTTTTCAGTTGTGGTTTTTTTTTGGAGGGGAGAGGTGTTTTGAAACTAAAGTCTGATGTTCTTTTATTTGGTTTTTTTTTTTTGTGGGATGGAGATGGAGTTGTTTGGTAATCATTTATTCAATCTTCTTGTCGTTGCGTTTTTGGGATTTTTTGGGCGATACTTTGCCTAGAAATAAACAAAAAACAATAAAATATAGAAACAATAAATGAGATAAGAAAATTATAATACAATTACGGATTATTTTACAAATTTATATGTTCCAATAAGGGTGGGGGGTGTTGACTAATATCGGGTGCTATATTCTATTTATAAAAGAATTTACGGCGATATTGCTTTTGGTGCGGTTTTAATTTTTTTTTTAGTCATCGTCTGTCAAGAAGAGAAGCAAGCGGTGTGGAAAAGCATGAAGTTAGGACTGCAAAGTTGGAAAAAATTCGCCTCGACTCTTAAAGACCGAAATAGTGCCTCTACGTTGTAAAGGATTTTGAAAACCCATTCAGATTAAATTTCCAATTCCATTGTATATTTTAAAAATTCATGCTAATGGCCACAAAATATCCTCGAAAAATTATTAATTTTTTTCAAGCCGCAAAATATATAAAAAATCTTCGATAACAGGCCTTTGAATATTCTCGGAAAAATATGTAAAAATGCCCCTTGAGAGATCAACAATTATTCTCGAAAAATATTAAAAAACCAAGTAAAATAGTATCAGTCGGTTTTGCCGAAATATTTATACCCCCAGCCTTGAGTTATGATTATTAAAACTACTGTTGACCCTTTTTGGGGGAGGTTCCGAAGCAGTTGGACAATTCGTATCTGACCCAAGACTGATAAAAATACTACAACGTGCCAGATTTGGACTACATCCTATACTTTGTATGAAATATTTGCAATTTTTTGGAAAATGAGGTAACAAATATAGCGGACCGAAGTATTCTATTTTTATACTTCATCTAATACAGATAAAACCGGTAGGGAAAGCTCAAAAGTCGCCGACTATATGATACCCTACACCACTATGCATATTTAGTAGAGCTCTCGTCAAAGTAAGGTTTATATTGCAATTTCTGAGCTCTATGAGATATCTGGTACAAAATATCATTATGGTAGAGTGCATATTCCGAAAGTTGGAGATTTAAACACCAAATGGGATGAAACATAAATATGGGAGCAAATTTGAAATTCTTGCTTCTGTGCTAAACTCGGTTGAATTGCGAAAATTCACTCCATTTGAGCTAATATTAGTCATTGTGCACCAACAATAGAACTGTAATCGGATAATGATATATATGGGAGCTATATCCAAATCTGAACCGATCTTGAAAAATTTTGAATCATGAATTGCTAGGCTGTATCTGATATCTGGTGCTAAATATCCGTCTTGTGGAGTGCATATTACGAATGTGAGGGACTTAAACACCAAATCGGATGAATCATGTATATATGGGAGCTGTAGCTATATCTGAACCGATTTTCATCAAATTTAAAGTACTTATTTCTATACTAAATTCGGTCGGAAGTGCCAAAATTCACACCATTTGGACTGATATTTGCCATTTGGTGAACAAGAAACCTAAAATCGGATGAAACATATATATGGGAGCTATAGCTTTATCTTAGCCGATTTTTACCAAATTTGAAATACATGTTTGTAGGCTGAATTCGGTAGGAAATGCCTAAATTCACTCCATTTGGGCCACAAAAAACCTGAAATCGGTCGTATATATATATGGGAGCTATATATAAATTTGGACCGATTTTCACCAATTGTCCTTGAGCCAAACAAATGTTATTTGGAAAATTTCATCTCAATCGAATAATAAATGCGACCTGCATTTTGTTTACAAAAATACATGACTGACGGACAGACGCACGGACGGACATGTATAAATCGACTTACATAAAGATCTTGCGTTAGCAAAAATACTTAAATGGGTGGGGGTGGTACTTGATGGAGTGGACGAATATTATTCATTTTCGCACCTGGCCTAGCACTGATGTAAATATAAGGATATGTAAAGTTGGAGCAAAATCGGATTATCCTTTCTCTTTCTGTGCAGTAAATTATTTTCTTTGAAAATGTTGACATTTTGTGGGGGGAGAAACCAAAAGGAGTGGTCCAATATTGCCCATTTCTGAACTCGATCCCTACGAGGATTATCATGCGCACCAGCCAGCCAGACAGACAGGCGGACGGACAGATGGACATCGCTAGATCGACTTCAAATGTCCTGAAACGGATTTGGTCCAAAGAGACCTAGGGTCTAAAACCGTTATTTCGATGAGGCACGTTTTTGCCGTATAAAAAAATAAAAAAAAATAATTAAATATTGACAAAAAATATCTAAAAAATCTACGTTAACGGGCCTCAAAAAATCCACCTTAAGAGACCTTCAATTATTCTCGAAAATGTTAAAAATAATCACCGTGCATCTAATAGACCTATCAGTTACCTCCAAAATATTTAAAAAAATCTTGTTAATAGGTCTTTAAATAGCGTGGGAAAAAATTTTAAAATCCAGGTTGCAAATATTACGGAAATATTACGGAAAATTATTTACAAATCAGCGTTGAAGGCCTCTTAATATCCGCGAAAAATTATTGTTTAAAATCGCATTGATAGGTTTTTAAATATCTATTATGTATAGGAGTTCTTGGAACCGTCAATCAATTGTTAATTTTGTTCATTTTTTGTTAATTTGTTTTAGTATTTAATTTTAAGTAAATCTTTTAAGATTAAGGATATTATTATTAATTCAGAGCAGTCATGTATAGAAGTTTTTGGAACCGTCCATGGCCCTATCGGCTAGGTTTCTGTACAAATTGAAAATAAATAAATAAATAATCACCGCGCATCTAATGGGCCTGTCAGTTATCTCCAAAAATATTAAAAAATCTTGTTAATTGGTCTTTAATAAGCATCGAAAAAGTATTTAAATTCTTTTTTAAAAACCACATTGATAGGCATTTAAATATCTGAAAAATCTACTTTAACAGGCCACCTTTATAGACCTGCAATTGTTCTCGAAAAATATTTAAACATAATCAACGTAATACGACTTTACATATCTACAAAAGAATATATTTAAAATGCATTTAGATGCTTGTCAGTTACCTCCAAAAAAATATTTAAAAAATTTTGTTAATAGGTCTTTAAATAACATCGAAAAATTAAAAATATCCCTTATAGGCCTCTTAATACTCTCGAAAATATCATCCAAAAAATATCCAAGAATCCAAGTTTTTAGACCTTCCCAATCTAAGTTCAAGTTTTCTTGCTTTTTGTTCTCTTCTTTATCATTTTCTCTCTTACGCATTTAAAACCGCACCAATTTTGAATTTAAATCTAGAAATGAGCTTTCTTATTCAAGGTGGGTGGGTAGTAGAAGAACATAATAGAATGGGGTGTTGGAAAATCAAAAAATATTTATACTTAAAATTCTAGAACTAGACAATTTTTATTTTAATATCATAAGGTGTGCTTTCAATATCAACATGTTTGCTAATGGTCTTATTTAACTTTCCTCGTGCATGTTCTATGATTCTAGGATGTATCATATAAATGGGACCTGGTCGGTTGGTAGTGGTGGTGGTGGTTGTGGATTTTTTTTATAGTTTTTTTTTTTTACAGAAAACAACAAATGGCAAGGATAGCATGAAAGTACACAGACAAACAAACACACAGAAAGAAAGAAAATATATAGACACATCATATCATAATGAAGTTTTGAGATTTGCATATAATTTTTGTTATAAATACAAGTACAGTTTGTTTTTGTTTTAAATTAAATATTAAAAAATGGATTGAGGGTTTGGGGAAGTTGTATGTGAAATTAATATAAATTAAATTATTACCAATTTGATGTAAAATCCAAATCAAAAGTTAAGATATTAAAGAAAACTTTAAAAAACGAAATACACAAAAGAAATAGAAGTTTAATTTTTGGTTTTTCCAAAAAAACACAAAGAACGGCACCATTTATATGTTTCATTACTGGCCACAACTTACCTTTTGATTCTTTGCTCTCTTGCGATTTAAGCTTTTTAACAGGAGATGGTTGATTTTTACTGGTTTTGCGTTTGTCCATCATGCGCTGCAAGAGGGGGAAAGCCGGAAGGAAACATGTTAGTTATTTGCATTAATTATGTAGGACATTGTTAAGAACTCAAAAAACAATAACAACAACCTACCTGCCATAATATACAGCCATACACAAATGCCACCGATATTAAAACTTGTACCGTCAGCCAAATAACAATGTTTATGGCTTGCGTGCGTTCAAACAGTTCTTTGCCATTTTTAATGCATAAAATTGCCTCGGATACCATGATGGCACCATACACCCAACATTGGGTGCCAACACGTTTACAGCGGGTATCCGTCACATAGGTGTAGTATTGCCTGAAAGAACGTGTTACAGTTAGTAATAATTAAATGTTTTTTTTTTTTAATACCCATAAACCTACCTAACAGATGGGGCCACAAATAGGCCCACAAACACCAAACGGCCAATGACAATATAATGATCTGGTGGCATTTCGAATATGTGCTTTAGGAAGAATGTGTTCAGTTCAGTTACCTTTCAAAAGGAAAAGAATATAAACAATATTAAAAAATATTCTAAAAAAAGACTCACTTCAACTCACCTGCCAAAATATCACCAACTGTATAACAGCTGCAAAACGCATAGCAGTCGACTTGGGATCCAACCATCTAATGGCTGTCCAACTTTCTGGGGTGAATTGTAGAACGGCACGTTTTATCTTACCACTCGTCGATGAGATATCCTTGATGCTGGCCCATTTGTATTCACGCATTTCCAACATTTTACAGATTTTCAAACCGACCCATATACCCAAACCGTTGCATATTAAAACATCCAAGATCAGGGCATCCCACCAACATTCCACAAAATTAGGCAATAAATGAGCAAAGGTAATCTCGGTGATTTCCCACATAATTGAGATGGCCCACAGAATACCCATGTGACGTATCAGTACAGCCTTAAAGGCCCAGCCCAAGAAATGACCCCAGGCGAAAACATCCAAATGACCTTTGACTCGCTCAAAGGAGACATCGGAACAGTTGACACCATATTCCTGCAAGTAACAAGACAAGTATTTAAATGTTTTTTTTTTTTTTTTTTTTTTTTTTTTTTTTGTTAAATTAAATATTCTGATCAGAATACCTACCTTATCCATATTAATATGGAAATCTTTTAATTTCGGATCCAGCCAATAGAAAATATTCATTATAGTCTTGTGATTTTGGAACATTAGAAATTGCAAGGCCATTAAATAAAGCACTGAACAACCAAAGAGTATACGCCATACGGCCGGATGCGGCCGTGTAAAGGGACCATTGGGAAATGCCAGCACCGAAATGATTAGGAAAAAGAATACCACGCACAATATGCCAGACCAAATGTTTTCTTCGAAATTACCTTCGTCCCTGGAAGGATGAAAAAGGAGGAGAAAATTTAAAATTATTTCAAAATGGACTTAAACATTAAAAAAATGTTTTTTGATAAATAAATAAATAAAGGGAAATCCAAAAAATTTAAAATCAGTGGCGTTTTTTGAAACGAAAAAAAAAGAAACAGTTTTGTTTTTATACTCTCAGACCTATGGCTAGAGAGGGCATGTATCATTTGATACGACCAAAACGTGGCTCATCGCAATAACGGTTTTAGACCCTAGGTCTCTTTGGACGAAATACATTTCAGGACATTTGTAGTCAATGTAGCGTTGTCCGTCCGTCCATCTGGCTGGCTGATGCATACGATAACTCTCGAATGAAGTATCCGATTTAACCCAAACTTGGTACATCGTAATATTATTGTCAAACTTAGATCGAGTTCGGAGATGGGCAGTAACGGGCCACTCCTTCTGGTACCTCTCCCACAAAATCTCAACATTTTCAAAGAAAATAATTTACTGCACTGAAAGAGAAAGCATAATCCGATTTCGCTCAAACTTTGCATATCCTAATATTTGCATCAATGCTTGGTCAGGTGCCAAAATGGACAATATCGGTCCACTCCATCAAGTACCTCCCTCACAAACGGTTAATATTTTGAATAACCAAAACGATCATAAAATCCGTAGTAAGCATCCGGTCCTCTTCAAATTACACACATCACAATATTTTCATTAACCCAAGTTGTGGTGTGAAATTGGGATATATCGGTCCAATCCTTCTTGTACCACCCCCACATAGGATCAGAATTTTGAATGTCCATGAAGCTCATAAACGCGAAAATAACATGCGATTCCATTCAGACTTGATAAATCTCAATATTTCCATCAACACAAGATCTGTTATACAGAAGGTAGAGACCCTTCTGGTACCTTACCCACAAACGGTCACAATGTACATTACTTTTGTCTGGCATAACTTGCGAAACAAGTCGGAAATTCTATACAACTTGCTATATCTATATATTTTCCTTAATCAGAAATCTAATATAAATATGTAATTTATCTAAATTCCGATGATTTCGCATAAATTTGGATATAAATGTTGGATTTACTTCAAATTTTGCACATACCAATATTTCAATCTGTGTGTATTTTATCTGTTACCTGATGCATTTTTTACATTTTCCCACTGTGCCAACTGCTTCGGAACCTCTCCCATAAAGGGTCAACAGTTTGAATAATCATAACTCAAAGCTGGGGGTATAAATCTGTCGACAAAACCGACTGATACTATTTTACGTCCAAAATGATTATCATCAATTGTTTTACAGTAAATATTTCAGCCTTAAAGTATGCTTTACAAATAGGCCTGTTTTTTGCAATGGCAGACAGGGTGACACATAGATTTAAAGATGTAGCAATAAATTGCAAGATTTTTATTACTGCTGAGAGAGATAGAGCTCTTTAAAAAAAAGATATAAATCATAAGGATAGGAGACCCGAAATGCTAAAACTTTCATGCCTTGGAAATCTGTGGCTTGATTTCCTAACTCCAGTTCTAGAAAAAGATACCAGTCATGCATAAGTAGTTTAGTTTAGAGGACGTGCAGTTACAGGTGAGATTCTAACTCCCTCACTCGGAAACCTATCGGTCCATTGTGATCATCCTGCGTTCAAATAAGAAAAGAAAGAAGGAGTTAAGAAGGGTTAAACGGTGATATTTCTATGTAAAGAGAAGTAGAAAAAATGGAGAAAAAGCATCGAAAAAAAGTGATGACACCGCGAAGAGCTGTTTCTACAGACTTTCCTTTTATAGAAGCGTACTGCGAGAGTTGCTCACCAGTAGACCATCTATAAATTATATCTTCTAAAAAAATATTTTATTTAAAAATTATATTTTATATAAATCTTTTTTTTATAAATCTTCTTTCTATAAATCTTTTCTTCTCCTTCTCCCTATCCCCAAAATGTTCACCCTTTGTGTGAAAGGTACCAGAAGAAGTGGAGCGATCTTGTGCTAATAAAAATATAGAAAATTGTGAAATTTGAAGAAAATCGGGTATTTATTTTGGATTTTATCCCCCGGCCTTGTGGGGGAGGTAACAGAGGGAGTGGAGCGAATTATTTCATATTCACACCCGATCTTGTGTTGATAAAAATATTGGGATGTGCCTCGTTTGAAAGAGATCTGATTGTTATTTCGCGTTTTGTGAGCTTCTCGTTGCTCACCGTTCAAATATCCAGGTTAATTTAAAATTTCAAGGGTCTTTATAAGGTCTTTATAAGAAAGAATGATAGACCAATTGGTCTATAGTCTATCGGAGTGTTGTGTGACTTGGCTTAAAAGCTATAGGTGTATAAGTCACTCTATCCTCTCTATACTGTTGAGATATAGGTGAGAGATAAAAACAAGCCTTATATATCGTTTCCAGGATAATATTGTAATACAAGCGATGAGGGATTTGCAACATCGCTGATATAACACCATCTGATCCAGGTGATTTATAAGCCTGAAAGGTATCAATCGCCCACTTGAATTTGTGAGTAAAGTAATTACTTTCTATGCTTAACCCTCGCAAGTTATGGAACAGATATATGACAAAAATGTCAATTCTTGATGGGAACAATAGTCAAAATCATCTCTAGGTCAGGGCAAAGTTCAGCACCCCATCATATAATGACCAGGGTTTGCATTGCTTATCCATAGTGCAATTCATCACTGGATATATTAATTATCCTATCGTGTTCGTTTTAGACATTGATAAAAACTGAAGTTTCACTGAATATAATTCCCGCCCGTATTGAAAAGGATTACTTTCTTTTAGAAAATATCCCTTTTTTTGTTAAGGCTAACTTATCATTCGTTTTACTCTTTAGTATCATAATTTATATTTTTTTTGCCGATAATATTTCATTGTACATAGACCGGTTTCTTTTTGCGTTTAACACAACGTTCCTATTTCAGGCACGACGAAGCATTGAAATCTTTTAATAGAAAAAAAAATAATAAAAGAAAATACTTAAATAAGAACAAAAAAATGTGAATGCCTAGCAATTGCTGGGCAAAGTAAAAAGACAAAACAAAACGAAATGAATACGTCACATGAAAAAGAAAAAAAAAATCGCGTGATTCTCAACGGCATGGGGGGATAATCCAAAGTCTGACACTCGACACAGTAACCATTCATCTTAAAATTGATGATTATGCATAATCAGTATTGGTATCAGATGATTTTTTTTCTCAGCCGGATCCCCCTTTAAAACAATTATTGTTATCAAATTGTCTTATCTCTGGGAGGTCTAATACAAAATATTCAATATGAAGATAAGGTTTCCATGTTGACATTTGACCACTGACGGCCGCGTGCAAAGGCGGATCTATAATTTTGGTTCGAAAAGGGGTTTAAACACATGTTTTTGGAATCAGAAAAGAATGACAAGTGATAAGATTGTGATAACGTAAGAAAACATTGACATTTTTAAAACACTGGTAATTTGAGTACAAATATTTTAAAGATTAATTCGATTTTTTGGTACAAGCTACACAAAATAAGATTTTTTTTTTTGGATGCCTTGTTATGAATTTCCTTATCGAGATAATTTCCCAAGTCTCATTGAGATTAATGATTCTAATTTCACAATTAGCCATTATTTCCTATATAGGCCCCTATATTTTGTATTTAATACTTATTACATCCCCCCTCTTCGACCATTTTTTTCATTAATAATAAAACAATACAAATAGATCCGGAATAAAAAAATCGCCAACTTCCAAAGAAAACCCGCAGCTGAACAAATAAACGCTTTAAAAAGACATGAAGTGGGGGGTCAATAACCTTATCTGCTGTTGTGATGAAAGTGAAAACTGTGAATAATAATATTCTTAAGTGGATAGAAGGCCTGGCAAAGAAATTACCAATGAAACTGAAAGTCATGTATTTGAAAAAGTAAATTTTGAAGAAATATGAGGTAGGGTGTCTGCAGGCATTTCACGAAAAAAAATATTTGAAAATTATGTTATATTTGAAAATTATATTTTAATAAATTATTTACTTCTAGCTATACATTTGTTCTTCTACTTCTCCCTATCCCCAAAATGTTCAAACTTTGTGTGGAAGGTACCAGAAGAAGTGGAGCGATCTTGTTCTAATAAAAATATAGGAAATTGTGAAATTTGTAGAAAATTGGGTATTTATTTTGCATTTTATCCCCCCGAGTTGTGGGAGAGGTAACAGAGGGAGTGAAGCGATTTATTCCATCTTCACACCAGATCATGTGTTGATAGAATTACAGAGATCGGATTGTTATTTCGCGTTTTATCGGTTTCGTGGTTATTCAAAATTTTTGACCCCTTGTGGGGAAGGTACCAGATCGGGCTCTCACATCATATTTTATAAGAAGTTATAATAATTTTAAATAGTAAGATATTGTCCATTTTTGCAACTGATTTAGAACTGACGTAAATATTAGGATTTGCAAAGTTGGATCAAAATCGGATTATTGCTTCTCTTTCTGTACAGAAAATATATTAATTTTGAAAATTTTTGGGGAGGTACCAGAAGGAGTGGGCCGAACTCGATCTAAGTTTGACAAAAATATTACGATGTACTAAGTTTGGGGCAAATCGGATACTCCCTTCGAGACTTATAGTGAGCATCCTTAGATCGATTTGAAATATCCTGATTATGATTTGGTCCAAATAGAGCTAGGGCCTAAAACCGCTATTTCGATGAGGCATGTTTTCGTCGTATCAAATGATACATGCTCTTGGTAGCCATATGGCTAAGGGTATACAAATCCGCGTTTATAGAACTTAAAGAAAATGGAAAAAGCCTTGTTTCGGAATAATGTTTAAAAATTCCTTTTTATGGGCCTCGAAGTATATTCAGAATTAAATTTAAAAAATCCACGTTAATATGCCTTGAAATATCTTCAGAAAAATATTTTAAAAGTCCACATTAATAGGCCTCGAAATATCTTCAGAAAAATATTTAAAAAATCCACGTTTATGGGCCTCGAAATATCTTCAAAAAATATTTAAAAAATCCACGTTTATGGGCCTCGAAATATCTTCAAAAAATATTTAAAAAATCCACGTTTATGGGCCTCGAAATATCTTCAGAAAAATATTTTAAAAATCCAGGTTAATGTGCCTTGATATATCTTCAAAAAACTTTATAAAAATCCACGTTTATGGGCTGCTAAATATTTTCAGAAAAATATTTTAAAAATCCACGTTTATGGGCTACAAAAAAAAATCAAATATCTTCAAAAAAATGTTTTAAAAATCCACGTTTATGGGCTACAAAAAAAATCAAATATCTTCAAAAAAATATTTTAAAAATCCACGTTTATGGGCTATGAAATATCTTCAAAAAAATATTTTAAAAATCAACGTTTATGGGCTACGAAATATCTTCAAAAAATATTTTAAAAATCAACGTTTATGGGCTACGAAATATCTTCAAAAAATATTTTAAAAATCCACGTTTATCGGCTACGAAATATCTTCAAAAAAATATTTTAAAAATCCACATTTATGGGCTACGAAATATCTTCAAAAAATATGTTTTCAAAAAATGTTTAGAAAATGGAAATTTATGAGCCAAAAAAAATATTTAAAAATAAATTAAAAATCCACGATTTGGGCGGTGAAAAAAATGTTTAAAAAATCCACGACTATGGACCTCGAAAAATATTTAAAAAAATCGACGATTATGGAAATCGAAACATTTTCGGAAAAATGTGGACTATATGGAATATGAACCTTAAAATATCAAAAAAATATTTTAAAAATCCTCTATTATGGGCCTCAAAAATTATTTAAAAATCCACATTCATGGGCCTCGAAATATCTTGAGAAAAACATTTTAAAAATCCACGTTAATGTGCTTTGAATTATATTCAAAAAACTTTATAAAAATTCACGTTTATGGGCTGCGAAATATTTTCGGAAAAATATTTAAAAAATGGAAATTTACCTTTAAAATAATTAAAAAAAATATATTTAAAAATTCACGCTTATGGGCTACGAACAAATATTTTAAAATATCCACGATTAAAGACCCCGAAATATCTTCGAAAAAAACTATTTAAAAAAATCTACGATTATTGACCTAGAAATATCTTCGAAAACAAATATTTTTAAAAAAATCCATGTTATAGGCCTTCATATAATTTCCTAAAATATTAAAAAAAAAGATTAAAAAGCATTCAAAAATGTTCCAAAATATAATTGAAAATTCCACCTTTATAGGCTTCAAAATGTAATTGAAAATCCACTTTTTCACTCTTCGTTTCTATTTTATAGGCCTCCAAATATATTTCAAAAAATATTGAAAAATCCACCTTAAAATATATTCCATAAAATAATTAATAAATTCACCTCTATAGGCCTCAATTTTCTTTTTCAAAATTCGAAAAAAAAAAATAATTTTGGAAGCATTAAAAAAAAATAAAAAGTCATCCTTTATAGGCTTCAAAATATATATTTAAAAAGTAATCGAAAAAACCAACTTTTCCACGTTTCGATTCTATTTTAAAGGATCTCCAAATATATTCCATAAAATATAATTAAAAAGTTAACCTTAAAAGTAACCCCTAAAATATTCCAAAAAATAACTGATAAATCTCAAAATAATTATCACAAACTAATTAGAAAACCCAGTTTAGTTTAAAATTCCATATTTCCTTCCACTTTCTTCCTTTAAACCCCATCCTGTCTATGCTTTGCTTTTCTATGGGATTGTGAGTCTCACAAAGAAATCTGTTTGTCATATGTGGACGATGCCGCCTACCCACAATTCTCTACCCGTATCTGACAATCACAAAGAACCACCTCAAGATCCACATGGAGTGTAAAAAAAAACTACAAAGATTTTCAATTCCATGACAACAAAAACAACTAGAATTAAAACACACAACGGCGAGACTTGAAATGAGAAATGTCACTTCTTCATGTTCTCCCGCACCCCTCACAGAGTGTTTTGCTTCCACATTTGTTTCTAAAGGTTGGCTAGCTTGCTGGCTGCCTATAACGCCTGATAATCAATACGTAACGTGGTGATGATGAAGGTTGATATCGTTTTGTTTTTGGGGAGCACACACAGGCACAAAACAAAGCAATTAACGCAGTGCAATGAGTGTCAATAAATTACAACAACACGGATTCATCTGAGGAATATTATATAAAAATCGGATTGGATTGGATTTTGTTTGAGAAAAAAAAAAAAACGTGAAACAACTTACGCATCCATTTTAGATACTCCTGGAATGTATGCAAAAGCATTGGCCAAAACTATAAATGCAACTTGATTTCAATTTTGTTTGCTTTGTTTTTTGTGTTGATTTGTTTGCCTTAGAGAAAATTTTCTTGTGTTGTTGCTGCTGCTGACCCGTTCAACTTTTGATCATTTGTATTGTTAAAAATAGTAACCATAGTACGATATTTAGTAACATTATTTCAAGATTGCTCTTAACTATAAATATATATGTATGTATATTATCGAGGCAAAATGGTAGACGACAATGAAGACTTTTTTGTTTTGTTTAACTTTTTTGTTAGAATTTTGATTTGAGACTATTTTCGATTTTTTTTATAGGAAGTGAATTGAATTTGTTTAAATTGTATGCTGTTTCACGCGTTGTTGAACAGCTAACTAAAAAGAAATGACACAATTTTGTCAATGGCCAAAGAAAGGAAGTATGCCAAAGAAGAAACTACATGAATTTTAGCGACCTTTTTCACATGGGGAGCCACCACACATAGAACAACAAACAGTTAAAAGCAGGAGAAATAGGGGTAGGTGCAAAAACAAAAAAATAAAAAAAAGACATTGAATACGCTAAAGCGTAGATGGCGAAGGGGGAGAAGGAAAGGAAGATGAAATGTCTTTAAAAAAATCAAGACTGAAGGTTCCACGATTACAAAATATAGTTTTAAAAAATCTGCAAATAGTCCAGGAGGTTACCTTCGAGAAATAATTAAAAAAAGTCCAAAAAATTTATGGGAGGACCTTTAAAAATTCCTAGAACATACTTAGGAGGGCCTATCAACAATTCATAAACATTTATAAACAATTCATAAACATAGCATTAGCAATAACAAATTTGCTGCAACAATAGACCCGAAGATGACCTTCGAGAAATAATTAAAAAAAGTCCAAAAAATCTTTAGGAGGACCTTTAAATATTCCTAGAACGTACTTAGGAGGGCCTATTAACAATTCATAAAAATTTAGCAATAACAGATTTACTTTGAAAAATTGCACAATCAAACCAATTGAATATATTCTTAAGTTATTTTCTAAAGGTCTCTAGAGCTTCACATCGATACCCACACATTACCTTGGTTTGTCTTACAAGGACTGGATGTATTCCAGGCATTAACGGAGAGGAAAACATGTATACCGTCGTACTCAGGGCCCCTAGGGGTACCTGTGGCATAATTTTCAAGCACCGAAAATGATTTAAGAATGTATGTTGTTGTGTTTTTCAAATCTGAATAAAAAAATTTCGATATGTACAGGGTGAGATGAAAAAACTACAACCAAAATGAAAATGTGCACCTTCGGCTGGCCACCAGAACTCAAGCACCGGCCATGGTGATGGTGCGGGTCACCATAACAGCCGTTGGTCGCCCTAAGCTCGTATTAATCCACCGTGGCATCAGAACAAATGCCGAATATTATCGCGAAAATATTCTGTGGGGTGTACTAAAGCCTTGGGCACGCCAAAATTTTGGCTGCAGACCTTGGACATTTCAACAGGACTCAGCACTTTCGCACTCAGCACGCGCCTCTCAAGAATGGTTACAAAACAAGGTTCCTCGCTTCATTTCCAGCGCACAATGGCCACCAAAATCTCCGGATACCAATCCTGAGGACTATTATGTCTGGAGTATTTTTGAAAGCAAGGTTGGCACTAAAATATACCAAACTGTCGATCACCTCAAACAAGCGCTTCGCCGGGAATGGGCCAAAATACCTCAGAGCAACATTCGGGCAGCGTGTGACGGTTTCATTGGCCGTTTGAAGGCCATAATTCGTGTCAATAGTGACCAATTCAAACAAATCTAAACTTATTCTAAAATTTGATGCTATTTCCGACATTTTTTGCTTTTATTCAATAAAAGTTTAAAAAAAATATTTCAAATTTTTTGCAAATTTTTAACCTTTTAACCTAGAAATTCATCATAATTTTAAATTCTTCCAGTACGAAATTTCCTTTTAAGAACAAGGCTTTCTTTGGAATGTATGTTGTGATGTTTTTCAAATCTGGAAGAAACATTTCCATATGTATTGAAATATTTCAAAATTTTTGCAAATTTTTAACCTCAAAGGTCTAGAAATTCCTCTTAATTTAAATTTTTTTCAGGACGAAATTTTCTTTAAGAAATTGTTTTCTTTGGAATGTATGCTGTGGTGTTATTCAAATCTGAAAAAAATGAAATGTATTAAAATATTTCAATTTTTTTTTCAAAACTTTAACCACAAAGCTCTAGAAATTCCTCTTGATTTTAAAATTCTATCAGTACGCAATTCCCTTTTTTCGAAGCCACCCTTCTGACTCAAAACAATCTTGACTACGCCCCTGTTTTAGGAAATATTATTTTTGCAGTTTTAGCATATGCGCATTGTTCCGCTTCATTTTGGTTTTGAAATCATACCTATCCTATGATGAATAGGTGAAGAGTAGCATGCAAAAAGGGGGGCGGGTGAAGGTGAGCAAAACGGAAAATGTAAGTAAAGAAAGAGCGTGTGTTCTATTGCATTATTTGTTTTGATTATTAAAATTCCAAACCAAGCACCAGCATTATTCCCTAAGGATGATGGCTAATGCTCCCCTAAAACCTTCCCTTGGAATGAGTCAGAATAAAATACGTGGTTTCTTTCCTGTAAAACCCTTAAATACAAACTAAAGACAAATAATTATAACTTAATTTAATTAAACGAAATAAAAACTCACCGGACAAAGGCAAAATACATGACAGCCAAAACGGATACAGCCAGGAGGGTAATTGTGTGGGGTTTGTAGAAGAAATCCAATGAGATATCATCGACAGGTCGCTCATTGACCACCAAAAAAGTTTCGGCAATTTCTTCTGGTTTGGGTTTCACATTATTGCCCGTGGTCGTTGACGCCGCAGCACGTGTTTTTGTTGGAGTTGTGGGAGCACTGGAGGCTCCAGATTTGACTGTTGATGATTGATTCATATCGTTGGTCTCCGCTGTGGCGGTGGCGGCAGTATCCGGACTACCACGTGAACTTGAGCGCTTTTTCATAATGCAACACTTGTTTTAAATACAGAGTTCAGTAAATATTTGCATTTACTCTCGTATGAAATTAGCGCACAAAATCCGAAAAGGGGGAGGAGAGTTGCGCAACAACCACCTTCAATGAACAATTTTTTTTTTAATTAACTTGACAGTAATGAAAGAACGAAAAGTAAAGAGAGCGTTTCTTCCTTCCTATTTTCTACGACGAAATGTAAGTAATCAAGAATGTTTATGTTCTGGGCGGCACACAACACCTACTTGACGAGCGACAACACTTGTTGGAATCTTCAAATTGAATCCTTAATTCATAATATCATTTTTCAATAGTTTTTGGCGGTGGGGAAATTGACCGACAGAGCACAACACTTCTTTTTGCGAGAAATGCCGGAAAATATAATGATCATCAGATGAGAAGAGTGGAGCTAGGTCGATTTTCTAGCCAAATCGATGAGAAGGCAAAATCGATTTATATCAACTACTATCGACTACTTTGTCGATATTTTAATGACTGAACATTATAGAAGGTTTATACAGTTATTTAAAGCTACAAAATCTGTTCTGTTCCAGCAAGAATCTCATATTATGAGGGAAAAATTGTTGTCGTAGTAGAAACTTTAACCATTTTGCATTTCTATGACAAAGCTATCAAATATATTTGAAAACTATGAAAGAAATATATATGCCAGAAATTGAGGGTAAGAATAATAAAATGACTGATGATTTTGTGGTATCAACATTATGAAGTAATTCGCAATGTTGTTTCCGGTAAGGGGTCTATAAATCGTTGCATCATGTGGATAGGACAGAGCCAGTCGACAAATTAAATTGACCAAAAATTAAATTTTTTAGGTAGAGGGTGAGATGAAAAAACTGCAACCAACAGCTGCTAAAATTATTCCATTGACAGCTCATTATATTGTTTACAATGCGTACATGCAATTTGGTGAGAATTTTCCAGAAAAAAAGTTATTCATGATGGAATTTAAGCGTGATAGTGGGATTTCTTTATATTTGGCTGGCCAATCACAAGTGGCTATCATTAGAGCACACCAGCATTTAAATGTGAATTAATCGTTTGTGTCTCGTACCATTGCTTGTTACCCTGTTACTGGTAGCGTAGCCCGACGTCAAGGAAGTAGACGAAAGAAAACTCCAACATCAGCAAAAATGATTCGAAAAGTAAAGAAGCGACTTGATTGAAACCCGCGTGGCAGTGGCCGAAAAAGTGACTCGTGAGCTGAACATATCGCAATATTCCATTCCCAAATATTAAAAAATTGAGCTCGGGCGGGGTAAAACCATTGCAATTCAAAAAACTGCAAGAATTTACACCGCAACAGAAAGAAAATAGACTCAAAAAAGCTAAAGAGTTGTTGTTGTTGTATCAGCTCATACCGCTGTGTTCGTTCTGTTTCCATTTTCTGACTCCATTCAATCTGGTTCTTCCTCTAAGTCCAGTAAACTGCCTAATTTAGTTTTCCCCGATGAGAAAACATTCGTTGACCAACATTTTGTAAACAAACAAAATGATCGCGTTTACTTGCCAAAGAGGTCAGCTGAAAAGGTGCACACCTTCGGTTGGCCACCAGAACTTACAAAAATGTATCTCACAAAATTTGTCAAATCCGGTTTATGGAGGAAATCCTGATAATTTTTGTTTAACCGGTTAAAATGTTCTCTCTAATTATATAATTGATTCTGATAGGTTTTCTAACAGAGCAAAAATTTCGATACCATCTCCGCCACTGAAACATTGTACGATAGTTTCTAGTATAAATAAATCTTCCAGCTGATTGCGTTTGTAAAATGTATCATACGTAAACAATGGACTCTATCGCAAATTTTGTTTCAGTTTATTTTTTATGGAAGCATTATGTTTTGGCTTCTTATTTTTTTCCGCTTGGGACGTTTTTCATTCCGGTGTTACATGCGAGGCATACGTGCAAATATACAAACAACACCTTCATTTAGCAATGAGAACATAGCATAAATCGAGTTTAAGAACTTTGAGTACTAAAAGTCGATTATTCGATTAATCGAAAGTCGACTTACATATCCCTATTATGACGTTTGTCTAGGAAGGCATTTTAACGTAAACATAAAATAAACAACAATAAAAAAGGAAAGGAGGAGCAATGGAAACCCCAAACACCAACAAAGGTATGAAGCAATTGGAATACGCATAGGCGTCTTTGTTTATAACTTTGGTTATTTAGAATTTGAGGTGACTGGCGTGTCTAGAAGTGGACGCATACGTAAGAAGTCATCCAAGCTATTAGATTTCCAATCACCTGATGAAAGCATTCAACGGAAAATATACAAAAGAACAAGTACATCAACGGGTTCAAGAAGTGCGGCCAAACACGGTGGACGTGGACGTCCCAGTTTGGCTACGCTTAGGGCCCGTAAACAGACACGCCCGGGACAGGAAGCTGGTGGTGATGCCAATGATATGGCAGAGGATGATGATGATATGGATAATGAAAACGATTTGGACGATAAAAATATGAGTTCCGCCCAGGATAGGCCAGCAGTTAATACGGAGGATGATGATGACGATGGTGGTGATATGGACGACGACGATGATGATGACATGGCTGATGATGATGAACATTTGGATGATGTCATGGGTAATAATGCCACCGAATCAGATGATGATGGTTTCGGGGAATTAGTGGCCGATTTGGTTGGTGCAGAAGGTTCGGCTGGGGACCGGAATTCCCAGAAACCCGATTCGAATGTACGTAAATCTTTGTACATGAGCGAAAAGAGATCGGGCAAAGATGGACGTTTGGAGCGTAAAGATAAGGGCAAGTCGCGTTATACGGCCTACAGTCTGTGGGCAAGGGAATATCGCAAAACTGCGAATTTTGGCAAAGAAGTTGACTTTACCACTGCCCGTCGGGAGTTGTGGGCAAATGTTTCGAATAAAGAGAAAAATAATTGGCGCAGAAAGGCCAAGATTCAGGCCACCAAGGCCAAGGCAATGGAAAGGTCTGGTGGTGCAATGAACAGGGATAAAAAATTGGAGGCCTCACCCTCGGCCAACGCCACAAATTCAACATTTATAAATCGCCCGACAACAAGTCGTACCAAGAAATTACAGCTACAGGCTGAGGAGAAACAAAAGGCCAAAGAAAGCAATGTAAGCGAGACCAAGGCGGCGGCGACAACACCCACCTCTCGTAGAACCCGCAATAATTCGTATAATCGTAAAACGGCGGCAAATAAAAATTCAAATACTGTGGCCTTGTATGCAAATGGCTCGAATTATGATGCCATGGGCAATGCTTCGTTGTATAATAGTAACACTCCACTGCCCACCATTGAACCCATTGATGCAGCGGCCCATCTCAAACTGTTGGGTGAAAGTCTTACCATTATTGGTGAACGCCTCAAGGATCATGAGGGACAAATTGCTGTATCGGGTAGTTTGTCAGTACTGCTGGACAGTTTGCTGTGCTCTCTGGGTCCATTGCTGTGTCTAACAACCTGCCTACCCGGCCTGGAGAAGAAGACCAAATTGAAAACCAATCTAGCTGTTACTTTGGATAATATTGCCTATGTTATGCCGGGTCTTTAGGCGAGGCGACATTTTATTTTTGGGCTTTATATTTAAGATGCTATAGTTTTAAGACTGCAAATCAAAAGTGTATTGTGAAAACATAGAAAGTGTTTTAAAATGATATATTGAAATAAAATATATTGAAAATAGAGAGTAAAAATTCAAAGGAAAGTTAGTTTTTAATTCGTCTAGAAAATAATCCGGTGTGGGTTACTCAAGAGATAGTTACAGAGACTGATCGTCTCGAAACAGCTGTGAATAAAACAATTGATTTACGTATAGAAATTATATGTATATGTTTTGTTTTTATTTATGGCAATTTCATAAAGGAATAAACAAGATTCTTAAAAAAATATGTTGACAACATTATTTTAAACAAATTAGGAATGATTTGAGATTATAAGGTAAATAATATCCAATACCTTGTCTTTTGTTTGCGAAAAAAAGGAACACTTAATTTTAGTTATAGATGTCAAAAATTTCCAATACTAGCTACACAGTGGAACATAAACTTTGTTAACTTAAAATATAAAACAAATTTTAAAAAATAAAATAAACAATTTTTCACTATGAACACAAAATTTACACACGCAATCATTAAATTAGGAATTCTTCGTTGTCCATAGACGTGAAAAGGGGAATGGAGAAGAGATTTTTTTTGGGGAATAGCGGTTTTTTCTCAGGAAAATATTGCCGTCATGTCTTTGCAAAATAGTCAAATTAGAGAGAGAGGGAGAGAGAGAGAGGGAACGTCTTATTTCCAGTAACAGTCACATTAAGTAAAAAACATGGAATTTCATGGGACAAAGGCCATTACTACTCTTTGTTGGTACTCTACAATTGTTGGCATAACCCTGCCGCCGAGATATTATCCCCAGCTCAAATAAGGGGAATGGAGAAGATACATTTTTTGGGGAATGTATTTTTTAGGGGAATCGATTTTTTTTTTCTCAGAAAAATATTGCCGTCATGTCTTTGCAAAAATAGTCAAAATAGAGAGAGAGAGAGAGAGAGAGAGCGAGAGAGAGAGAACGTCTTATTTCCATTAACAGTCTCATTAAGTAAAAAAAACATGGCATTTCATGGGGCAAAGGCCATTACCCGTCCACCCCCAAACTTCTCTACAATTGTTGCGATAGCCCAGCGGCCGATATATTATCCCCAGCTCCGGCGGTTTTCTTAGCCACACGACACACCAAAACAGGTGCCACACAAATTTCAATCTCCACATCCCTTGGCTTCGTGGAAGTTTCCACGCGCAAAGTTTCTGTCCAGCAGGGTACTGCATTCTGGGGATCCAACTGAATACGCTGGGCCTTTTCAGCATCCAAAGATGTTGAGAAACTGTCGTCCATGATGAGACTTGCAGATTCAGGATTTATCTGTAAAAAAAGAAGACAACAATGAAATCGTTTAATTGAAAATGAATGGTAACTCGAAAGTGAACCCAAAAGAAAAACATGATTTTTTTTTTCAGATTATTGGAATTCAATTTTGGACTTGATTTTCTTCTTTCGAGTTCCCTTTGTTATTTTCCCCCCTAACTTACCATCTGTGTTTGACACACATAACGATGGGCCACCAACGAAGCCTTGGCTGCCCCGATTTGTGTATTTTTCCAGGCACTGTCTTTCACCGTCAACATGGCCTGAAATGCCAAGGTGTGCAAATGTATACGTGTGACCATACGTCTCTTGGTCTTTATAACACTGGAGGCATTCTGATAATAGTCCTTGGCCAAAATGCCGAATACTTTACGCATATGATCCAGGGTTGCCCCCACCCGAGGATTACTGTCGCTGGCAAAGCTGGTTTTACCATGTTCCATGACCTGAACTAAATTTTCCAACTCCTGCTCATTCATGCCCAACGAGTCGACATAGGGCAATATGTATTTTCGTAATTGCAGCAGTAACTCTATCTCCACATAAGAAGCCATTTCGAAATGGATTTGGGTTCGTGGTGATAACTCATTGATTTGTTTATTGACCTTCAGCAGACGTTCCTCACGTATGCCTACCTCAAATTTATAGCTATCCATCATTTGGACACCGCTAATGACAAACAGATCCGGTTGATAATCCTTTACAACTTTCTGCAAGTGTTCCAGTGAATTTAAATGGGGATTATTTTGGTCGTTGTGCAGAATATAACGATTGGCTCGAGGGGCTGTAAAGGGGCCCCAGGTTTCACCAGCCTTATATTCCAATATCAAATGGATATCATCTTCTTCGACTTGTTCCCCGGCAATTTTTATGTGATTCGGTACTAGGCGGCGCAGTCTATTTGAGATAACAGAATCAAAAGAGAAAAACACCAATTAATATATTTTTATCACTTAAACACCTTCTCCTCCTCCCCACATACTTGTGAGACATGCGAGCACCCAACAACACATTCCAGCCTTCCTTGTCAAAACGTATACCCATTAATGGGGCATTGCCGCCAATGAACCATTGTATGCCATCTCGATGCTGTTTCTTGGCAATTTGTATCAATTTCCTAAACAAGTAAGGGTTCGGCATACTTCTTCTAAAGCAAAAGAAATCAATTTATTAAATAAAACACAACCGCTTCTCGGTCCCCCTCTACTTACTCAGCTGCTGCTCCATTTTGAAAATAATAACCAAATGTCTGTAGCAATTCCGCCTCATCGTTGATTTCATCAACCGTGAACTCTGGCCCCAGCACGTCGGGTACTATTGCACTGGAATAGTTGAGAAATGCCGTACCGCTGATTACCAAATCACTGCAGGCCCCATAGCCCAGGGCAACTTTAGGTTTAGGTTCCCAAGGCCGTTTTAGTTGACTTTCAATGGCCAACAAACTGGTTAGAATCTGTGTCACCTTATTCAATTGTTTCAACGAGAGAAATGCCTGCCACACAATCGATATTAAGGCCGCAAATACCGAACAAGTTGTTATCAGAGACATGTACTTGAGCAGCGCCATAATTTCTTGAGCGTTCCACTAAGGCATATAGGAGAAATCTTTAATATATATTTTATTTTCTTAATTAATTATTTATTCAAAAAAACACGGACACGACAAAACAAATTGGACAACTTAAAAGCGGTCCAAACGATACGAATGAAAAGACAAAAAAGAATGACCGATAAAAATAGCAACAAAATCTAAACTGTCCGGCTCGAAATGACAATCTGACCAGACAACGAAGCCGGTTTATATTCTCGACGCCAGAAACTAGATTACAGGGCTTATGCCAGAAAACCGTGCCGTCGTGGCAATAAGAAACAGAGAACAAGGTGGAATGAGTGGTAATGATCAAAACAAAACAACAAACACCGACTCAAATACAGGGTACTGAAGATCAACAACGGGAATGTATGGTAGGGTTTTAGAAGCACATTTTGGTCCATGAAACAGGTGGTTTCTAAGTAGTTACTTTAATGATGATCTATGTCGTTTGCCAAAAAAAGGATTAAATGTGAAGTTATAGTTATTCTAAATGCTCATCCTCTTCAAATTTGTCCCCAAATACTCAAAACCATGGTACAATGAAGAGAAGGTAGGTCAACTTTGAAAAAATTGCAAGTATAGAGGTCTAACTGTTTGGCTTGTAATGTCAGAATTAGTATCAAAACAATAAAAAATCAAACAACTTGTTGCATTTATTTTGAATAAATAATTGAAAAAATGCGATAACTGAATGAAAGGTCAACACTTCTTTTCAAAATCATGTACTATATATCTCTAAAGGATTATTTCGCTACAAAAACTCTAGATTTTGTCGATGCATACGTTAAAATAAACATTTTGAAAACACTCGAATTTGAATATTTTCTGAACAATTTTTTTGTTATTGAAAGGAAAACACATACATAAACAAATAAAGATGACATATTAAGCCAAGAAAATAAAAAAATTGAAATCATATGGTATCATAGCCCTACCTTGATATCATTGTACCATGCTCAAAACCTTCTTGTGAAACAAGACACATTAAGTATCTGTCACAAGATCGGAAAATTATAGAGAATTGTTTAGCTTAAAAATGAAGTATTTCAATATGCAATCATTCACTGAAAGGAAACGTATTAATAGGTGACATAACACTTGACTGGACCTAATTAAATTAGTCTTTTTTTGGAACTTTTTTCATTTGACATTCCCCTCTTTACTTTACATAACTAAAATTCAGCTTGAAGCTAGTAGTGCCCACAATAGGTATGTCTGGTTACTTTTTCTGCAGGAATTTTCCAGAAACTTCTTTCTGAGAGAGTGATGTAGTTTTATTCTCTTTTGCAAGAAAATTTGGAATAGTAAACAGATGGAATCCTTGCAAAAACTTGCAAGCAATCAGCTGATTTATCAAAACAAAGCAATTTGTCCGCAAATAAAAGATTTTAGGAACACAAAAATTAAAAAATGAATCGAAAAACAAGACTATTGGGCTTGTGTTTTTCTAAATAAATATGTTTTAAATATCTTTCCGAAGCATACATCACCGGAAGGAGAAGAAGAAGAATTGCAATTGTTTACAAGAAAAAATTTGTCCAGCAAGAATTTGCAAGCTCTCAGTGAAAGAACTGTCAAAATGTCTCTCTCTCTCGAACGGCTCTCTTTTGTGTTGGCAACGACTTCCAGTAGCAATTTGCAACAATTTTTAAAAATTTTAGGGTAAGCAGACACACCTAATGTATGTACCCTTTTACTTGCACACAGGTGAGAATGCTTAAAACGCTTTTTTAATTGATCGGCGGCAAAAAAATGACCTAAAATGATATTCGTCCGCAAAACAGAAAACACTGAAGTGCACCAAGTTTTAGGTTATGTTGGGACCATGGTAGGTGTATCAAGGCTTGGCCACATTGATATGTCAAAATTTAAATGTTTTGACAAAAATAAGTAGATTTTTCAATGTTTTCTTATAGCTCACAAATCGAAATCAACAAATTTTGAAAATTTCAATAATTTTTCATTCAAAATTTGAAATTCCAAAATTGGTTTGACAGTTCATTGTCCCACCAGCTGTATGATACTTACCAACCTTATAGCACGTTTATACCATTGAAGATTAAACAACTGGGTTTAATAGACCTAGTGGTTTAACCTTGTGTGTTTAAATACAGCCTTAAGAGCATATAGATGCCGATCAGCTGATGTTTATTTGCATATACAAATACAACCAAAGGTGAATGCAAAAAGTGACCAAAAATGATGATCGTTTGCAAAGCCGAAAACACTAAAGTGGACATAGTTTTAGGTGAAAATGAAAAATTATTCAAATTTGTAAGAATTTTTAAAAACTGCATATCATAACAAACTCCGATTTGGTTAGTAAAGGAAAACATATACAAATATGCTTATTTTTGAAGAAATATTAAAAAACATTTGACACATCAATGTTCACCGTATATACAAAACTATGCCCATTCTTAAAAAGTTACAATTTCTTCTCACTAAAAAAAATTAAATTAATTAATGCTCTCCATTTGCAATTTAACCTCTTTAGAATTAATTTTCAATAATGGCAACAGCAACAACATCAACCGCAGTAACAACAATGAAGGTAGTATATGCACAATGTAATTGATGAAATGCTTTGCTTACAGCTGGAAGTGTTCAATGAAGTTATATTGAAAATAAAAGTGGTTTTTGTAATTAAAATCTATCTAATATTCTATTTACAAACAAGATTAATTGCATTGGTCGAAAGCATTCTAGAATTAGTTGATGTTAGTTATTGAACGGTTAGCGTTGTTTGGAGCGGGATATTAAGAAACAAACGGAAAATATAAAGTGACGGAAGAATTTAGTTTGAGAACAAATTTCTATTCGGGTTTGTGACACTAGATAAATGTGAGTAAATATATAATCGGGATATTTTGAAGGCTGGATAAGAGAATATCCTATGTTGACATTGTCAAGTAAAAACTAAAAAAATAACATAAAATTAATTATGAAATTAATAGACAGTAGCACGGGCTCAACTCATGTTCTATGAAAATTTGAAATGTTAAAGGAAACATGTCAAAAAAAGATAAATAAACAGAAAATAAAGGATAGGACGAAGCAGCAAATTGAAAATATAAAAATACCTTATGTCGTTTTTAAGGTCTAAGAGCCCGTTTATACAACTAAATCCACTTGATATCAAGTGTCAATTCCATAGAGTATATATAGACACGTAAATCGTCTTCATAAATCCAGTGGACATGGTAGAGGAATATAGGTAGGCGCATCGACGCAGCTGCTATGACAATGAACTGTCAAACCAATTTTGGAAATGAAAATGTTGAATGAAAAATTATTTAAATTTGTAAAAATTGTTGAAAAATGCATATTATAACAACCTACGATTTTCGCCGTATAAGAGAACATATAAAAATCCACTTATTTTTGACAAAACGTTTTTAAAATTTTGACTTGTCAATATTCTCACTTTTACAAATTTCAATAATATTTCATTCAACATTTTCAATTCCAAAATCGGTTTGACAGTTCATTGTCCCAGCAGCTATGTCGATGCGACTATCTGTATTCTTCTACCATGATCTGACGTATACTCTATGGAATCGACATTAAGCTGGAAATACATAAAGCGCTTATCTGGCTGGCTTCTTCGGAAATGAACGAAGGAGACTAGGGTCAAAATCGAACTAGGTCAACCTAAAACTCCTTTGTTCATCTACGAAGAAGCCAGCCGATGACTTAAGCCAGCCAAATATGCGCTTTATGTATTTCCAGCCTTAAAGATCGAGTGGATTTCGTAAATCTAAACGTACTATTATTGCAGCAAAAATGTTTATACCATGTTCCATGGTAGAAGAATATGTCGCATCGACTCAGCTGCTGAGACAATGAACTGTCAAATCAATTTTAAAATTGAAATTTTTGAATGAAAAAATTATTCAAATTAGTAAAATTTTTTGTAAAATGCAAATTATAACAACCTCTGATTGGTATCGTATAAAAAAAATTATAAAGTTTACTTATTTTTAAATAAACATTTTTAAAATGTTGACATTTCAATGTTCCCGAGCGTTGATGCGTATACCTGTAGGTAGACTCATTTGCTAAATTGAATATGGCAACCCTGTTTCAAGGAACGCAACCCATGGTACAATAAAAAGGTACGGTAGAGCCACCAGCTGATTACAATTTTATTTCTAATTCTGCCAATTTTGTGTGTGTATTTATCGTTTTGAAAAATAATAACAAAATATTTTCAAAATTAATGATTGGGAGAAACTTATCTAAAACATTTACGTATGGTGAATGACATAATTTACAATAATTAAAAAAATCTCTTATTTGCGGCGTTCCTCGGCACGTAAGAACAGTTTTTATACCCTCCACCATAGTATGGAGGTTATATTAAGTTTGTCATACCGTTTGTAAGACCTCGAAATATACATTTTAGACCCCACAAAGTATATATTTTTGATCTGCATAAAATTCTATGTCGATTTAGCGGTGTCTGTCCGTCTGTGGAAATTACTGTGGCTTCCGAACGAAAGGAAGTAGGTTGATAAAATTTTAATCTAATGTATATCTTGTCTGCAGGACTTTTGATATTGAAAAGGGGTCATGTAGGTTCACGTTTTGGTATAGCCCCCATATATCGATACCTCCCGATATTCGGTATTTTGATGATTTTAGCGAAATTATTCAAGGGAATTGTTCCAAATTTGGTATTTGATTTTCGTAATGGGTACTACAGCCTATGACAGAAAATTGTCCGTGCAGGTCCATGTCTTCGTATAGCCACCATATATCGAAACCTCCGATATTCGATATTTTGATGATTTTAGCGACATTATTCACCGGAATTGTTTCAAATTTCATATTTGAAGTTCGTAATGGATACTACAGCTTAAGACAGAAAATTGTTTATGCCGGTGCAGGTCTTCGTATAGCCCCCCATATAACGGTACCTCCCGATATTCGGTATTTTGAGGATTTTGGGTACAAAATTCACCGGAATTGTTTCAAATCTGGCATTTGAAGTTCCTAATGGGTACTACAGCCGGTGATAGAAAATTGTCTGTGCAGGACGACGTCTTCGTATAGCCCCCATATATCGGTACCTCCCGATATTCGATATTTTTATGATTTTAGCGACATTATTCAGTTTCGTATTTGTATATTGTAATGGCCTATGACAGAACTTTCCTATCTATCAGGTCCATCCTACCTATCAGGTCCATTCTAAGATTTCAACAGAATTTTTAACAGATTTTATTTTTTCGAAAATTTCCAAATTCGTTCCAAATTGTGGAGGGTCTTCAACATTCTGACTGGTTTAAGTCATCAGCTGGCTTTTTCGTATAGGCACAAAGGAGTTTTAGGTTAGCTAAGTTCGATTTTGGCCCTAAGCTCCTTTGTTCTTTTCCGAAGAAGCCAGTCGATGACTTAAGCCAGTCCAGAAATGTTTTATGTGTTCTCACCTTTATTGATTTTTTAGTTGTTTAATTAAGTGTCAGAAATTTAAGATCCGGAGTCCACTCAATTAATTCTATTTTTGTTCTCAAATTGGATCTCTAATTATTTTTTTTCTCACTGATTTGTAGAAAATGCTACTGAAGAGCTTTACTGTTCCTCTTCTTCTAATCCCGATAATATCCTACCATGAAGTCCATGCACAAAGAACAGCTCTGGATACCGCCTTTGGTCCACTGATAAGGCTATTACGTTTGAATTTTCTAAATGCAATGGGTAGATCGGGGAGAATGGCGAGCAATATGGATTTACTTCGGAGGAAAGGTGTTCGTATCGGTTATGCTAAACAAGGAAAAACCGGATTTTAATATGATTTCTCCCTCTATTTCCCTCTATTTTGTATAGAGAACACAGTTATCGGATAAATTATCTAAAAATGCCACGGAATTTTGTGACCTTAATGGTCCGGGGAAACGTAGCTTGGAGCCACCGACATCAGTGCATCGTTTAAGGCCTGGTGATATTGATATTGTTGCTGCCATGGGAGATTCGTTGACAGCTGGCAATGGTATATTGGGTACAAATCTACTACATTTGGCACATGAAAATCGTGGTGCATCCTGGTCTATTGGGGGTCAGGGTACCTGGCGTGAGTACATGACATTTCCCAATTTGCTGAAGGAGTACAACCCCAAGGTTTATGGTTATTCCCTTGGAGATGCCACGACTACGGAGAGGGCTTCAAGGTTAGTGTGCACATTTGGTTTGTTCCAGAACTTCAAGAATTTAACAATTTAAACTACAATAACCGATTTTCCCTTTATGATATCGAAAAAATTTGCAAAACTAGTGGATTTTTGCAGGTTCTGGAATTATTTAATTATCAAATTTTTAAAGTTTTTTTTTTTCACAGATTCAATGTTGCCGAATTGGGCGCCATGTCACGAGACATGCCCTACATGGCAAAGGTATTGGTCAAACGACTGCTGCATGATCCCAATGTAAATATGACCCATCACTGGAAGGTGATTACCTTGATGGTGGGAAATAATGATTATTGTTCGGAGGTGTGCTTCTTACCCGATCCCATGAAAGCCATCGATGACCATGAGAGAAATATGTTGAAAACTTATCGTTATTTGCGTGATAATGTACCACGTTTAATGTTGAATGTCTCGCCGGCACCAAATCTCTTGCTGTTGACCAAACAAAAGGAGATACCTCTACAATGTAGGCTAATGTTGGCATTTGAGTGTCCCTGTATTTTCGGTAAATCTCCAAAATATCAAAAATTTCTGGGTAAATTTATGGATAAATGGGCCCAGCGAGACATTGAAATAGCCAAGCGGGAGGAATTCAATACTGAGGTAAGTAGGAGATATTAAGATGGTGTGACATCTGGCGGTGGAATTTTGGATTATTTGAAACAAAGTTAAAATAATAGCATGTTTACATGTGATACAACCGGTAGATTTCAATGTGAAATAAAATCAACTGTACTTTGAGGTGAGAATACATAAAACGCTTTATTGACTGACTTTAAGGTGAGAGTAAATAAACAGCTTAAAATCTTCTCGTGGCATGTTTTGTCACATATCATAAAGGGAGTTCAGAGCCGCACTCGAATTCTGCCGTCGTTTCCCTTTATAATGTCATCGGCTGTCATCTTCGGAAAAAACAAAGTAGCGAAAGGTCAAAATCGAACTAAGTCAACCTTAAACCCCTTTATTCCAGTCAGCCGCTGACTTAAGCCAATCTAAAAAGCTTTTTATGTGCATGCACCTTTAGGGCTTTTTTGGAAAAGAACAAATGAATGTAGGGCCAAAATCGAACTAAGTCAACCTAAGACTCCTTTGTTTATAAAGATGGAACAAGATGGAGTAAAGATATGGCAACCCTCTGTTTTTATGATATCGTAACAACATAGCTAGCAATGTTAACCGATTTAAACCGCTGAGGCAATATTCAATTAATTGGGAAAGTCTGTGGAATAGAATCTTTTTATACATGTGTTTTTTTATTAATATGGTCCTGTCATGAGCTAGAGAGTATAGACACAAACGACTTGCTCAGAATGCATTTTGTATAGCCTTTACCATTTTAGGTCTTTGCTTTGTTCCTCTACGAAGAAACCAGCCAATGATTTTAGTGTAGAAGAAGAAGAAGCGTTTTATGCATTCTCAGCGTTATGTACTCTCACCCATGGTAGAAGAATATAGGTAGATGCATCAACGCTTGGGAACATTGATATGTCAAAATGTTTAAAATGTTTAATGAAAAATAAGTGGATTTTCAATGAGTTTTATACGACGCAAATCAGAGGTTGTTACAATATGAATTTTTCAACAATTTTTAAAAATTTTAATAATTTTTCATTCAACATTTTCAATTCCAAAATCGGTTTGGCAGTTCATTGTCCCAGCAGCTGTGTCGATGCGACTACCTGTATTCTTCTACCATGCTCTCACCCTAATATATGACGTTAATGCAATAGAATTGACAGTTGAAATCCACTGGATTTATAATATGTAAACATGGTGTTACTTCATGAGAAGATTGGAAAAAAGTATGAATTTTTTCAGATTCTAATTTATTTTTTTATTTTCCAAGTGTCAAAATTTGTTTACATTTTGTTTACTATTTAACCAGGACCAAACTATCTGTAAAATTCGATTTTAATCTCAATGTTTTTTTATGACGATTAAAGTACGTTCAGATTTACGAAGTCCCCTCGATCTCAATTATCAATTCCATAGCGTATACCATGGTAGAAAAATACAGGTAGATGCATCAACGCTTGGAACCATTGATACGTCAAAAAATTTTAAGTTTTTTTTTCAAATATAGGTAAATTTTTATATGTTTTCTTATACGACGTCACTCGGAGGTTATTATAATTCCCGTTTTTCAACATTTTTTACAAATTTAAATAATTTTTCACTCAACATTTTCCATTCCAAAATTGGTTTGACAGTTCATTGTCCCAGCAGCTGTGTCGATGCGTCTACCATGGCGTATACGTCAAATACTTTATTTACATGACGTATACGTTATAGAAATGACATTTGAAATCGTGTGGTTTTAGTAGTCTAAACGTGCTCTTATAATGAGTACCAATTTAAAGTTTCATGCAAGCATCGTATACAGGTAGATGCATCGACACAGCTGCTGGGACAATGAACTGTCAAACCAATTTTGGAATTGATAATTTTGAATAAAAAATTACCTCCGATTGGCGTCGTATAAGAAAACATAAAAATCTACTTAATTTTGACAAAACGTCTTAAAAATTTTTACATATCAATGTTCCACAGTGTTGTATTCTTCTATCATGTAAGTTAGCTTAAAGCATGTTTACACATACAAAATCAAGTGGTATGTTTACATAAACAAATACATGGTAGAAGAATACAGGTAGATGCATCAACGGTTCGGAACATTGAAATATGAAAAATTTTAAAATGTTTTTTTTTTTTCAAAAATATGTAGATTTTTAAAAGTTTTATTATACGACGCCAATCTGAGGTTGTTATGGTATGCATTTTTTTAAACAATTTTACATATTTTAATAATTTTTTATTTAAAATTTTCAATTTAAAAATTTGTTTGACAGTTCATTGTCCCAGCAGCTGTGACGATGCGACTACCTGTCTTCTTTTACCATGGTACTATTACAAGTTATCGTTTATAGTCTCACATTTAACCGCTAGATGGAGCACATCTCTATTTTTTTCATAACCTCAATAATTTTTGTATAATTTCAGACCTTTACCATTAATATAGAACACTATACAAATCAATATACACTGCCCACCTTACCGAACGGTAATGCCGATACCACATATACTTCTGAAGATTGCTTTCACATAAGTCAAAAAGCCCAGGCGGCAAGTAAGTAAAACGAGAGAGACACAAAATAATAAATCGTTGTCAAATTATAAAGGAATGCCAAGAATACCAATCATTAAGGTGAGGTTACATAAACAGCTTTGCATCATGGCTAGGTATAATAATGTCAAATTATACAGGGAAAGGCAGAATTCCAATGCAGCTCTGGCATCCCTTTATGATTTGTCACAAAATATGCCATGCGCAGACTTCAAGCTGTTTATGTGCTTACACCTTTACTACTGCCTTTGGCATAACCTTAATCTGTCAAAATTATATTTCTTTGATTATTACACAATTGCAATACATTTTGACAGCTCAGGGTAGACAAGTTGATTTTTTCTGTTAGAGCCAAGATATATTAAAAGTGTGACAGAAGAACCAGCTGATCACCAGACGAACTGTCAAAATGCATGGTAACACCATGGTAGAAGAAGACTGATTAATCAATAGTTTTAAAATGTTTTTTTTTTTTTTCAAAAATGAAAAGATTTTTATGTTTTCTTATTTGATGCAAATTTGAGGTTGTTAGGTGAGAATACATAAAATGCTTTTCTGACTGGCTTAAGTCATCGGCTGGCCTCTTTGGAAAAGAACAAAGGAGCGTAGAGCCAAATTCGAACTAAGTCAACCTAAAATTCCTTTGTTCGTCTACGAAGAAGCCAGCTGATGACTTAAGCCAGTCAAAAAGAGAGTTTTATGTATTTTACGCATTTTGCCAAAAATTTTACATATTTGAATAATTTTTCATTCAAAAATTTCAATTCCAAAATTGGTTTGACAGTTCATTGTACCAGCATTTTATTATTAGTTTTAAATTTATTTTAGAAATATTAATAACTTTTTATTTCTTTTTCTAATAACAGGTGCCCATTCTTATTGGAATAATCTCTTTGAAATGCCCAATGAAAAGCGTTCCTTTAAAAAGGATATCTACGAGAATTTTCTGTGTCCCACCGAAGAGCATCCTTATATTATAACTAGAGTTAATAGCAGTCCGGATTTTAAGGTTTAATGTAAGAGAATTATCAAATAGAAAAACTGTGATATAAATTCGTGTTGTGAGAGTAAACATAAGAGAGAATAAAGGGAGATATGAACTTAATAAAAATACTTTTATATGTAAAGGCATGGTAGAAGAATACAGGTAGTCGCATCGGCACAGCTGCTGGGAAAATAAACTGTCAAACCTATTTTGGAATTGAAAATGGTGTATTAAAAATTATTCAAATTTTTAAAAATTGTTAAAAAATGCATTTCACAACAACCTCCGATTGGCGTCGTATAGAAAAACATATACAAATCTACTTATTTTATGAGAATACCATGGTAGAATTAGGAAGGTAAGTGCAATCATATGTTTAATTTTTTTTTTTCAAAATTATTCATTTGACAACATCTCATTGTCAAAATGTATATATATAAATCCATAGTACATACACAAATCAGAGATGGGAACCGTTTTTCTATGCACAGAAATTTGACAAGGTAAATTGAAAAAAAGCAGAGATGGGAATACTTATTTAAAATGTCTTTGCCTTCTTAATTTTGCCATGGAGAATACATAAAAGGCTTTTTTGACTGCCTAAAGGAGTTTAAGGTTGACTTATTTCGTTTTTTTTTTGTAGAGGAATAAGGGAGTTTTAGGTTAACTTAGTTCGATTTTGACCCTAAGCTCCTTTGTTCTTTTCCGAAGAAACCAGCCGATGTTAAGCCGGTCAAAAAAGGCATTTTATTTATTTTCAACTTTAAACCTGCATTTACAGAAGACAGGACAATAGAATTCATGTTTAAATTGTCAAAATGCCAATATATTAAAGCTAAAATATTATTTAGCTTGGAATTTTTAGTAATGGACCAGTATGTGGTCATGTTGAGTCATCAAAATTCTCCATAACTTTTGTTGTTATCATTACCACATATTAACATAATTAGCTAAAGATTTCCAATAAAAAAATATTGATTTCCGATTTGGCAAAAGTTCATTGCACTGAAACCAGAAAAACAAAATTAATGAAAACAAGAACTTGATACGTAAAAATCTTGAACTATGTTCTGACATTTGTTAAACAATTAACCACAAAATAAATAACTAAAGAAGAACAACAACCTAAATCATCCATCATCATTTTTCTGCAAAAAAAAAAAAAAAAAACATTTTCATTATTTCAAACACACAAAACATCTGGAAAAAATACAAATTCAAACTAATATCTTCAATGAGCGGAAGAATAATATTTTTTGGCGAAAAAAAAAATTTTGACACGATTTGTGTTTTGTTGGCAGGAAACAAAACCGAAAATCGCCACTTCTGGCACTTCAATTAATCGAAAAATGATATATTGAATTTTTCACACTTTTAATTCGAGAATTAAATAATTTTTTATATTTTTTTATTAGGGTATTTTTTGTGCAATTCCGAATTATGGTATATTCCCCCTTTAATGACAGCCATTAAACAAATTATTCATGTCACTCACTTTTAACTTCCATCTTTTTTTAACATTTCATAAAAAAAAAAACAAAATACTCAAGCCAATTAAATTCGTGTTATTGCCCCCACCTCCCTTGCCAAATCATTGCAAATTAACACACCATACCGCTGCGCTGCTGGCTAACTGCCTGACTGACATGCATTACAGTGCTAAATGCCGGAGCGTTTTTTTTTGTCACGCTTCAATTTCAAGTGCATGGCCAACAACAAATTCAGAGAGTTGTTGGTTGCTTCTCTCTCAACTGATTCATAACCAGTTGCTTGATGTAAACAGCAACGTCATAGCCACCCAAAACAACAATTGACGAGCATGCAATGTCATGTTACGACGTCATGGATTACTGAACGATGTTGCCTATAAATAATTCGAAAGGTGTGGAAAATCGTGAAAATTAACTTGTTAACATGAAATATACAGAAAACAGACATAGGTAGCTGTTTATATGGGTGGAAAATATTAAATAGATCAATATTTTTTATTTATACACTCAAGATGTTAAGACAATTTTATTGATTTATTATTACATGATAGAACTAAGAAGGTAAAGTCATGCAATCATATGTTTACAATTTATACATTTGGCAAAATTTCATTGTCAAAATCTATATTCATAAATCCATTGAATACACACAAAATCAGAGATGGGAACTGTTTTTTATCCATTGATATTTGGCAAGGTAAATTACAGAAACTACAGATCTGGGCCTCAATTCTTGTTCTATGAAAATGTGAAATGAAAACTTTAATAAAGAAAAGAAATGTCAAATGAAAAATTTTATAGAGTAAATATTTTTCATTTCAAATTTTCATAGAACAAGAATCCAGCTCCTGGGAATGCTAATTTGAAATGAGGTTACCTTTATTTCATGGTACCATGGATATATGTGACAGCTGGAGATTTCTTCATGGTATGGAATCAAGAAGGTAAAGTCATGCAATCATATGTTTACAATTTTTTTTTTTTCAAAAATTATTCATTTGACAACCTCTCATTGTCAAAATTTGTATTTATAAATCCATTGTACATACACAAATCAGAGATGGGAATCTGTTTTTATGTAGTGAAATGTGTGAAATTCAGAGATGGGAATGCTTTTTTGAAATGAATTTATCTTCTTAATTTTACCATGGATTTCTTGAATTTTTCCATTGACATTTTCAACAAAATCAAAAATGATAGACCACCTGTCAAATTGACACAATATGGAGAAATTAGAATACAATGCCCCAACATTTTAGTTGAAAGGCCCAAATTTATGGTTCCTTTGTCAATAGATATAAAAGCTTAAGGTGAGAATACATAAAACGTTCTTTTTGATTGGCTTAAGTTGTCTGCTGGCTTCAAAATAACAAAGGAGCGTTGGGCCAAAATCAAACTAAGTTAATCTACAACTCCTTTATTCAAAGACATAGAAGTATAAAGGTGGGAATAAATAAAGTCATATGTGGCTGGAGCGTTGAACCAAAATCGAACTAAGTTTACCTACAACTCCTTTGTTCCTACACGTAGAAGCCAGGCGATGACTTAAGCCAGTCAAAAAAGCGTTTTATGTATTCTCTCTTTTAGAGCTTTGGCTTAATGTTTTCTCATAGTATTAGAATATGTTTTCTTTGATATGCCAGAAGTCTTATCACAACAGTATCGGAGGCATTTAAGAAATAGCCATGGTATAATTAGTAAGGAATCTCATGAAATTCTTCGATTATTTTTTATTAATTTGATGTCCTTTCATTGTCAAATGAATATTTTATAGGTCCATCTTAAATATGGGCGTAAATATTGCAAGGCATGATACAATTACCAAGGTAATCTCATGCAATCCTACGATTATTTTTTATTTTTTTGATGTCCTTTCATAGTCAACTGGATATTTTATAGGTCCACCCATGGTAGAAAAATATAGGTAGAACCATCGACACAGCTGCTGGGACAATGAACTGTCAAATTTAAATTTTGGAATTTAAAATGTTGAATGAAAAATTATTTAAATTTGTAAAAATTGTTGAAAAACACAAATTATAATAACCTCCGAATCACATCATATAAGAAAACATATAAAAATCTACGACAAAACATTTAAAATTGTTTGACATATCAATACTCCCAAGCGTTGATGCATCTCCTGCCATGAGTCCTCCTTAAATATGGACGTACAACTTGCATGACATGTGCATTTATTTGCGAGAAAATATTTTGACATTTTGAAAAGGAGAAAACTAAAATATTATAGCACGTTTACACAGAAAATCTCTAATTTTTAATGTATACAGTGTGAGATAAAAAAAAACCGCAACAAAGTCAAACGCCATAATTTTTACATTTTTTTAAATTTTATTGAATGAAAGCAAAAAATATCGAAAATAGCATCAAATTTTAGAAAAAGCTTAGATTTGTTTGAATTGGCCACCTTTGGCATAAAATATGGCCTTCAAACGGCAAATGAAACCGTCACATGCTGGCCCATTCCCGGCGAAGCGCTTGCTTGAGGTGATCGACACTTTGGTATTTGTTAGTGCCAACCTTGCTTTCCAAAAAACTCCAGACACAATAGTCCAACAGATTGGTATCCGGAGATTTTGGTGGCCAGTGTGCGCTGGAAATGAAACGAGGAACCTCATTTTGTAACCATTCTTGGGTGACGAGTGCTGAGTCCTGTTGGACTGTCCAAGGTCTGCGCCAAAAATGTTTGTCTTTCCAAGGCTTTAATACACCCTCAAGAATATTTTCGCTGTAATTTTCGGCATTTATTCTGATGTCACGTTCGATTAATACGAGCGGAGAGCGACCATCGGCTGTTGAGGCGGCCCACACCATCACCATGGCCGGCGCTTGAGTTCTGGTGGCCAACCAAAGGTTCACATTTTCAGCTGTCCTGACCTCTTTGGCAAGTAAACACGATAATTTTGTTTGTTTACAAACTGCTGGACAACGAATGTTTTCTCATCGGAGACCACCAAACCAAATTCGGCAGTTCACCACTTTCGGCCAAGCGAAGCAACTCTTTAGCTCTTTGAGTCTATTTTCTTTCTGTTGCGGTGTAAGTTCTTGCATTTTTTGGAATTTCATTGGCTTTACCCCAAGCTCATTTTTTAATATTTGCCAAATGCCGAATATTGTGATATGTTCAGCTCATGAGCCATTTTTCGGCCACTGCGACGCGGGTTTCGATCAAGTTGCTTCTTTATTTTTCGAACAATTTCTGCTGGCTTCTTCGCAGAGAAACAAAGGAGTTTTAGGTTGACTTAGTTCGATTTTGGCCCAAGGCTCCTTTTTTCATTTCCTAAGTCATCGGCTGACTTAAGCCAGCCAAATAAGCGCTTTATGTATTCCCACCTTAAGTCATCGGCTGGATTCTACGCCTGGTGGAATACAGGTAGATGCAGGAACGCTTGGATTTCATAAAAAAGTAGATTTGTATTTGTTTTCCTATACGACACACATTGGAGGTTGTTATGATACGCATTTTTAGCATTTTTTACAAATTTGAATAATTTTTTTATTTAAAATTTTCAATTCCCAAAATTGCTTTGACAGTTCATTGTCCCAACAGCTGTGTCAATGCGACTACCTGTATTTTTCTACGATGAGAGACACTCCTAATGGCAATGAAGTTACATCCACCTTAAACATGTTTATGTTTCTCAAAACCTAATCGAAATATTAAAAACCCCCAAAAATACCCTCAAATATTGTTTTGTTAGTGTCCGCTATTTTACTTTCATCAACCTGTGACAGATATCACAACATCTAAATCAAAAAATTAACAAGCCAGTAGCTAATAAAAAAGACAAATGAAAACGCTTTGTAATTAAATTTATATTAAATACTTTTTTATTATCGTACATTATTTGAGAACAGAAATTATTATTTGTTTTTTTTTTTCTTTAAATTGTTTTTAATACTTTCAAGCGGTTTTATATTTTGTGACATAAAATACACAAGATGTCACTGCTGAGTAATCTAGAATAACAGCAAAAAACAAACGGAGAGAAAAAAAAAAACAAACTCAACCGCCAAAAAAAATCGCTCGCGCACACACACACATTTATACGTCACACAATTAACTGAGATTTATGCAAACAGTTATAAATAATTAATAAGGCAGAGTGTCAGCCGGCAGTCCAGAACAATGTGTGTAGATATTCTCCTTATTTTTTTTAAATTCATCAAACGAACGGCGTTGAAATATTTAATTAATTACCATACACGAATTTGAACAATCAACTACTATTATTATTTTCTGTTGTTGTCACTCACTCACTTGCTATTGTCATCGCAAGACACCAAAATACTTACAGCAAAGAAATAACGAGGGTGGTTTTAAAATTTATGGGAGAATGTAAAAAATATGGGATTGAGAATATAAAAAACGCTTTTTTGACTGGCTTAAGTCATCGGCTGGATTCTTCGTGGAGGAACCAAGCAAAGGCCTAAAATGGTAAAGACTAGACAAAATGCATTTGAGCAAATGGTTTGTGTCTATAATACATAGAGTAACAGCTCATGGCAGAGGCATGTTAATATAAAAACCACAATTACTGAAAGGAATGACAAATAAAAGTTTGAAATATCCAATAATGTGGTTTTAAAATTCTATCCCATAGACCTTTCCAAAAATTTGCGTATTGCCTTAGAGGTTTAAATCAGTTGACATTGGTAACTATGTTGTTATGATGTCGCAACAGCAGAGGTATTTTCACAGGGTTGCCATATTTTGATTTCTATGTCTTTGAACAAAGGAGTTGTAGGTTGACTTAGTTCGATTTTGGCCCAACGCTCCTTTGTTCTTTTCCGAAAAAGCCAGGAAGTACAAAAAAAAAAAAACGTTTTATATATTCTCACCTTAAGTTCCTGATTGCGACTTCTTAACATTTTCTCCAAAATATAAAATTAAAAAAATGAATTTTAAAAAATTATACTCTCCAAAATCTAAATCTTGAGGTTTTTAAAAACATTTTTTTCACCAAAACATCGTGGATTTTTAAAACTTTTTTTTTTCAATATAACCATGCTACAATTGTTTGGTAGGCGATAAGGCTGGGTTTTTAGAAATTCGTGCTAAAGACTAAGAATAGTACTAAGATGTAGTAAAAACGGAATGAGCTAGAATTCTGAAATTTGGAATGAGACTCACTGATGGAGTGCAGGATAGATGTATCAAAGGGTTTGTGGAAATTCGAAGTTTTAGGATATGAAATTTTAAAATGATACCAAGCTTCGAGAAAGGTACCATTTGGTATTATGTGAAACTAGAATCTTGAAATGCGGTATGAGAATCAAGATTGGAAAGTAAATTTGATAATAAAAGTGATTTTGGAATGAATTGTACTAAATTTGGTGCAGCTTGGTTTAAAGTAGACGGATGAAGCTAAAAATGTTGAAATTTGGTTTTGGTGGTCCCGTTTGGTGGTTGATGTGTGATAAAGAGGTGGTTTTGAAAATGTGTACTACAATTGCACGAAATGTTCTAAATAGTACTATATTTGGTAACATTTGGTATTGGGTGAACAGATAGTGCTTGAAAACGAAAATTTGGTATTAAGGCCAACCTGGACATATGGAAGTGGTTTCGGAAAGGTGTCCCATATTTGTACGAAAAGTACTAAATGGTACTAAATTTGGTATTAGGTGAAGAAAGAGGGTTGGAATCCTTAAATTTGACTATAATTGTACGACAAGTACCAAATCGTACTAAATTTGGTTTTAGTTGAAGGAATTAAGATAAAATTCTGAAATTTGATATTTAGGTAACTGTTGGTATCTGTATTTGAGATTTCGAAGTGGGATTGGAAATGCGTCCTATATTTGTACGAAAAATACTAAATGGTACTAAATTTGGTATTGGCTGAAGGAATGGGTCTGGAATCCTCAAATTTGATATTGTTGGTATCTGGAATAGAAATATGGAAGTGGTATGGGAAATGTGTACAATAATTGTACGGTAAGTACTAAATGGTACTAAATTCGGAATTGAGTGAAGGGATAGATCTGGAGTCCTCAAATTTGATATTGAGAAATCTTTTCGTATCTGGAATTGAGATATGGAGATGAATTTAGAAATATGTACAATGACTGAAGGAAAAGTACTAAATGGTACTAAATTTGGTATTGGCTGAAGGGATAGAGATCGAACCCTAAAAACTTGATATGAATGCCACTGTAAGTGTCTGTGGTTGGGATAAGGAGCTGGTATTGGATATGTGTACAAAAATTGTACTAAATGGTACTAAATTTGATATTGGGTGAAGAGATGCTGGAATCCTGAAATTCGGTATTGAGGTGTCTGCTGGTATTTGGGATCCAGATATGGAGTTTTTTTTGGAAATGTGTACTATAATTATTCGAAAAGCACTAAGTGGTACTAAATCGGATATTGGGCGAAGGGATGGGGCTGGAATCCTCAAATTTGAAATTGAGGTCTCTGTTGGAAATATGGAGTTTTTTTGGAAATAAAAGTACAAAGTAGTACTAAATTGGATATTGGGTGAAGGAATAGAGCTGGAATCCTGAAATTCGATATTGAGGGCTCTGGTGGTGTCTGTGGTTTGGAGAAGGAACTGGTTTGGATTTAATACAAAAATATATCTTAAAATCATTTTTTTATAAGAACTTGGATTTTTTAAAATATTTTTTTTTAATCTTAGATTTTTTCAAATATTTTTTTAACAAATCTGTTTTTTTAATATTTGCTTAAAATATTTTTTTTTGTACAAACAATTTTATCTTGGATTTTAAAAAATATATAAATATATATTTTTTCCATCAAAACAACAATTTTCGATTTTTTTTTATAATTTTCCCAACTTTTTCCCCCACCCCTCCTCACAGCGAGTTACATTAATTGTGCAAAATATGTTTACAGTAAATACTATCTCAACTCTTACCACTACTCGATCGATGATAACGCTATGGGATGACAGCTACGTTGTTATGTGCCGGCACTTTATTGAAATTGATAAGCATTTAACGTTCTCGGCATTTTTTCCCTTCGTTTTGGATTCTTGTTCGCTATGCTACTTAACACTGAAGTTCTTTTCGGATTTTTATATGTGCGATTTTTTCTAGTTTCTAAACTGAGAAAGAGGTGTGCGTGTGTCCCAACAAAAGTCACGTCACAATTATAGATTGAAGAATAAAATCTCCAAAAGAATAAAAAAAAAAACAGACAAGTGTGTGGTGGCAGCAGCAGCATAACTACCGGCACTACACAATGAAGACTGATGATTTCGCGCGCTATACAACCCACCAAATTATGTGTGCTGATGGTGTGCATGTGTGCCTGTGTATGTTTGGGGCGAGTGAGTGCCTAGAATAAATGTTGAGATCTATAAAAATAATCTCAGTCAGAATATATTTTCCAGTGTGCTTCTTTTTCAAGCGGAATTGGTTGGGAGGAATATCGGTTGGCGATTCTATGTCAATGCAGTAGTTGGCGAACGTTCAGTCGTTGGTTGTTGGGCGAAGGACGCGTTTGTGCAAAAAAAAATATAATCTCAAAAAGCCAATAAAGGAAAAGATACTCTTTAACTGCGGAATTATTTCAATTGTGTTCTAAAAAATATTCAAAAGTAAATTAAGATAAAAATAAAATATTTTGAAAAAAAAAAAAAATTAATTAAAATTAAAAAAAAAAAATAAAATTTATTTAAAATAAAAAAGTAAGTTTTTTAACATTTCATTTTTGAGACCGAATGATTTCTTTAAAGTGTTATTATTTAATAAGACTATGAATTATTTTTTTTTTAATTATTTTTTTAACCGAAATATAATCCTGAGTATTTAAAAAAATCTCAAGAAAAATATATCGTGAAATTTATTTTTTTTCAACAATAGAGACTGTTGTAGATTATTTATAAATATTTTTTATTAAATTAAATCGCGAAATTTTATTAAATTTTTTTTTTCATTAAAATAAAATCGTGAACTTTGTAAAAATATTTTTTTTGCCACAACTACAATCGTGAATTTTAAAAAAAATATTTTCCAATGAAATTGTGGAATTCGTGGATTTTGTAAAAATATTTTATTTTTTCATTAAAAGCAAATAGTGGTTTTTGTAAAAATATTATTCTGAGCTCAAGCTACAAGATTATTAAAATATTTTTTTTATAAAAACTAAAAATGTGGATTTAAAAAGAAATATTTTTTATTAAATAAAATCGTGAATATTTTTAGAATACTTTTTCATAAAAATAAAATCGTGGAATTTTTTAAAATATTTTTTTACACAAATCCACAATGATGGTTTTAAAAAAAATATTTTCCTATGAAAACTAAATTCGTGAATTCTGAAAAAATCCACAAATGGTGGATTTTGTAAAATTATTATTTTGAGCCCAAGCTACAATCGTGGATTTAAAAAAAAATATTATTTTGAACCAAAGCTACAATTGTGTATTTAAAATAAAAATATTTTCTTCTAAAAACTTAAATTGTGGATTTTTTAAAATATTTTTCAAAACCCAAAAAAAAATTTATATAATTTTTTTTATTAAAACTTAAATTCTGGACTTCTTAAAAATATTTTTTCCATTAAAACTAAAATTGTGGACTTTTTAAAAATATTTTTCAACCAAAATAAACGTCCGTGAATTTTTTAAAAATCCTTTTTTTAACTAAAACTGCCATAATTGAAAATTTTTCCAAAAAAAAAAAAATAAATAAATAAAATAAATAAAATGTTGGAATTTTTAAATTTTTTTAAGCAAAGTCACGTCCACGAAAAGGCCACATTAAAAAATATTTTCTTCTAAAAAATTAAAATTGGGGAGTTTTAAAATATTTTTCAAAACCAAAAAATCGTTAAATAATTTTTTAAAGAAAAAATAAAATTGTGTACTTCTTAAAAATATTTTTTCCATTTAAACTAAAATTTTTGTCTCTTTAAAAATATTTTTTTAGCCAAAATCACGTCCGTGATTTTTTTAAAAATATTTTTTTATTATTTAATTTTTTTAATATTTTTTTAAGACCAAAAAATCGTTAAATAATTTTTTAAAGAAAAAATAAAATTGTGTACTTCTTATAAATATTTTTCATTCCATTAAAACTAAAATTATGGTGTTTTTAAAAATATTTTTTTAGCCAAAATCAGGACCGTAATTTTTTTAAAAATTCTTTTTAACTAAAACTGTAATGATTGAAATTTTTTCAAAAAAAAAAAAAAAAATAAATAAATAAAATTTTGGACTTTTTAAATTTTTTTAAGCAAAATCATGTTAAAAAATAATAATATCGTTAAGCCACGTTAAAAAATATTTTCTTCTGAAAATTAAAATTGGGGATTTTTTAAAATATTTTTCAAAACCAAAAAATCTTTAAATAATTTTTTAAAGAAAAAATAAAATTTTGGACTTCTTAAAAATATTTTTTTGCCACTAAAAATAAAATTGAGGACATTCAAAAATATTTTTTTAACTAAAGCCATGTTTGTGAATTTTTTAAAAATCCTTTTTTTAACCAAAGCTGCAGTACTTGAAATTGTTATAAAAAAAAACTTAACAAAATTTAAACTTTGGACTTTTAAAAATATTTTTTAACCAACGCCATGTCCGTGAAAAAGTCAAATAAAAAAAATTTCTTCTAAAAACTTAAATTGGAATTTTTTCAAAATATTTTTCAAACCAATTTTTTTAAATGCATTTTTTATTTAAACTAAAATTGTGGACTTTTTAAAAATATATAGTTTTTTACCACTAAAAAATGTGGACATTTTAAAAATATTTTTTAACCAAAACCACGTCCGTGAATTTTTTAAAAATTCTTTTGCAATCTTCTTCTGCAATAACTAAAATTTAAAAAAAGTAACAAAACTAGAATTTTGGACTTTTTAAAAATATTTTTTAAACAAAACCACATCCGTGAAAAAGTCACGTAAAAAATATTTTCTTCTAAAAACTGAAATTTGGAGATTTTAAAAATATTTTTCAAGAACAGTGTTTGGCTTGCTTGTTTGGGATACCATAGTATTTTGTTGTTGCAAAAATCGTCAGGCAAAATCCCATTATTGTTGTTTTTATAAAAACAACGTTTGTTTATGAGTGGAGAACGATGGTAATGTTTACCAGGGGGTAAGGCAGGGAATACCTAGGTTTCGGAAAGAGCCACCAATCCTCATCAGTTCCCTTGTTTCTTGTCTGGGATATTCTCCCCAGAAGTTATTTAAAAAATAACTTCTATGACAAAAAACATTTTTTACCCAAGTGACGAGATCGTAAGCTCAATAGAAGAGGGACAAAAGAATTACATAAAACTAAAATTCTTTTTCAGGTTGAACGAAAACATAACAAGTGGAGAAAGATGTAAATGTTTATAAGTGCGGTTGTGAGATTTAGAAGATTTTCCAAAAGAATTTTAGTTTTATGTAATTCTTTTGTCCCTCTTCTATTGAGCTTACGATCTCGTCACTTGGGTAAAAAATGTTTTTTGTCATAGAAGTTATTTTTTAAATAACTTCTGGGGAGAATATCCCAGACAAGAAACAAGGGAACTGATGAGGATTGGTGGCTCTTTCCGAAACCTAGGTATTCCCTGCCTTACCCCCTGGTAAACATTACCATCGTTCTCCACTCATAAACAAACGTTGTTTTTATAAAAACAACAATAATGGGATTTTGCCTGACGATTTTTGCAACAACAAAATATTTTTCAATGCAAAATTTTTTTAAATACATTTTTTATTTAAACTAAAATTGTGGACTTCTTAAAAGTATTTTTTTCCATTCAAACTAAAATTGTGGACTTTTTAAAAATATTTTTGAGCCAAAACCACAGCCCTGAATTTTTTTAAATAATTCTTTTTTTACCAAAGCCGCAATAACTAAAAGCCACGAAAAAATTTTTTCTTCTAAAAACTAAAATTTTTAAAATATTTTTCAAAACTAAAAATTTTTTAAATAATTTTTTTTTATCAAAACTAAAATTGTGGCCTTTTTGAAAATATATACTTTTTTGCCACTAAAAAATAAGGACATTTCCTCCGTGAATTTTTTAAAAAACTGCAATAATTGAACTTTTTTAATGTTTTTTACCCGTTTTCCCTACCCTTAATATATTATTAATTTTCTTAAATATATTTTCCAATACAATTGTGTTCATGGATTATTTTAAAAATATTTTTTGTAACAGAACTATTATTATTATTTTTTTTAATAGTTTGTTCAATGAAAACTGCAATCTTAGATTTTTTTAAATTTTTCTCTTTGACAGAACTAAAGATATTTTCAAAATATTTTTTTCCTCAAAAACAAAATTATGGATTTTTTAAAAATATGTTTCCACAAATTTATGGCGGACATTTTAATTAATTCAATTTTCAATTTTTTAAACAATCTTTTTAGGCAAAACATTATTTCCACTTTAAAATTTTGCGATTTTTTGAAATGTCTTTTAACAGCATATCCATATTAATCAACAAAACTTTGATTGGCATATCACAATTTTCGAAAATAAACAAATAAATTCTCAAAAGGTTAAGAACCCAAATATCTGCTTAAATTTCACTTTCAAATGAAGTCAACTGTAAACAACTTTAAGCACACCACGGCTCCTTTCAATTTCGCACAAAACCCGTTTTTTTTCGTTTGTTTAAAGAACTAATTTCTTCCTCCATAAAGCATGATGGCCATGCTATATGGGCAAGAGTTAATATGAATGAAAAAACATATATCAAAACTAATAGTAAACAAAAATAAAACACGAAAAAAATACATATTCGCATATTTACAAACTGCCCAGTTTTAGTTTACACATGTCGTTGTTGTTATTGTTTTTATTAGTTGTTATGTTTACATGTCGTGTTATTTGTTTTGTTCTTGTTGCTATCTATTTATATTGATTTAACATGATAATGTTAATTTTATTAATTTTAACAGAAGCCGCAATTAGCAAATGTGAATGGGCACAGAATTCTAGAAGAAACAAAATAACAAAAAAAGATAGTTTTAATAGTTTTGAAGTTCAAATCGTGTTGAGGCAAAGTTTTGGATCTATTGATTTGGATATATTTTTCGTTTTCATTTTGCTTAAAATCGCGTAAAAATACCGTTTTAAACAAAAAAGACTTAAGAAACAAACACCACTCTAGGTCTCTCTTGAATTGTCATCAAGTTTGTTTCTTAAGTCTTTTGAATAACCGTAGCAGTTATTTCGGAGAGTGAAACAGAGAGAGAGAGAATATTGGAGAAACTAAATTTCCTAGCCTATTGTGAGCAATTAATTACAATTTATTTTATGTAAATATTTTATTTAATTTTTTATCCAAACTCAGTAAATATTTTATCCACTTTATCCACATAATGTAATTTTATTATCCACGTTATCCAAATTCAGTAAATTAGTTATCTTCGTTATTCAATTGATGTAAATTAGTTATCCAAATTATCCAAATGATATAAATAAGTTATCCGGGTTATCTCAATGCAGTCAATGCATTATCCAAGTTATCCAAATGATATAGATGAGATATCCACGTTATCCAAATGAAGTAAATTTTTTTATCCTTGTTATCTAAATGCAGTAAATTAGTTATCCTCGTTATCCAAGTGATGTAAACTAGTTATCCAAGTTATCCATATGATATAAATGAGTTATCCGGGTTATCCTAATGATCATAGTAGTTATCCACGTTATCCAAATGAAGTAAATATGTTATCCGCGTTATCCAAATGCAGTAAATTTGTTATCCATGTTATCCAAATGCAGAAAATTTGTTATCCGTGTTATCCAAATGATGATATTTGTTATCCACGTTATCCAAATGATGTAAATTAGTTATCCATATGATATAAATGAGTTATCCGGGTTATCCTAATGAACATATTAATTATCCACGTTATCCAAATGCAGTAAATATTTTATCCGCGTTATAAAATTACTTATCCAAGTTAACCAAATGATGATATTAGTTATCCGAATGATATAAATGAGTTATCCAAGTTATCTAACTGATGATATTAGTTATCCACGTTATCCAAATGCAGAAAATTTGTTATCCGCGTTATCCAAATTATGATATTTGTTATCCAAGTAACCCAAAGGCAGTAAAATTCTTATACGCGTTATCCAAATGCAGTAATACAGTTATCCACATTATCCAAATGCAGGAATTCAGTTATCCATATTATCCAAATGCAGTAAATTTGTTATCCGCGTTATCAAAATTCAGTAAATTCATTATCCACGTTATCCAAATACAGTAAATTAGTTATCCATTTTATTCAAATGCAGTAAATATATTATCCGCGTCATCCAAATGCAATAATTCAGTTATCCACATTGTCCAAATTCAGAACATTTGTTATCCACATTATCCAAATTCAGAAAATTTGTTATCCGTGTTATTCAAAGACCAAAAATTTGTTATCCACGTTATCCAAATAATGTAAATTAGTTATCCAAATTATCCAAATGATATAAATGAGTTATCCGTGTTATCCAAATGACATGTTATCCAAATGACATGACGCGTTATCCAAATGCAGTAATTCAGTTATCCACATTATCCAAATTCAGAACATTTGTTATCCACATTATCCAAATTCAGAAAATTTGTTATCCGTGTTATTCAAAGACAAAAAAATTGTTATCCACGTTATCCAAATAATGTAAATTAGTTATCCAAATGATATAAATGAGTTATCCGTGTTATCCAAATGACATAAATGAGTTATCCGTGTTATCCAAATAGAGTAAATTAGTTATCCATGTTATCCAAATGCAGTAAATTTCTTATCCGTTTTGTCCATATGCAGTAAATATGTTATCCGCGTTATCCAAATGCAGTAATTCAGTTATCCACATTATCCAAATTTAGAAAATTTGTTATCCGTGTTATCCAAAGACAGAAAAATTGTTATCCGTGTTATCCAAGTGTAGTAAATTAGTTATCCACGTTATCCAAGTGATGTAAATTTGTTATCCGTGTTATCCAAATTCAGTAGTATCCACGTGATTCTAATGATGTAAATTTGTTATCCGTGTTATCCAAAAGTAGTAAATTTTTTATTGTAAATTAGTTATCCACGCTATCCAAATTCAGAAAATTTTTATCCTCATTATCCAAAGACAGAAAAGTTGTTATCCACGTTATCCTAATGATGTAGATTAGTTATCCATATGATATAAATCAGTTATCCGGGTTATCCTAATGATCATATTAGTTATCCACGTTATCCAAATGCAGTAAATATGTTATCCGCGTTATCCAAATGCAGTAAATTTGTTATCCACGTCATCCAAATGCAGTAAATTAGTTATTCGAGTTATTTAAATGCATTAAATTCCTTATCTGCTTTATCCAAATGCAGTAATTTAGTTATCCACTGTATCAAAATGCACTAAATTACTTATCCACGTTATCCAAATAGTGTAAATTAATTATCCACCTTATCCAAATGCAATAAATTTGTTATCCGCGTTATCCAAAATGATGTAAACTTGTTATCCACGCTATTCAAACTCAATAAATTGGATCCCAAACTTAAAAAATTGTCGTAAATTATTTATCACTTTATCCAAATGATGTGACTAGTGAAAATTAGTTATCAAAGTTATCTGAATGATCGAAATTTTTTATCCACGTTATCCAAATGCAGAAATTTTGTTATCCGTTTTATCAAAATGCAGTTAATTATTTCCACGTTATACAAATTATACATATTGTAGAAATTACATTATTCACATTATCCAAAATCCAAAAATTCTTTATCCGCCTTACCCAAAATTATGAAATTATATTATAAATCCGATTTTTTCTTTCTAAACTATTTTAAAACTATGGAAATGACGTAAATACATCATCTACGTTTTTTTTTTCTCATTTATTTCTATCGATAATTGACATATTGCCTGAGTAAATAATTGCATTTGATTATTTAATATTCAAACAAAACAGAAACATGAATACAATTATATTTAAACATCTGTTCTACGATGAACGCGATTTGAGACAAAAAAAAGCTAAAACTACAACAATTTCCTTGTTTCTAAATTTCACGAACATTACTTTTGTATTCATTTTTTTTATATTTATAAATTTGAGACAAAAAACCATTGATGAAATCGTTAGCAGAATCTATACGATATTAATGATATAAGAGAGAATTTTTTGTGGGAAACAAAAGACTTTTTGGAAACAAAACGTCATAATTAAATTCCCACAATAATTGGCAAATGTTTGTGTCTTAAGTCTTTTGTTTTTTCTTAGCTTCCTTAACACAATAATTTGCGTTGAAATCGAATTTTATGCAAATTATAGAATATATTATGTCGATCTTGTAGAAGAAAATCTGCCAATAGAGTTCACTAACCTATGAAGTAAAAATAAACTCAATCTTTTTTCTTTATTTTTATAGTTTTGAAATGCTTTTCCGAAATATTTTCCCGATTTTACTTTACTGCATATTTGCCGATGTCCAAGTTCAAGCCCAAAGAACAGCACTCGATACAAATTTGGGTGGGTTTGTGAGTCTGCTACGTCCACTGATTTTGAACGTAATGGGAAGATCGGGCGATGTTCCCAGCAATGTGGCACTGCATCGTCGCAGAGGGGTAAGTAATTAAATGGCAAGCGTTAAGAATTTTTCATTAGTAAATTATTTCGTAACAGAATTTTCTTTAATACAAAAATTTTCTCCAGAAAAATTGATAGAAAACATATGATCCGTTCCAGAACTACAAAAATGTAAAAGTTTTTACTACGATAACCAATTTTCCTTTATGATATCGAAGAAAATTGTAAAAATAGTAGATTCTTGCAGATACTGGAACAGAGCAATGATTTTTATGAAATTTATTTTTTCGATAAGTACATTTTCAATAGAAAAGTTGTTCGATAAAATTTTTTTCAACTGAAAGGTTTCTCGATAAATTCGATAAGTCCAGCAAAGTTTGTTAGAAAACATGTGTTTTTATTAAATTTTGTTTTTCGATAGAAAAGTTGCTCGATAACAATATTTTCAACGAAAATGTTATTCGATAACAGCATTTTTAATAGAAAAGTTGTTCGATAACATTATTTTCCTCCGGAAGTGGCTTGATGAACGAATTTTCTGTAGCCAAGTTATTCTTTATAAGAAACTTGTTCGATAACACAATTTTCAATAGAAAACCTGTTCGATAATAACATTTTCTATAATAAAGGAGTTCGATAACAATATTTTTAATGAAAAAAAGTTGGTCGATAACAGCATTTTCTATTGATAAGTGATTCGATAGCAACATTTTCTATAGAAAATCGTTCGATAACAATAATTTATGTAAAAAAGTTGTTCTATGAGAAAAATGTTTTTCTTAAAAATATTTTTCTATTCTATTTTTCGATTACAACATTTTTCATAGAAACATTGAAAAATAAACACATTTCCAAAAAAAAAGATATTCGATAACAACATTTTCTGTGGAAAATTTTTCGATAACAATATTTTCTATGGGAAAAATTTTCGATTACAATAATTTTTATGGTACGAAAACAACTTTTTCTAAAGAAATGTTATCCGATAACAATTTTTCCATAGAAAAGTTGGCCGATAACACAGTTTTCTATAGAAAAGTAGTCCGATAACAACTTTTTCTACAAAAAAGTTGTCCCATAACAACTTTTTCTACAGAAAAGTTGTCCGATAACAACTATTTCTAAAGAAAAGTTATCCGATAACAACCTTTTCTGAAGAAAAGTTATCCGACAACAAGTTTTCTATAGAAAAGTTGTCCGATAACACATTTTTCTATAGAAAAAGAGTCCGATAACAACTTTTTCTACAAAAAAGTTGTCCGATAACAACTTTTTCTACAGAAAAGTTATCCGATGACAATTTTTTCTAAAAAGAGTTAATCGATAACAGCATTAGTTATTGAAAATTGATTCGATAGCATCATTTTCTATAGAAAATCCTCCGATAAAAATAATTTATTTAAGAGGAAAACATTCTTTTTAAAAATATTTTTCTATTCAAAAGCTTTTCGATACCAAGAGTTTCCATAGAAAAGTTTTTCGATTACAAAATTTTTCACAGAAAAATTGTTCTATTAACACATTTTCTATAAAAAAAAAACTATTCGATAACAATATTATCTGAGGAAAAGTTTTTCGATAACAATATTTTCTATGAAAAAAAAATTACGATTGCAACAATTTTTATGGTACGATAACAACTTTTACTAAAGAAAAATTATCCGATAACAATTTTTTTTCTAATACATTTACGGACCGATAACATTATTTCCCTCCCTACCCTTCTAGAAAACCCAACACTCCGATAAACGTGCCAGATCGGCTAAAGAGTTTTGTGATGTCAATGGTCCGGGAAAACGTAGTCCTGAACCTCCCACATCGGTACATCGCCTACGGCCGGGAGATATCGATATTATTGCAGCCATGGGAGATTCTCTGACAGCTGGCAATGGTGTTATAGCCACCAATTTGATGCAAGTTATTCACGAAAATAGAGGTGTAGTTTGGTCCATTGGGGGCCAGGGTAATTGGCGACAATATTTAACTATACCTAATTTGCTCAAGGAATATAATCCAAATTTATATGGCTATTCTCTGAAGGATGGTTTGGGACGAGACAGAACATCCAGGTATGTGGAGACAACATTAATCGAATTAATTTAATATTCAATTCTGGATTTTTTTCCGTTTAGATTCAACGTTGCCGAATTGGGCGCCATGTCACGTGACATGCCCTACATGGCCAAGGTATTGGTGGCCCGACTATCGCACGATCCCAATGTCAACATGACCCATCATTGGAAACTGATAACCATGCTGATTGGTAATAATGATTTTTGTTCCGATGTTTGTTATTTAGCCGATCCCATGAAATCGATCGATTATCACGAACAAAATATGTTGAAAACTTATCGTTACCTTAGGGATAATGTTCCGCGTCTCATGTTGAATGTTGTACCAGCACCGAATTTATTGCTGTTGACCAAATTGAAAGGTTTACCGCCGCAATGTCACATCACCTTGCCGTTTGAATGTCCCTGCCTTATTGGCAAGAGTAGGAAGAGGCTGGAGTATATGAATAAGTTGATGGAAAAATGGATACAAAAGGATTACGAAATAGCTAATAGGGCGGAATTTAACTCGGAGGTAAGAAAAACTGTTCGATAATAAATTTTCCTATTGAAAAGTTGGCAAATAACAAATATTTCTATGGAAATGTTGTCCGACAACTTTTTCTATAGAAAAGTTGTCCAATAACAACTTTTTCTTTAGAAAAATTGTCCGATAACAGCATTTTCTATAGAAAAGTTGTACGATAACAAAAGCATTCCGATAACAACATTTTCTATAGAAAAGTTGTCCGATAACAACTTTTTCTGTAGAAAAGTTGTCCGATAACAACATTTTCTATAGAAAAGTTGTCCGATAACAACTTTTTCTGTAGAAAAGTTGTCCGATAACAACTTTTTCTATAGAAAATTTGTCCGATAACAACATTTTCTATAGAAAAGTTGTCCGATAACAACTTTTTCTATAGAAAAGTTGTCCGATAACAACTTTTTCTATAGAAAAGTTGTCCGATAACAACTTTTTCTATTAAAAAGTTGTCCGATAACAACTTTTTCTATAGAAAAGTTTTCCGATAACAACTTTTTCTATAGAAAAGTTGTCCGATAGCAACATTTTCTATAGAAAAGTTGTCCGATAACAACATTTTCTATAGAAAAGTTGTCCGATAACAACATTTTCTATAGAAAAGTTGTCCGATAACAACATTTTCTATAGAAAAGTTGTCCGATAACAACATTTTCTATAGAAAAGTTGTCCGATAACAACATTTTCTATAGAAAAGTTGTCCGATAACAACATTTTCTATAGAAAAGTTGTCCGATAACAAATTTTTCTTTAGAAAAGTTGTCCGATAACATATTTTTTAATAGAAAATTTGTACGATAATAACATTTTCAATAGAGAAGTTGTTCGATAACAAGTTTTTCTATAGAAAAGTTGTCCGTTAACAACTTTTCCTATAGAAAAGTTGTCCGATAAAATCTTTTCTTACAGAAAAGTTGTCCGGTAACAACTTTTCTTTGAAAAAAAATTGTCCGATAACAATATTTTCTACGACATTAAATATTTTACTTTTTTTTTTGCTTCTTTCAGACATTTACGATTAACATAGAACACTTTACCAAAGATTTTGTTTTTCCAAAATTGCCAAATGGCAACACCGATACCTCGTACAGTTCAGAGGACTGTTTTCACATCAGTCAAAAGGGTCATGCAGCAAGTAAGCTAAAATTTTAAGTATTTGAATATTTCACAATCTATTAATTTCTGTTTCTTCCCCAGGTGCCAACTCTTACTGGAACAATCTCTTTGAAATGCCCAATAACAAGTCATCATTTACTAAGGATATCTACGATAATTTTGTGTGTCCCACCGAAGAGCATCCATACATAATAACTCGAGTCAATAGTCGTAAAGATTTTAGAAAATAATTCATTATAATAATTCATTTTATCATTTAAAGTCGAAGGGGTGTTTAATAGTGAACATGGATAGTTAATTAACATTTATTGTGACTAGATTTAACCTGATGAGTTCATTATATCCCTGTTCCACTGTTTATATAGCATTTAGTCAATTTCATGCATTTCGTATTCAAAAACTGTGATAATTCATGTTCATTTTCTTTTATATATTTTTTGAAATAAACGAAACTTTTTCATCGATTTTTTATATAATTAGTTGCTTGTTTTATTATTAGAATGTCTGAAAGCTGCCTTTTTTATAGAAAAGTTGCCCGATAACAACTTTTTCTATGGAAAAGTTGTCCGATAACAAGTTTTTCCATAGAAATATGGCTCGATAACAACTTTTCCCATAGAAAATATGTCCGATAACAAATATTTATATAGAAAAGATGTCCGATAACAAATATTTATATAGAGAAGTTGACCGATAACAACTATTTCTATAGAAAAGTTGTCCGATAACCACTATTTCTATAGAAAAGTTGTTCGATAACAACTATTTCTATAGAAAAGTTGTTCGATAACAACTATTTCTATAGAAAAGTTGTTCGATAACAACTATTTCTATAGAAAAGTTGTTCGATAACAACTATTTCTATAGAAAAGTTGTTCGATAACAACTATTTCTATAGAAAAGTTGTTCGATAACAACTATTTCTATAGAAAAATTGTTCGATAACAACTATTTCTATAGAAAAATTGTTCGATAACAACTATTTCTATCGAACAACTATTTTGTCCGATAACAAATTTTTCTATAGAAAAGTTGTCCGATAACAAATTTTTCTATAGGAAAGTTGTCCGATAATAACTTTTTCTATAGGAAAGTTTTTCGATAATAACTTTTTCTATAGGAAAGTTTTTCGATAATAACTTTTTCTATAGGAAAGTTTTTCGATAACAACTTTTTCTATAGGAAAGTTGTCCGATAACAACTTTTTCTATAGAAAAGTTGTCCGATAACAACTTTTTCTATAGAAAAGTTGTCCGATAACAACTATTTCTATAGAAAAGTTGTCCGATAACAACTATTTCTATAGAAAAGTTGTCCGATAACAACTTTTTCTATAGAAAAGTTGTCCGATAACAACTATTTCTACAGAAAAGTTGTCCGATAACAACTATTTCTACAGAAAAGTTGTCCGATAACAACTATTTCTATAGAAAAGTTGTCCGATAACAACTATTTCTATAGAAAAGTTGTCCCATAGCAACTTTTTATATAGAAAAGTTGTTCGACAACAATTTTTTCTATAGAAAAGTTGTCCGATAACAACTCTTTCTCTAGAAAAGTTTTCCGATAACAACTCTTTCTCTAGAAAAGTTTTCCGATAACAACTTTTTCTCTAGAAAAGTTTTCCGATAACAACTTTTTCTATAGAAAAGTTGTCCGATAACAACTTTTACTATGGAAAAATTGTCCGATAACAACTTTTTCTATAGAAATATTGTCCGATAATACTTCTTCTATAAAAAAAAAATAACAATTGGATAATTTAAATTAATATAATTAATCAATGTCAACTTCAAATGAGTGAATGACAAGCAATAGTTATCCATTAGTTGTTAGATGCACTCGTATATAGTGACGACACTAGCATGAAATGCTGTTATTTAAATCCAATTTGGGTGGGTATCAGCAGACTATTGTTAGATAATTATGGGCAGATAATTCTAAGGTGAGGTGAAAAAATTCTCAGAAATTAAAAAGTCTTTCCCAAAGCTATATAGCTGATGCATTACGATTTAAGACCGTAATAAAAATTCTTATTCAAATTCCATTTTATTCATCTGCAGCTTATCTAGAATATATGTCACGTATTTGTCATGCTTGCTGCAGCTGTCACTATTGTCTAGCCCAGCTTATCATGAAAATGAAATCAGTTCTTGACAATTAATTTCAAATACTGTGCACAAGCTTAGTTCAGGTAATTTCTAAAATGGTATTCTTATTATGTGTTAATTGCAGTTAAGGCATTGTTAACAGTTTCGGAAAACATTGCAAATTAGTAATCATGAATAGGCAAATTTAGGTGGAATAGAATGGGTAGAACAACACAAAAATATATAGGTCAAGGAGACAAAATAAATGTAGGGATATATAATTGCAAATTAACATTAAGCAGGGATCTAAAGGGCATTAAAGTCTTTTTTACAAAAGAAAATTCCGATACTGTTTTGGTCTGTTTCAGAACTGCAAAAATCTAAAAATTTATACTGCAATAACCGATTTTCACTCTATGATATCGAAAAAAAAATGCAAAACTAATAGATTCTCGCAGTTCTCGCAGGAAAAGAGCAATTGTTATCGAATAATTTTTTAGAGACAATTTATTATTTGAAACCATTAAAAAATTATTGTTTTGCAACTTTTCTTTAAAAAATGTAATTATCACACACCTCGAGACAGTTATCGGCAATTTTTTTTTATAAAAATGTGATATCTGCAAAAAATTTGTATCTTGACTTAATCCACCTTAATATCCCGCGTATGACATGTGTATCAGATAACGGATTTTTTTATGGCCTAGACATTAAGACAGATTCTATTTTTAATAGCTTGTAGATTTATATTTAAATTAATTGTCGACGTTTAGACATTACATTCGCATATTAATTTCAAATAAAATACTGCACGATATCTGTGGCAAATCAATAATGCATTTGTTGTAATAAAAAGTGCTGTGGCATCATTAAAAAGTAATAATGAACTACACATTGAGAATAATAAAAGGAGGTTATCGAATTGTTGTTAGATAAAAGTGGATCTCGATAGAAAAACCAAATATTCAACAATGGGTTTTGAATTGAAATCGTTAGACTGTTCCAGAACTGCAAGAATGTAACCTATTTTCCCTTTATGATATCGGAGAAAATTGCAAAACTAGAAGGTTCTTTCAGGTTCCGGAATAGACCACATTAAAGGAAACAAGTAAAAAAGGTGTAAGTTCAGGGCTGAACTTTGAATACCCTCAACCTTTTGGAACGAATTTGACAATTCTCAAAAACAATTAAAACCGTTAAAAATTCTGTTAAAATCTTAAAAATACCGAATGTAGGTGTTATATTAGGGTCTAAACGACGACATGGACCTGCATAGATAACTTTTGTCGTAAGCCATTACAATATTCAAATGCGAAACTTAAAAAAATCGGTGAATAATGTAGCTAATAGTACGTTTATATATATGACGGTTAACCCACTGGATTTGGATTTAAATTGTCATACCCATTACTTTTACTTCAAATAAATCCTCTCAAAGTAGGTTAGCCCTACAAAAATTTCTAACGTAAACATGGCATAAAATCATCAAATACCGAATATCGGGAGCTTCCGTTAAATGAGGGCTATACGAAGACGTGGACCTACACAGACAATTTTCTGTCTTAGGCTGTAGTTTTCATTACGAACTTCCAATACCAAATTTGAAACAATTCCGATGAATAATATCACTAAAATCATCAAAATACCGAATAACGGGAGGTACCGTTATATGGGGCTATACGAAGATGTGGAACTGCATAAAAAATCTTCTGTCTTAGGCTGTGGTATTCATTACGAACTTCAAATACTAAATTTGAAACAATTCTGGTGAAAAATGTCGCTAAAATCATCATAATACCGAATATCGAGAGGTACAATTGTATAGGGGCTATACGAAGATGTGGACCTGCACAGACAATTTTCTGTCTTAGGTTGTAGTATCCATTACGAACTTCAAATACCAAATTTAAAACCATTCCGGAGAATAATGTTGCTAAAATCATCAAAATACCGAGTATCGGGAGGTACCGTTATATGGGGCTATACGAAGATGTGGACCTACATGGCTCATTTTCTGTCTTAGGCTGTGGTATCCATTACGAACTTCAAAACCCAAATTTGAAACAATTCCGGTGAAAAATGTCGCTAAAATCATCAAAATAACGAATATCGGGAAGTACCGTTATATGGGGACTATACGAAGATGTGGAAGTGCATAGAAAATCTTCTGTCTTAGGCTGTAGTATCCATTTCGAACTTCAAAAACCAAATTTGAAACAATTCCGGTGAATAATGTCGCTAAAATCATCAAAATGCCGAATATCGGGAGGTACCGTTATATACGAGCTATACCTACATGACCCATTTTCAATACCAAAAGTCCTGCAGACATAATATACATTTGAGTAAAATTTTATCAATCTACTTCATTTGATTCGGAAGCTAGAGTGATTTCCACAGAGGGACGGACATCGATAAATCGACATAGAATTTTATGCTGATCAAGAATATATATACTTTGTGGGGTCTAAAATGTATATTTCGAGGTGTTACAAACGGAATGACAAACCTTATATACCCTCCATACTATCGTGGAGGGTATAAGAAGTTATTGGCATCATTAAAAACGAAAAACGAAAGTTATCGATTTTTTAGATAAACATGGATCCATGCATGGCAGAAGAATACAGGTAGATGCATCAACGCTTGGGAGCATTGATATGCCAAAAAGATTTAAATGTTTTTTCAAATATAAGTAGATTTTTATATGTTTTTTTTTTTATACGACGTCATTGGGAGGTTATTATAATTCGCGTTTTTTCAAAAATTTTTACAAATTTAAATAATTTTTCATTTAACATTTTCAATTTCAAAATTGGTTTGACAGTTCATTGTCCCAGCAGCTGTGTCGACGCGTCTACCTATATTCTTCTACCATCGATGGATCCATGGTAGAAAAATATTATTCTATTCTATTCTGGATCATTGAAAAAGAAAAATACTTTAATACTTTTCAATTGATTTTTTAAAAAATCATATCGACCTGTTCCTTTTTAGATCCCTGCTTAAATATGTTAATTTGCTAATTATATATCCCTACATTTATTTATGATTTTTTCCCGCCTTTATCTTTTTAATCAGCAACTCTGGAAATAGCCGCGCACATACTGCCGTTCTTTGTTTAGTTTCCAAAGTTCATTGTTTTTTCCTTTTTTTATTTCTTTAGCGGCAGTGACTTCACCACAGAATGGAAACTATGCAGGCAGCAATGCACGCCACACCGTTGTTATCCACTTATTTATGGTTGTAAAACATACCAACATTCCAGCAATGGTCAAAGTCAAGGTTACAGCAAGTTGCCAAGACGATACAGTGGTTATGGATGATGGCGAGGCATTGGAGAATATTAAAAAAAGTTTTTGAAAATTAAATTATTTTAAAATGGAAATTAATAATTGAATGGATTTCCGTCCGATGTCATATTGAAAATCTAATACGCACCAACATTCCAGCAATGGTCAAACTCAAGGCTATTGCAAGTTGCCAAGGCGATACAGTGGTTATGGATAAATGCATTGGAGAATATTAAAAAAAGTATTAAAAATTAAATTATTTTTGAATAGAAATTAATAATTGAATGGATCTCCGTCCAATGTCATTTTGGAAATCTCCTTTTCAGGATTTTGAATATTATACTAAATCTGGATCGGCTGATAAAATCGAAATCAGTGTTTTAAAGCAATGTAACTCTGCAGTTTCCCATGCCAGTTTATTTTTAGTACTGTATGCTATTCCATACCTCTTCATGTGTATGCTGTTTCAACCTGCAGTTTCTTTGTTGTCAATTTCCATTATAATTAAATTTGATATGAAGAGCGAATCACAAACAAAAACCGGTCTGACATTCGCAAAAAAATTATTAATGATTAGACCCAACACGAAGCCGCAATGTCTGCATAAATTCATATGAAACGTATGACTTAGCTTAAGGTTCTAAAGTTAATCAGGAAATCGCATCCGCCTCTGATGACAGTTTCTCTAAGAACATCTGTTGTGACCGCCGAACATATTTTGAAATAGTTCAGTTTCAAACTTAAAGTAGCCGCCTTAGTGCATTATTCATTATGAATCATTAGCATTTAATAAACCTGTTTCATCTAAATGTTTCTATGCATACATGTAGGTATGTATGTATGTATATTTTATCATTTGGTACATAAACACTTATGTAGCCAAATAATAATATGTGCGGCAGGTCAGTGCAAAATGAAATCTGTATGCCATCATTCATTGGTTTAAAACAAAAAGACACAACAGGCACTAAAAATAACTCCAAAAAAAAAAAAAAAAAAAAAAAAATAACTGTAGAAAAAAATAGAATAGAGACAAATTCGAAGCCATTTAATAGGTGTGTACGATAACTTTCCAAGTAAAAAATGCTCAGTAATGTTTATTGACAGCATTATAGGTCCTTTTGGACTTCTTTAATGAACTCGTTCTTAGATTTTCAATATTAAGTTTTTAATACTTTTTCTGTTAAAAAAAGACCACACCATCACCATGGCCGGCGCTTGAGTTCTGGTGGCCAACCGAAGGTGCACATTTTCAGCTCACCTCTTTGGCAAAGTAAACACGATCAATTTGTTTGTTTACAAACTGCTGGACAACGAATGTTTTCTCGACGGAGAAAACCAAATTCGTCAGTTCTCCACAAGCGAAGCAACTCTTTAGCTCTTTTGAATCTATTTTCTTTCTGTTGCGGTGTAAGATCTTGCACTTTTTATACCATCCACCATAGTATGGAGGGTATATTAACTTTGTCATTGCGTTTGTGACACCTTGATATATACATTTTAGACCCCACAAAGTACATATATTCCCGATCAGCATAAAATTCTATGTCGATTTAGCGATGTCCGTCCATCTGTCCCTCTGTGGAAATCACTCTAGCTTCCGAACGAATTGAAGTAGATTGATAAAATTTTATTCAAATATGTATTATGTCTGCAGGACTTTTGGCATTGAAAATGGGCCATGTAGGTCCACGTTTTGGTATAGCCCCCATATAATGGTACCTCATTATATTCCGTATTTTAATGATTTTATCTACATTATTCATCGGAATTGTTTCAAATTTGGTATTTGAAGTTCGAAATCAATACTACAGAAAATACTATGACAGAAAATTGTCTGAGCAGATCCACGTCTTCGTATAGCCCCCATATAACGCTACCTCCCGATATTCGGTATTTTGATGGTTTTAGCGACATTATTCACCGGATTTGTTTCAAATTTGGTATTTGAAGTTCGTAATAGATACTACAGCCTAAGACAGAAAATTGTCTGTGCAGGTCCACGTCTTCGTATAGCCTCCATATAACAATACCTCCCGATATTCGGTATTATGATGATTTTAGCGACAATATTCATCGGAATTCTATCAAATTTGGTATTTGAAGTTCGCAATGGATATTACAGCCTATGACAGGAGATTGTCTGTGCAGGTCCACGTCTTCATGTAGCCCCCATATAAAGGTACCTCCCGATATTCGTTATTTTTATGATTTTAGCTACATTTTTCACTATTTTTTTTAAGTTTTGCATTTGAATATTGTAATGGCTTATGACAAAAGTTACCTATGCAGGTCCATGTCATCGTATAGACCCTACAGCTACATTCGGTATTTTTAAGATTTAAAGGGAATTTTTAACGGATTTTATTGTTTTTGAGAATTGCCAAATTCGTTCAAAATGTTGGAGGGTATTCAAAATTCGGCCCGGCCGAACTTAAATATTAAAAAAACATCCGTTACATAGTTATTTTTCAAATTTTTGATTATTATTTTTTTAGAAAAACTCATGGAATTTATGTTTTTCTTTCGAGTTCCTTTTCGTATTGGCCATACAAAACCAGACCCTAATTATTTTTATAGAATAACAAAAAAATTGCCTCAAGAAAATACCGCATTACAAAAGGACCTGTTATAAATAAAACATTTCAAATTTTATGTAAATATTTTTTTTCAGTAGTTGAATAGTTGATATGATTTGAGTTTTTTATTTCTTGTCTATAGTCTTATTTTTTATTACAATTTGATAGTTATTTTTTGTGAGTATATGTGTGGGCGTGTTTTCTTTTTTCTTATAGGTCATAAGAAAATGTTTGAGATTCATTTTTTATTAATGAAATAAACTTAAGATTTATGGGAACTTGATGTTTTTTTACTTTCTTAAATGTATTTGTAAAGAGAATGTGTGGGTGTATGGGGGGTATGATTTTATGAAATCATGAGTTTCGTTTACTTTTTGATTTCATTGCTACAAATACACATTACAAACTACTAAGGCACATAAAGATCCGTCAAAGATGATCCGTATTACTTAAAAAATAAACTCGTTGTGCGTTTCTTTTCTTAAAAAACTATGACAAAAAAAAGCATGAATAATATTTGGTTTGGATTGTTGCTTGAAATGCTTACGAAAAAAAATGTTTGTAAATTAAAAATGGCAATTAAAATTCATCACGAGATTTAGCATCAGCTGTTATTGTTGTTTGCTCAGATAAATCCACATTTGTGCTATCCAAACGTGGCTCTACCAGAAATGACCTCTCTGGATCACTTTTCAATTGGGCAGCAGAGGGGGACTTATTGGTTTGATGTGATTCAATGACATAGGAATCTTCAGTATCTGAAATATAGCCATAATCACCGGTATAATGGGTGGGATACAACAGCAAAGGTGCAGCACTAAAAGCCAAGAGATCACGTTCGGGGAATGCTTCAGCCCATGTTTTGTTAGGATGTCTGTTGAACATAATGGGTAGGAATTCATCTACCGGCAAGAGTTTTTCCAAGGGTTTGGCCTTTAGTAGTTTTTCAGCTCCCTTTAGAGAGATAACATAACCCAATGTCCAATACGAATAGCCAGCATGCACCAGATTTTCAGTATTATCAACCCAGGGTTCAACCTCATCCTTTAGGCGTTTACGGCCAAAGTACCTGCATCATTGAAAAGAGTTATTAAATTATTATCACCCATTTAAGAATTCAATTTATGCTCTGTTCCAGAAATGCAAGAATGTCCTTTTCTTTGTGATATCGGAAAATATAGCAAAACTAAAAGATTCTTGCAGATTCTGGAACAAACCAATAATTTTTCTACTTACACCAAATCGTAATCAATGACTTTGCGTATTTGTTCCATGACACCCAAGGCCTTCTCCTTGAAATAGGGTTCGAAACGTATATCATCTTCCAATATCAATACCTCCTTTTGTTGTTTCTCCACAATTGTCTGCCAAATGTGATAGTGGCTCAGGAAACAACCAATCTCACCCAAAGTCATGGGACGATGATGATAGGGATCCTCATAGCCTGGCAGGAATTTAATACCGAGCTCCTTGATCATTTCAGGGGTAAGACGTCTGGAGGAGAATAAAACAAAAATTATTTTTAATTTGTTTGTTTCTTGCGAAATAGGTTCCAATAACAACTTACTTTCCATCAACAGCCGGGAAGTACTCAACATCCAAGTTTAGGGCTTCGAAAAGTTTCAACATCTTTTCACGTCTTTCGGGCCGCCGCTCGAGGTTAATCATATAGATGTGATCCAAGCTAAGCTTGTCTCTGCAAAGAGAATTAAAAACAAAATTAGACAAAATGTAAAAGATTTTTTTATTTAAATTTAAGGAAAAGATAAAAATATTCAATTTTTAATCATTATTTTTATACCCTCCACCATAGTATGGAGGGTATATTAAGTTTGTCATTCCGTTTGTAACACCTCGAAATATACATTTTAGACCCCACGAAGTATATATATTCTTGATCAGCATATAATTTTATGTCGATTTAGCGATGTCTGTCCGTCTGTGAAAATCACTCTAGCTTCCGAACGAATTGAAGTAGATTGATAAAATGATACTCAAATGTATATTATGTCTGCAGGACTTTTGGTATTGAAAATGGGCCATGTAGGGCCACGTTTTGGTATAGCCCCCATATAACGGTACCTCCCGATATTCGGTATTTTGATGAATTTAGCGGGATTATTAACCGGAATTGTTTCAAATTTGGTATTTGAAGTTCGTTATGGATACCACAACCTAAGACAGAAAATCGGCCATGTAGGTCCACGTTTTGGTATAGCTCCCATATAACGGTACCTCCCAATATTTGGTATTTTGATAATTTTAGCGACATTATTCACCGGAATTGATTCAAATTTGATATTTGATGTTCGTAATAGATGCTACAGCCTATGACAGAAAATTGTCTGTACAGGTCCACGTCTTCATATAGCTACCCATATAACAGTACCTCCCGATATTCGGTATTTTGTTGATTTTAGCGACATTATTCACCGGAATTGTTTCAAATTTGGTATTTGAAGTTCGTAATGAATACTACAGCCTAAGACAGAAAATTGTCTGTGCAGGTCATCGTCTTCGTATAGCCCTCATACAACGGCACCTCCCGATATTCGGTATTTGGACGGCTTTAGCTACATTTTTCACCGAAATTGTTTAAAATTTGGTATGAGAAGTTCGTAATGAATACTACAGCCTACGGCCGAAAATTATCTGTGCAAGTCCACGTCTTCGTATAGCCCCCATATAACGGTACCTCCCGATATTCGGTATTTTGATTGATTTTTCACCGGAATTGTTTCAAATTTGGTATTTGAAGTTCGTAATGGATTCTATAGCCTATGACAAGAGATTGTTTGTGCAGGTCCACGTCTTCGTATAGCCCCCATATAACGGTACCTCCCGATATTCGGAATTTTAATGATTTTATCTACATTATTCACCGGAATTCTTTCAAATTTCGCATTTGAAGTTCGTAATGTATACCACAGCCTACGATAGAAAATTGTCTGTGCAAGTCCACGTCTTCGTATAGCCCCCATATAACGGTAACTCCCGATATTCGGTATTTTGATTGATTATTCACCGGAATTGTTTCAAATTTGGTATTTGATGTTCGTAATGGATGCTACAGCCTAAGACAGAAAATGGGCCATGTAGGTCCACGTCATCGTATAGCCCCCATATAACCGTACCTCCCGAAATTTGGTATTTTGATGATTTTTGCGACATTATTCACCGGAATTGTTTCAAATTAGGTATTTGAAGTTCGTAATGAATACTACGGCCTAAGACTGAAAATTGTCTGTGCAGGTCCACGTCTTCGTGTAGCCCCCATATAGCGGTACCTCCCGATATTCGGTATTTTGATAATTTTAGCGACATTATTCACCGGAATTCTTTCAAATTTGACATTTGAAGTTCGTAAACGATACTATAGCCTAAGATAGAAAATGGGCCACGTAGGTCCAAGTCTTCGTATAGCCCCCATATAACGTTACCTCCCTATATTCGGTATTTTGACGATTTTAGGTACAATACCCACCGAAATTGTTTGAGATGTGGTATTTGAAGTTCGTAATGGATGCTACAGTCTGTGACAGAAAATTGTCTATGCTGGTCCAGGTCTTCCCACAGCTCCAATTTAACGGCACCTCCTTATATACGATATTTTGATGATATTAGCTACATTATTCACCGTTTATTTCAAGTTTCGAATTTGAATATGGTAATGGCTTATGACAAACAATGCCTATGTATGTTCACGTCGTATAGACCCCAATATAACGGCTATATTCGGTATTTTTAAAATTTTAACAGAATTTTTTAAGGATTTTATTTTTTGAAAATTTCCAAATTCGTTGCAAATGGTGGAGGGTATTAAAAGTTCGGCCCGGCTGAACTTACAGCTTTTTTAACTTGTTTATTTTATCTATTTTTTTATTTTTTTTTTTATTAAAAAAATATTTTTTTTCGGTTGCAAAAAATTTTTTTTTTTTTATCGAGGAAGACCAGATTATAAAATAATTTTATATCACTAAAGACCCTAGGCTAATAAAAATATTTAAATTATTTTGAAAAAATAATTAAATTATTTAAAAAAATAATTAAATTATTTTGAAAAAATAATGAAATTACTTTGAAAAAAATAATTAAATTATTTTGAAATAATTTTTTTTTTTAATTTTCACACAGAAATGGTGTACATGGCTTTGATTAAAAATATAAAGAGAGAAGATCAAAGAGAACTTGCAATGTTTGTTTATATTATCTTCTCTGCCGGTCTCTTTGCCTTTTGATTTGCAAAATCTTTCAGAAAATTGGATGAATGGATACACAAAATGCAAAACAATTCCAGCACATTGCATGTGCATATGAAACCACACACACACAGATGTTCTAAATAGTTTGTAATTAAATACAATTTATGTGTTATGCTTTGGCATGTGTACATTTTTGTATATTTTTCCATTTATTTTTTTCATATATGTATTGCATTATGTACTAGTGTAGTCCGATTACTAAAAGAATCTGCTTTCCAAGAACAATAAAAAAATGGAAATTAACTTTAAATTTTGATTTCATTGTCTCGCTCCTCCAAAATTCATGGTGGACATCTCGACATGGCAGCATGTACATATGGTGCATATGCTTGTGTGTGTTTATATTTTGAAATTGTATCATCACATCCATGTATTGGTAAAAGTCAAAACAACATCATTTAAGTATTCACGAAATGTGTGAAGAAAATTTGATCTGATAAAAAGAAATATGATCTCAATGTCTATGTTTTTTTTTTCATTTTTTTAATTGAAATAAAAAATTGGGGTATATACTGATAATATGGCAAAGTAAGGGGGTTAAGGGGTTATCAATGTGAACACAAGTTGTGTTTGTGTTTTTCAGAAAATTTGAATTAGTTTTATCAGTAAACCAAAATTTTGAAAATATTTAAGTAATTCTTTTCACACAAAGTCTATATTCCAAATAGCCTACCAACTTTTTTAGCCTTTATAGGTATATTCCAAAAATTCATCTACTTACTTTTCTTCTTTCCTTTCGAAGGGTTTCAGATATTCCTTAACCTCAGCCACCTGACCCAAATCGTGTATGATATTTGTCTTGATATTCTGCAATTGTTTGTAGTCCTGTTCAAGTTGATCGGTATTTTCCAGAGGTTGTAAAATATAACCAAACGGCACTTCATTGGTGATAAATAATGGAATCTTTGAACAATTAGCCGATATGGCAAACACAATAATATCATCTACGGGGCCATCATACATGCGACATTGTTCACCCAAACTGGCAGCATATTCCAGGCCATTTTGCAATTGTGTTCTTAGATTTTCCCGATCAAAAGTCAAATACGATGAACCATTATAGTTGACATTTATCAAAACGGCACTATGAATCATGGGTACCTGGAAGACACCTTCCTGCTGAACATTATAGATTTCCCGATACATATCGGTACGCAAGTAATAATAGTCTGGGGTCATGCCACACCAGAAATTCGAATATAATCCCTCTGACAGCAACATGGGTGCCACAATTGGCAAACCCAAATTTGTTAAATGTTTAAGGGTACGTGGTTCGGTCAGCAAGACATCAGCATCCAAGTACTACAAAAAAAAAAAAAAAAAAAACAAGTAAGAGATTAGGGAAATGAATAAAAATCAAAACATAAAATGCATAAGTGGCACAAGTGACTTAAGAGATAAGAGAATTGAGTTACTTACAAATATATAGTCAGCCCAGATTTTTTGTGCGTATACGAATGCTTCTTCTTTCAGGCTGATAAGATGATGGAAACGTGCTTGTGGCCAATCCAAGAGGGATTTTTCATCTTCATGACGTTGATCGGTATCGTTGAAGAGTTTGTCAACGCTGTGATAAAGGGGTTCCACATGTTTTAACCATTCGCTTAGGATTGCCACGCTGGCATCCGAATTGTGATCGGAACGAATCCTGGAATTTGAGGAAGAGATAAGAATATTATAAATATGTGATTTTTCGAATGGAAAATATGCTTTTTTGGGGGGGAATCTTAAATTTTGGTAAGGCAGTCTTTTTAAAGAAAATAGAGTCTTTACCAGAGAGAGTAGCCGAAAAAGGAAATATATGAGTTTTTAATAAAACTTCCTGTTTGACCTTTGAGATTGGAAAGGTAATTGCTACACAGAAGGTTTCTTGAAGTACACTTAAGAGAGTACTGGAAGCTATAAAGAACCCATCATTTTCATCCATGACCTTTTTTTACCGATAAACTTATTTTTTTCGATTTTGTTTCCTATTTGATGCCTGAGACTGAAAGGATAGTTGCTATGGAATATTTTCTAAGCGAAAAAATTAGTTTTCTGCAAAGGGATAAATTTTTCCGATTTTGATTCATTTTTATGTTCCGTTTTTTCCCCTATGTCTTTCCTGGACTATTAAAAATTGAAACTTTGGATATTTCTTAAGTTTTCAAAAAACCAACATAAGCATGTTAAGTCCATCACAAAGTCTGTATATGCTTATGATCCTTATTCCGTTCCACAAACTATAATTCCCCATCAAAATTCTTCATTTTCAATATTTTTTGGACCTTGACGACGTGGTTTAATAGCTATCCTTATGGCAGTTAGCTTAGATTTACTTGTGGAAACCATAAAAATACTTCTAAAATGGACTTGAAGACCCTGGGATGATGCACTAAAACTTCAGAATATAAATTTCCAAGAACCCATCCTGAGCCTTATATACCGGTCAACCCATAAAATCTTAAATAATACCAAAAAAGGATCATCAATATTCAAAATCAAGAACCTTAAGAATTTTTCCACTTACCACAGCGCAATCCTATCCTTGGGATAATCCAATTGATCCAAATAGGTTAAAGCCAATGGCAGGACATGAGCCTTGTTTCTTACCAAAAGAGCAATGACAACTTTCGGTGGCAAATCACCCAAATCCTCGGGCAGCAAATGGGCAATACGTTCCACCGATGGGGGTGGAGTTTTTCCATATGTACCCGTCCACAGGCTACATCCGGTTAAAAGTAAAAATATCCATAGAATTCTCATTTCAATACACTTTTGTTTAGATTAGACTGCCGCAATGTGTGTATGAGTGACGGTGAATGTGTGCGGGTGAACGTTCGTCTGGTTCTGCTGCTGGTTAATGAATGACTCGGAATGTTATCCGTGCGCTACATACGATTTTGAGTTTTTCTTTTCTAAACTATCTTTTATGGTTTTGTTTTTGTTGTTGTTGCATTTTCATTCTTTATATAGACGTGTTTACACGGTGCAGTTGTCATTTGTAGTTGCAGCAAGGAGAGAGAGAAAGAGAGGGAGAGCGTTAAAACTCACAGTCATACGTCGTCAAACAAACGCCGGGTAAATTGTTTGAAGGAATGAAAAAAGAAAACAAGTGCATTTTTCTTATGCATCACCCATCTTATTTCTTCTTTCCTGTAGAAAAATGTTTTATTATTTCTTTTGTTTCTGTCAGAAAACTCCGTATCTCAGCATTTTCTCACCGCTTCATTGCCGACTCTTAGCATCCATACGCCGTCATTAATATTTTTGCCGGCGTTGAGATTTGGTTAAGTTTATTGTTTAATTGAAAAAAAAAACAAGTTTTTGGTTTAAATTTGGGCAATCTAGTATTAATTTTTTGAATTTTCTTAAATACTTCGCCCGTTAACACAATTTTTTATTAAAAAAAAACAAGTATTTTAGAACACTAAACTTTTTTAATCAAGTGATTATTAAATATAGACGGAGATATATGTCAACTGACTGGATTCTTTGGGGCAGGACTCTAAAATAATTCCATAGTACCATGGATAATTCCATCTAATTTAAAACTACCAAAAACTTTTTTATTCGCGGATAAAAACATTTCTACATGTTCTATTTAAACTGCTAAGATTAATGCCCTAATCATTTAGGAGACTGTCATATCAAGGAACACAAGCAAATCCGTATGCGTCTTAGGCTGAGAATATAGGTGTTACGATTTCCAGTTCAGACGAATGGTACTTATAGAACCCGGCAGTTAAAAAAATGTTTTTATAGCCAAAGTAGATCATTTCTATTATAATTTTCCGCCATTAAACAAAATAACCATTTTCAAGAAACATATTTTTTCAATTTAACTAATTTCTTTTGTCCAAAAATTCATTTTATTTACAACAATATCAAATAACAACATTACGCTACCGCTGTATGGGGTTTCGCATAGGCGGGGAAATTTAATTTCAAACCTTCTCTTGCCTCAAAAAATGTATACGACAATGTAATGCTATCGACATTTTCCAATTTGGGATCCTTGACATATTCCGGGTCAATGTAGAAAAACACAGGCATGTCGACCTAAATTAGAAAAGAAATGTTAAACTCGAAAACTTTTAAAATTATCTTTTGGAACCTACCTCCTCGTGTGGATTTAATTGTTGTTCCTCGAAACAAAAACATTGTATCTTATTGAAATAGGCTCCCGCCTCAAAGGGCACCACATTATAGGTACTTATACCTATTACCGGATGATCTGTGGGATTTTTGGCAGTATAAAAAGCTAAAGCAGTCTCCCCAGGTGCCACTTTAATTTCATACTGTTGTGGTCGGAAATTCCAACGCATTGAGGAGGCAACGTCAGCATTGAAGCGTACCTTTATTATGCGATCTTTCACCTTTTCCATTGTTTCCACCTTTTCGGCATCGTGACCCTGACTTGTAGTGCCTCCGTAACTGTATGCCTGGCAAGAACAAATTATTTAAAATGTATTCTCAAGTCAGTGCTTCTTTGATCTTACCTGACAAAACATTCGGTATAGCGGAACGGCTGCATAGCTCAAACCGACAATCAATACCCCACCGGCTGTGACATAGTATAGCGTAGATCTTACTTTCATTTTCCTAATGGATTCAGGACCACTTCCTCCAGCCGGCCTTTGTGCGGAGAATAACCGTTGTGTTGTTGATTGTATATTGTGGCGCAGACATTTTGTACTTAACTGTCGTATAAAGCGAAACATTTTATTTGTTATTTAAAATTGGTTGATTTTTTATTTATTAACTCCTCTCCTCCGTTGGCTCACGTTCTTTTTGCATCGGTTTGTTACGTATGTCTCACATGTAACACCAAAATAAAAAACGTCCCCAACGAAACAAATGTGAAGGCAAAACATAATGCGACGATAAAAAATAAACGGAAAACAAAATCTCCCAGAACCGGTGTTGTTACGAATGGGTGTAATGCATAATACCGAGAGACTTTGTTGTTTACGAATGAGACACGGAGGCAATGCAATCATGGTATGCCCACACAGAAAGCGAAGGCGAACGAAGTTTTTGACGGCGATGGCATGGTAGTATGTCGGCTGTGACTCTGGAGTAAACATTTGGCCGTGTTAAAGAGAAAAGACAAGGAAGGATAAGTGGCATTATCTTTTGAAAAACATACCAAATACACATTCTTTAACTGTAAATAGAAAAAAATTAAAACCGCCGAATTCTGATAAGAATAAATAGAACAGTGTTATCATCAATTACCATTTGAATACCATGATTGGTTCTGTCACCAATTGTGATGTTCAAACTGTGAAAAATTATAACGGTTGCTAGGAAACGGTAACATAGTAACCACCCTGTTAAAAAGAATTAAAATCAAGTAAAAACGGATTTGTTGACAAAAGAAACCACTTAATAATTGAAATATTAAACATTTAATAAAACAAAATACAGTTGAAATATGAAATAATATTACTAAAATGGACATACGCTTGCAGATGAAGTGTAAATGAATAAAAAGAGTTACGTTGACTTTAAGGTTAAGAAATGTTGCTACATTTATTAACAAAAAAAGGGATATTTAGTTCATATACAACGTTTTTGATCAGCAATTTAATTTTACAAGACACAGTAAGTAAATGAATTATCATTTTTTTTGTATTTTCATTTATTTTTGTTTCCCATTTTCGTAAATTAGTAAAAGCGTAAAGGCACTTCCGAAGTCATTAGGATTTTATGGGGAACGAAAGGACTGTCATTGGACGATTGAAGCAAACGTTTATTTTTATTGAAATTTCCTAATATTTCCGATTGTCCATAAAGAGAAGGGTATGACAATTATGAGCCACTAAAACTTTTTAGTTCTAATTTTCTCTTGTTTTCTTCTAGGAAGACCTTAGAAATCCTCCACCACCAACATGGATCTTAGTGACAATGGTTTGGATGATTTTGATAATTTCTTTGGAGCTAAGAAAACGAAACAGCCCACATCCAAAATTTCTGATCCAATGGAAGATTTGTTTGGCATAGATGATGGAAAAGATTCCCGTGTGCCGGCGCCACGTAAGACCGTAACAAAATCACTGGGTGTGAAATCTCTACTTGCCGATAAAAAAGATGGCGACAATGACGACGATGATGATGACTTGGGATTTGATCCGAAAAAGCCAAAAGGAGGCCTTAATAAATCGCAAAACCTGTTTGATGATCTCCTCACCCCACTGGAGACCAAAAGACCACAGACAGCGGGTCCATCATCGAAACCACCAACCATTTCAAGACAATCCACCGATACCACAACAGATACTTCAAATATTTTGCAAACCCAAACAAGGCCGAAAACATCGGCCGGTCGTAGAAGTTCAAATTTACAAAACCCCGACCCTTTGGGTCTTTTTAGCAAGGACAGGGAGACGAATGTGCCCAGTTCTTCGGGCCGATCAACTCCAAAAGCAAAGAAAAAAGGCAATACAGCGGATTGGTTGGGCTTAAATGTGGAAACGGAACCAGAGTCAACACAAAAAACTGCCATTCGCCCAGAAACTCCAAAATCGAATATTCCGCCAGCCAGTAGAACCCAAGATACTGCAGAAATTCTGCAAGTACCTGATGTTCGAGAGGAACACTATGAAGACCCGCCGGAAGAAACTTTAAACACCCAAAGGCATTCAGCACCTGCTCCAAAGGACGATGCAAATAACCAAGAACCACAAGATATTATGATTCTCGACTCCACGGCTCATAATATCCGCCTGATGAATACCATGAATCTGGAGGCCAAGCAAAGTTTCACTGCCCTTAAATATCAAGAACAACAACTGCTAATGGCTGCCCAAATGAAACAGCAAGAAAAAGTGCTCATGGAAATGCAACAGCGCCAGAATACACTACTGCATCAACAGGAAAAGCAATTCCAGACATTGTTGCAACAGCAAATGCAACGTCACCAGCAATTGGAGGATCTCATCAAGCAGCAACAGAATCGAATTAATACCCATTTGCATTTGTTGATGTCCCAGCCACCGGCTGTGGAGGCTTCAATGGGAGATTGGGATGAAGGAAATCCGAATTCTCAGGAGAGTTATAAGAGGGAACCCAAGGTGAAGGAGTCAGAGGATGGAGATCATAGAGAAAGAGAGAAACAACATGAAATGGATGTAATCCAATTGGAGGCGGATAACAAACGTTTGGAATTAGAAAATTTGCGCCTGGAAGAATTGGTGGCCAATACCAAAAATAATTACGAAAGGGAAATTGAAATACTGGAGAAGACCTACAAGTAAGGAACATAAATCAAATTCAACGAGAAGATCTATTGGACTTTTGGGAGGAGATCTAATTGGTCCTATTGGTATTTTCCTAGAAGACCTATTGACCTATGAGAAGAATTATTGCTCTATGTTGAGTAGACAAATGTGGGTTTTCTGAGAAGACCTACTGGACTTCTATGAGAAGACTTATTTGAGGACCTATTAGCCTGAAGATCTATGGTTCTTCCATGAAAATACATATTAGCCTTACCTAGGAAGACCCACAACTCTTTTCTGATTTTTAATTTTTCCTTTCCACCTCTTGTTTCAGAAAACAAATCGAAGTCCTGGAAGAACATCTCTCGAATCTGGAGAAACGTTTAAAATCTGAAATTGAAGAGCTACAGAAACATTTCCAAAAAAAGATCGACACCTTGGAGGAGGAGAAAACTCAACTCAAAACCAACTACACCGAAGAAATACAAAATCTCAAACAGGATCATGAAGACGAATTGCGAAAGTTGAAGAAGAACCAAGAAGAGGACTTGGAAATGTTAAAAGAAGAACATCGACGAATGCTGGACAACATTAGACAGGCAAAAATGTTGGAATTTGCAGCGGTTCAAGAAAACGTCTCCTATTTGGAATGTCTGCGGGTGGCATCTTCGAATCTCAGCGATTTGACGGGCGGTCTCAGTGAACTCAAAGAAAATATGCAAAATAAAATTGATCAGCTGCATTTGGAGAGGGAAAAGAAACTGGAATTGCGTGAACGCAAACTCGAAGATGCCGAGAAAAGACTTAAAATCCACGAAGAATCCAATGAGGCCGAGAAAAATAGGCTAATGGAGTTGGTCAGCACTTTGGAGTTACAAATGACAAAAATGTCCAAAGAATCGGCCGAAGAAAATTGGCAGTTACGGCAAAAATTGGCCAGCTTGGATGCGGAGAAGGCAGCATTTGCCAAGGAGCGGGAATTCTTTCGGGAGCAAATGCTGCGAGATGAAGAGCGCATTAAAGATTTGAAGGAATTCCAACTGCTGGAGACCCAACGTTTGCAGAGTCAAATTCAAGAGGAGCGTGCCCAGTTACAGGTGGAAAAATCTAAATTTGATTTGGAAAAGCGGCTGCATGCCAATACCAATACGCAAAAGGAACGCCAGGAAATTGAAGCTGCCATGCAGGTGACCCAGGATGCCTCACGCAAAGCTGATGTGGAACGTGAGCGTTACTACAAAATGCAACGTCACTTGGAACAACAAAAACGTGATTTGGCGGACAAGGAACATGCTCTCAGCGTCAAGGAGGAAGAACTGCAACAGGAGCTAATGTCCTTTCGCATGGCTGAGCGTGTGGCCCAAGAGACCCAACAAAAGGCCAAAATGGCCGAACAATTCTATCACAATAAAATACAAATGTTGCAACAGCGAACCCAAGAAATTGCCGAAAAAGAATCGAATCTGTCACAGGAACGTTTGCTCTTGGCTCAGGATCGCATTGCCTTGCATGCTCTGAAGACGAAATTGTCACAACAAACGAAATGTTCACTCTGTCAATTGTCGCAACAAAATAAAGATATAACGGAGAATTTAAATCGGAACATATCTTTGGTCTATGACAAACCCCTGGAAGAGTTCCAATTGCCCATGAATCGCCAAAACCATTCCGTAAATATGGATTTTATGGGCCAGAGTAATGCTGTGGAACGTCTGCTGGATGCAAATATTGCGGACTCGTTGCGTAAAATGACATCATCTGGAAATATGGCCGGATGGGAGATGCTACTGCTCGATGATGATCACAAGAAAATGGTACAATCTTCGAATCAAGTGGGAAATTCGAATCGAAATGAAGATGAATATGGTGGGAAGAGAAATTGAAATAAATGAGAGATTTTTCAACAGAGGAGATTTTGAAAGAAGAATTTAATTGTTTTGGAAATATCGAGGGACCAACTGACCAATAATTATTGATTTGGAAGAAAAAATATTTTGGAGACCCAAAGAATATTCTTTGGAGAGAACCAGAAAGGTGAAGATTTTCGTTTTTTTAAAGAGTTTTTTTGGAGGACTAAGAAGTTAATAATTGTAGATTTTTGGAGGACCAAGAGATAGTTTTGAAAAACCGATTGCCTAATAACCTTGGATTTTTAAACAATATTTTTTCAAGGACCAAGGGCCAACATTTTTCGATTTTTCAAAGAATATTTTTTGGAGGACTAATCAGCTAATAATTTTGGATTTTTGGAGAACCAACAGACCAATAACCGTGGAGTTTAAAGAGTAGTTCTTAAAGAACCGAATGCATAAAAATCGTGGATTTTAAAAGAATATTTTTTCAAGGATCAAAGGAAAAATTTTTCGTATTTTTAAGACTTTTTTTGGAGGAACTACAAGCCAATATGGATGACCAATGGGCCAAGAACTGTGGAATTTTAAAGAGTAGTTTTTGAAGAACAATATGCCTAATTACCTTGGGTTTTAAAAGATCACTTTTTTTAAAGACCAAAGGCCAACATTTTTGGTTTTTTTTTTTTAACGAATATTTTTTTGTGGACTTAGCAGCTAATAATTGTGGATTTTTGGAGGACCAACAGACAAATAACCATGAAATTTTAAAGATAGGATTTGAAGAAGTTTTTGAAGAACCGAGAGCCTAAAATCTTAAATTTTTAAAAAATATATATTTTTTTTTCAAGGGCCAAAGGCCAACGATTTTTTAAAGAATATTTTTTGGAGGACTAACAAGCTAATAATTGTGGTTTTTTGGAGGACCAACAGACCAATAACCATTGAATTTTGAAGAGTAGTTTTTTGAAGAACCGAATTCTTAATAATCGTGGATTTCTAAAGAATATATTTTCAAGGATCAAGACCAAAATTTTTCGCTTTTTAAAAACTATTTTCTGGAGGATCTTCAAGCCAATAATTGTAGATTTTTGGAGGACCCATCGACAAATAACCGTTGAATTTTAAAGATATGTTTTGAATAAGTTTTTGAAGAACCGAATGCCTAAAACCTTGGATTAAAAAAAAAAAAATTTCAAGGACCAAAGGCCAACGATTTTTTAAAGAATATTTTTTGGAGGACTAATAAGCTAATAATTGTGGATTTTTGGAGGACCAACACACCAATAACTACAATTTTAAAGAATATTTTTTCCAGGACCAAAGGCCAACATTTTTCGTTTTTTAAAGAATATTTTTTGGAGGACTATCAAGCAAATAATTATGGATTTTTGGAGGGCTAACAGACGAATAACTGTGGAATTTTAAAGAGTGGTTTTTGAAGAACCGGATGGCTAATTACCGTAGGTTTTTTAAAAAAAAATTTAAGGATCAAAGGCCAACATTTTTCGATTTTTTAAAGGATATTTTTTGGTGGACTAACCAGCTAATAATTGTGGATTTTTGGAGGACCAACAGACCAATAACCAATAACAATTAAAGATATGTTTTGAAGATGTATTTGAAGAACCAAATGCCTAAAACTTTGGATTTTTAAAAAATATTTTTTCAAGGGCCAAACGACAACCTTTTCGTTTTTTAAAGAATATTTTTCGGAGGACCAACAATCCAATAATTGTGAATTTTTGGAGGACCAACAGAACAATAACTTTGGAATTTTAAAGAGTAGTTTTTTAAAGAATATTTTTTCAAGGACCAGACCAATAACCGTTTGGAGGACTATCAAGCAAATAATTGTGGATTTTTTTGAGGATCAAAAGACCAATAACCGTGGAATTTTAATGAGTAGTTTTTGAATAACCGAATGCCTAATAAACTTGGATTTTTAAAATATATTTTTTCAAGGACCAAAGGCCAACATTTTTCGTTTTTTAAAGAATATTTATTGGCCAATAATTGTGGATTTTTGGAGGACCAACGGACCAATAACCGTGGAATTTTAAATATAGGTTTTGAAGAACCGAATGCCTAATAACCGTGGATTGTGAAAGAATATTTTTCAAGGACCAAAGAAAAATGTTTTTCTTTTTTTTTAAGAGACTATTTTTTTGGAGGAACTACAAGCCAATAATTGTGAATGTTTGGATGACCAACGGACCAATAACCGTTGAATTTTAAAGATTAGTTTTTTGAAGAACCGAATGCTTAATAATCGTGGATTTCTAAAGAATATATTTTCAAGGATCAAGGCCAAAATTTTTCGTTTTTTAAAAACTATTTTCTGGAGGATCTTCAAGCCAATAATTGTAGATTTTTGGAGGACCAAACGACAAATAACCGTTGAATTTTAAAGATATGTTTGCTTGGATTAAAAAAAATATATATATTTTTTTCAAGGACCAAACTAACGATTTTTTAAAGAATATTTTTTGGAGGACTAATAAGCTAATAATTGTGGATTTTTGGAGGACCAACAAACCAATAATCGTGCAATTTTAAAGACTATTTTTTGGAGGACTAACAAAATAATAATTGTGAATTTTTGAAGGACCAACAGACCAATAACCGCGAAAATTTTAAAGATAGATTTTGAAGAAGTTTTTAAAGAACCGAATCCGCAATAACCGAGGATTTTTAAAGAATATTTTTTAGGGACCAAAGGACAATTTTTTTCTTTTTTTTTAAGAGACTATTTTTTGGAAGATCTTCAAGCCAATAATTGTGGGTATTATTGGATGACCAACGGACAAATAATCCAACAATTTTCCCTTTTTTTAGGGACGTTTTTATACCCTCAGCCATATGGCTAGAGAGGGATATCATTTGATAAGGCCAAAATGTGCCTCATCGAAATAATGGTTTGTAGACCCTAGGTCTTTTTGGATCAAATCCGTTTCAGGACATTTGGAATCGATCTAGAGATGTCTGTCCGTCCGTCTGTCTCTCTGGCTGGCTGGTGCGCACGATAACTCTCGAAGGGAGTATCCGATAAGGTCCAAACTCGGTACAACGTAATATTATTGTCAAACTTAGATCAAATTCAGAGATGGGCAATATCCCCCACCCCACAAAATGTCAACATTTTCAAAGAAAATAATTTACTGCACCGAAAGTGAAAGGATAATCCGATTTGGCTTCAACTTTGCAAAACCTAATATTTGCATCAGTGCTAGATCAGGTGCGAAAATGGACAATATCGGTCCACTCCATCAAGGACCTCCCCCAGAAAGCGTCAAAATTTTGAATAATTATAACTCATAAGACGTGAAATTATTATTCGATTCAATTCAGACTTGGCACATCTCAAAATATCCATCAACACAAGATCTGTTCTAAAGATGGTATAGATCGGACCATTTCTTCTGGTACCTCTCCCACAAAGGTTAAATTTTTTGAATAATCAAATCGATCATAAAATCCGAAATAAGCATCCGGCTCTCTTCAAATTTCACACATGCCATTATCTCTACTAACACAAGGACTGCTGTGAAGATGGAATATGTCGGACAACTGCTTCTGGTACCTCCCCCACAAAGGGTCAACACTTTGGGTATCCATGAAGCTCATAAAACGCCAAAATAACATCCGATTCCATTCAGACTTTGGAGATCTTAATATTTCTATCAACACATTATCTGTTATAAAGATGTTAGAGATCGGACCATTTCTTCAAATACCTCCCCCACAAAGTGTTCAAAATTTTGAATAATCAAAACGATTATAAAATCCGAAATAAGCATCCGGTTTTCTCCATATTTCACACATCCCATTCTCTCTACTAACACAAGATCTGCTGTGAAGATGGGATATATTGGGCCACTCCTTCTGGTACCTCCCCCACAAAGGGTTAAAATTTTGAATATTTATGAAGCTCATAAAAAGCGAAATTAACATCCGATTCCATTCAGACTTGGCACATCTCAATATTTCCATCGACACAAGATTTGTTATAAAGATGGTAGAGATCGGAACATCCCTTTTGGTACCTCCCCCACAAAGGGTTCAAAATTTTGAATAATCAAAATGATTATAAAATCCGAAATAAGCATCGGGTTTTCTCCATATTTCACACATCCCATTCTCTCTACTAACACAAGATCTGCTGTGAAGATGGGATATATTGGGCCACTCCTTCTGGTACCTCCCCCACAAAGGGTTAAAATTTTGAATATTCATGAAGCTCATAAAACGCGAAATTAACATCCGATTCCATTCCGACTTGGCACATCTCAATATTTCTATCAACACAAGATCTGTTATAAGGATGGTACAGATCGAACCATTCCTTCTGGTACCTCTCACACAAAGGGTCAAAGTTTTGAATAATCAAATCGATCATAAAATCCGAAATAAGCCTCTTGTTCTCTTCAAATTACAGATATCCCATTATTTCTACTAACAAAAGATCTGCTGTGAAGATGCGATATATTGGGCCACTCCTTCTGGTACCTCCTCCACATTTTGGGTGCCCATGAAGCTCAAAAACGCGAAAATAAAATCAGATTCCATTCAGACTTGGCACATCTCAATATTTCCATCAACACAAGATCTATTATAAAGATGGTAGAGATCGGAGTATATCTCCTGGTATCTCCCCCACAAGGGGTCAAATTTTTGAATAATCAAAACGATCATAAAATCCGAAATAAGCATCCGGTTTTCTTCAAATTACACACATGCCATTATTTTTGCTAACACAATATCCGCTGTGAAAAAGGGATATAACGGCTCTCCTTCTGGTATCTCCTCTCTGGCCAAAGTTTTGAAAAACAAAACAAAAAAATCAAACTCTCTTCAAATTTCCCATATCCAGATACGAATTGGACAACTGCTTCGGAATCTCCCCCATAAAGGGTCAACAGTTAGAATAATCATAACTCAAGGCTGGGGGTATGGATCTGTCGACAAAACCGACTGATACTATTTAACTTGTTTGAGTATCAAAAGACCAATAATTTTCGCTTGAAAGGCCATTAATTTGAGAGTTAGGCTTGGATTTGTAAAGAATAGTCATTTGGAGGACTAAAAGGTTGACCCATTTTTTTATATATATTTTTTGGGGACCATAAATCCTAAAATTTTATATTTTTTTAAGGACCATCGGATCAATTTATGTAGAGCAAAAAATCTGAATTTTTATAAAAAAATTTGAAAATCGAAGAAGAAAAAATCCAAAAAAAAAAAAAAAATCAGAACAATTTTTCAGGAGACAAAAGAGAAAATATTGTCTTTTTAAACTATTTAAAGACCAACAATGATCCACTCCATTAGGCATTCAAGTTTTCCTCATAGTTATTTGTCCATCTAGCCGCTGCTTATTAAAGTTTCTCATTGTCATTGCAAAAGTGAAAAAAAAAACACAGATTTGTAATGGAATAAATTGCCTGAATCCTCAGGGGAAAACCCAGTCCCCGCATCTAATTTCCTTAACATTATGCCGGTTTTATAGAAAACTTTCAACGAACGAATTTCTCCAACAATTTTTGCCACAGATGTCTTTGTGAAAACTACGAGACGGCTATTGGAAAAAATCAACCCTTGAATTACCGTAATGCGACTTTAAACGCCAGCCAGGCAGTACAGCAGTTGTTTGTTCCACCCAATGGTGAAGGGGGTATGGCGAATGAAGATGAATTACCTTCCACACTTTGGTATGCATAAAAATTATGGATTACCCCCTCTCTCTCCGCAAGAATTCGAATGGTGGTACAAAAGATGGCAAGTTTAACCTTAACCATGCCATAGAAAAAATGATTGATAAGCCACAAGAATTTTCAAATAAAATTGCAATTTAAAAATAAATTTCATCATTACAGCCATTGAAGTGTTGAGGAAAGAAAGTCTGATACCAAAAACTGAAAATAATATTGATTAATTTCGGATACTGTAATTACAAAATAATTATTGCAAGCGAACGAAAGAACAATGAGGAAATAATGAGACTCCATTGCAGCTGGGAACAGAAAATGCGGAATTACTAAAACAGTTGTGGGAAACAAAAGCAGAAAATAAAAAAATTGGAAATTTTTGGCAAATAGCCTACGAATATTTAAAAAAAAAATCCACGTCTTCTTGGAAAGCCTAAAAAATCCACATCTTCTTAGAAGGCCTATAATAATTTAAAAAAAAATCCACGTCTTCTTAGAAGGCCTAAAATAATTAAAAAAAAATCCACGTCTTCTTAGAAGGCCTAAAAATAATTTTAAAAAAATCCACGTCTTCTAAGAAGTCCTAAAAATAATTTAAAAAAAAATCCACTTCTTTTTATTTTGGCTAAAAATATTTTTTAAAAAATCCACGTCTTGTTATTTTGCCTATTTTTTTTTAAATCCAGGTCTTCTTGGAATGCCTAAAATAATTTTTAAAAAATCCAGGTGTACTTGGAAAGCCTAAAAATATTTTTTAAAAAATCCAGGTTTTCTTGGAAAGGCTAAAAATATTTTTTAAAAAATCCAGGTCTCCTTAAAACGTCTAAAAATATTTTCGTCTTTTTATTTTGGCTAAAAATATTTTTTAAAAAGTCCACGTCTTTAAAAAAAATCCGCGTCTTTTTATTTTGGCTAAAAATATTTTAAAAAGTCCACGTCTTTAAAAAAAATCCGCGTCTTTTTATTTTGGCTAAAAATATTTTTTAAAAAGTCCATGTCTTTAAAAAAAATCCGCGTCTTTTTATTTTGGCTAAAAATATTTTAAAAAGTCCACGTCTTTAAAAAAATCCACGTCTTGTTATTTTGGCTAAAAATATTTTAAAAAGTCCACGTCTTTAAAAAAATCCACGTCTTGTTATTTTGGCAAAAAATAATTTTTAAAAAATCCACGTCTTGTTATTTTGGCAAAAAATATTTTTTAAAAAATCCACGTCTTGTTATTTTGGCAAAAAATATTTTTTAAAAAATCCACGTCTTGTTATTTTGGCAAAAAATATTTTTTAAAAAATCCACGTCTTGTTATTTTGGCAAAAAATATTTTTTAAAAAATCCACGTCTTGTTATTTTGGCTAAAAATAATTTTTAAAAAATCTACGTCTTGTTATTTTGGCTAAAAATATTTTTAAAAAAATCTACGTCCTATTATTTTGGCTAAAAATAATTTTAAAAAAATCCACGTCTTGTTATTTTGGCTAAAAATAATTTTAAAAAAATCCACGTCTTGTTATTTTGGCTAAAAATAATTTTAAAAAAATCCACGTCTTGTTATTTTGGCTAAAAATAATTTTTAAAAAATCCACGTCTTGTTATTTTGGCTAAAAATAATTTTTAAAAAGTCCACGTCTTGTTATTTTGGCTAAAAATAATTTTTAAAAAATCCACGTCTTGTTATTTTTTCTAAAAATAATTTTTAAAAAATCCACGTCTTGTTAGTTTGGCTAAAAATAATTTTTAAAAAATCCACGTCTTGTTATTTTGGCTAAAAATATTTTAAAATAAAAATCCACGTCTTGTAATTTTGGCTAAACATTTTTTTTTTTTAATCCACGTCTTGTTATTTTGTCTAAATTATTTTTTTAAAAATCCATGTCTTGTTATATTGGCTAAAAATATTTTTCAAAAAATCCATGTCTTGTTATTTTGGCTAAAAATATTTTTTAAAAAATCCACGTTTTGTTATTTTGGCTAAAAATATTTTTTAAAAAATCCACGTCTTGTTATTTTGGCTAAAAATATTTTTTAAAAAAATCCACGTCTTCTTAGAAGAGCTAAAAATAATTTTTAAAAATCCATGTCTTCTTAGAAGAGCTAAAAATAATTTTTAAAAAATCCACGTCTTGTTTGGAGACTAAAAAATATTTTTTAAAAAATCCACGTGTTGTTATTTTGGCTAAAAATATTATTTAAAAAAACCACGTGTTGTTATTTTGGCTAAAAATAATCTAAAAAAATCCACGTCTTGTAATTTTGGTTAAAAATAATTTTTAAAAAATCCACGTCTTGTTGTTTTAGTTAAAAATAATTTTTAAAAAAATTCACGTCTTGTTATTTTGGTTAAAAATAATTTTTAAAAAATCCACGTCTTGTTATTTTGGTTAAAAATAATTTTTAAAAAATCCACGTCTTGTTAGAAGGCCTAAAAATAATTTTTAAAAAATCCACGTCTTGTTAGAAGGCCTAAAAATAATTTTTAAAAAATCCACGTCTTCTTAGAAGGCCTAAAAATAATTTTTAAAAAATCCACGTCTTCTTAGAAGGCCTAAAAATAATTTTTAAAAAATCCACGTCTTCTTAGAAGGCCTAAAAATAATTTTTAAAAAATCCACGTCTTCTTGGAAGGCCTAAAAATAATTTTTAAAAAATCCACGTCTTCTTAGAAGGCCTAAAAATAATTTTTAAAAAATCCACGTCTTCTTAGAATACCTAAAATTAATTTTTAAAAAATCCACGTCTTCTTAGAAGGCCTAAAAATAATTTTTAAAAAATCCACGTCTTCTTAGAAGGCCTAAAAATAATTTTTAAAAAATCCACGTCTTCTTAGAAGGCCTAAAAATAATTTTTAAAAAATCCACGTCTTCTTAGAAGTCCTAAAAATAATTTTTAAAAAATCCACGTCTCGTTAGGAGACCAAAAAATATTTTTTTAAAAAATCCAAGTCTTTTTAGAAGGCCTAAAAATATTCTTTAAAAAATCCACGTCTTCTTGGAAGGCCTAAAAATATTTTTTTAAAAAATCCACGTCTTGTTAGGAGATCAAAAAATATTTTTTAAAAAATCCACGTCTTGTTAGGAGGCCCAAAAATATTTTTAAAAAAATCCACGTCTTGTTAGAAGACCCAAAAGCATTCAAAAAAAAAAATATATATATATATATATATTCTCACAGAAGACCTGAAATACTCTCCCATATTAATTTCTTTATCGCTTGTAAAGTTTGCCCCTCTCTCCAAAATCCTCTAACATTTGATTAATTATTCTACTAATTTGTGTAGTCAAACAAACCGGTAAAGTAATACCAAAACAAATACCTCCAAATAGTTTTGGAGCACCAGTTACTTTCCAACACCCCCTAACCTCCACAACATAACCTCGAACGATAAAAAAAATTGAACCATATTATTTAAATATTTGCATTGGCGGTGTATATTTAAAGTACAATTTTTTGTTATTACAACAAAGTGGTGGCCAGCAGTCGGCAACAGCGTAAAGGGACAACAAATAAGAACAGAAGCTGCCGCCAACCAAAATTTACTTAAGGTTCGAATGTGGAGAAAGAAAGAAAGAAAACAACGCCAGGTTTGGAGGTTAATATTTACATTTAACGTCTTTTCGGTTTCGATGAAGGAGGAGGAGTGGGAACGACAAAACGACAATGAAAGAGTTCTTAGAAATATGTAAGAAAAACACAGAGACGCGGAAAGCCGAAAAGCGAAATTTGTAACTGTAATGAAAGGAGTCAAATAATAACATACAAAAACAACAACGACAACAAAAAAGTGTCGCTTTTCCAAGAATTAATTACATTTGTAATTATTTATTTAAATATCTAGGCAAACAAAAGCCCAATGAGGCGATATTTGCTTAGACATTTACAACGGCAAACGATAAATGTACCAAAGAGAACAAGAAACAAATTCAAATAGTGAATTTTAATTTCAATTCAAAATAGAATGAAATTTTCTAGAAAAAAGTCGAAAGGCCAATTTTTTGGTATGGTTTTGGAAAGTGGACAGTAAAGTCCGTTTGAAAGAGGATACCCTAAAAGGCTGCATAAAAACTAAAAAGTAATATTTTTATGGGTTAATTTTGAATTCTGGTTAAAATTACCACAGTACTACATTTTAGAGAATTGGTACCAAAGGAACAAACATTCTACATCAAATTTCACTATATGTCGCCGACCAAGAGATATCTGTAGCTATAATATATATCAGACAAATTTGGACTACAAAGATGGCAATTAAACTAAAAATAGGACTTTTTTGGGTTAATTATAATTTTTGGGCAAAAAGTCCCACTGTACGTCAGTTTAGGAGTTTGGCACCAAAGGAAAAAGTACTCTGAATCCGATTCCACTATGAGTCACCGAACAAAAGATATCCGTAACTATAGTATATATCAGACAAATTTGGACTGCAATAAAAGGGTCATTAAATTAATTGAAAAATACTATTTTTTTGAGTTAATTTTGTATTTGGGTCAAAATGACCCACAGTACTACAGTTTAGATGGTCGTTGCCAAGGGAACAAATATTCTACATCAAATTTCATCACATGTCGCCGACCAACAGATATCTGTAGCTATAATATATATCATATAAATTCGGACCCAAAAAAGGGATATTTAAACTAAAAAACAGATTCAATTTTCGGATAATTTTTAATTTTTGTCAAAATTTCCTACTGTGATCCAGTTTAGAGGGTTGGTACTAAAGGAAAAAATGTTCTCTGTCAAATTTCGTAATAAGTCACCGAAAAACAGATATCTGTAGCTATAATATATACAAGATAAATTTGGACTGCAAGTAAAGGGTTACTAAATTAAAAACAAAACACAACCTTTTTGGGTATTTTTTAATTTTGGTCAAAATTACCCAAAGTACTACAGTTTAGAGGGTCGATACCAAAGGAACAAATATTCTTCATCAAATTTCACTATATGTCGCCGATCAACAGATATCTGTAGCTATAAAATATACCCAACAAATTTGGACTTATAAAAGAGCATTTAAACTAAAAAATACTCCTTTGTTGGTTCATTTTGATTTTTTGTCAAAATCTCCCGGCGTGATTCCGTTTAGGGAGTCGGTACTAAAGAAAAAAATATTCTCTGTCTAAATTCACTATAAGTCACCGACGAACACATATTTGTAGCTATAATATATATCACATATATTTGGATTTTAAAAATGGCCTTAAAACTAGAAAGTACTACTTTTTTGGGTTAATTATGAGTTTTGGGCAAAATGACCCACTGTACTTCAGTTTAGGAGTATGGTACTAAAGGGAAGAATATTTTACACAAATTTTCACTAAAAGTAGCTGACAGACAGATATCTGTAGCTATAATGTATATCACACAAATTTGGACTTCAAAAACGGGTCTATAAATAATAAATATAACTTTTTTGATTAATTTTTAGTTTTGATTAAAATGACCCACTATACTTCAGTTTAGGTATTTGGCACTAAAGGAAATAATATTCTAAATTCCATTTCACTACAAGTCACCGACCAAAAGACATCTGTAACTATAATATATATCCGACAAATTTTGACTCCAAAACAAGGACATTTAAACTAAAAAATAATATTTTAAGGTAATTTTTAATTTTTGTCAAAATCATCCACTGTAATCCAGTTAAGAGAGTGGGTCCTAAGGGAAAAAAAATATTCCCTATTAAATTTCACCAGAAGTCGCCGACTAAGAGATATCTGAAGCTATAATATATATCACATATATCTGGGTTTCCAAATGGCCTTAAAACTAAAAAGTACTACTTTTTTCGGTAAATTATGATTTTTGGGCAAAATGACCCATTGTACTCCAGTTTAGAAGTTTGGTACTAAAGGAAAAAATGTTCTCTATCAAATTTCATAGTAAGTCACCGACCAACCGATATCTGTAACTATAATATATATCAGACAAATTTGGACTGCAAGTAAAGGATTACTAAATTAAGAAAAACACAACTTTTTTGGGTATTTTTTAATTTTGGTCAAAATTGCCCACAGTACTACAGTTTAGAGGGTCGGAACCAAAGGAACAAATATTCTTCATCAGATTTCACTATATGTCGCCGACCAACAGATATCTGTAGCTATAAAATATACCCTACAAATTTGGACTTATAAAAGAGCATTTAAACTAAAAAATACTACTTTTTGGGTAATTTTTAATTTTTGTCAAAATCACCCACTGTAATCCAGTTTAGGGAGTAGGTTCTGAAAGAAAAAATATTCTCTGACAAATTTCAGTATAAGTCGTCGATCATCAAATATCTATAGCTATAATATATATCACATATATCTGGGTTTCCAAAAGGGACTTAAAACTAGAAAGTACTACTTTTTTGGGTTAATTATGAGTTTTGGGCAAAATGACCCATTGTACTTCAGGTTAGGAGTTTGGTACCAAAGGAAAAAATGTTCTCTATCAATTTTCGTAAGAAGTCACCGACCAACATATATCTGTAGCTATAGTATATATCAGACAACTTTGGACTGCATGTAAAGGGTTACTAAATTTAAAAAAACACAACTTTTTTGGGTATTTTTTAATTTTGGTCAAAATTGTCCACAGTACTACAATTTGGAGGGTCGGTACCAAAGGAACAAATATTCTTTATCATATTTCACCATATATCGCTGACCAATAGATATATGTAGCTATAAAATATACCAAACAAATTTGGTCTTATAAAAGAGCATTTAAACTAAAAAATAATACTTTTTTGGGTCATTTTAAATTTTTGGCAAAATCTCCCGGTGTGATTCAGTTTAGGTAGTAGGTCCTAAAGGACAAAATATTCTCTCTAAAATTTCACTATACCTCGCCGACCAAGAGATACATGTAGCTATTATATATATCACATATATATGGGTTTTAAAAATGGCATTTAAACTAAATAGTACTACTTTTTTGGCTTAATTATGATTTTTTGGGGAAAATGACCTATTGTATTTCAGTTTTTAAATTTGGTACTAAAGGAAAAAATATTCTCTATCTAATTTCATCAAAAGTCGCCGACCAACAGATATCTATATCTTTAATATATATCAGACAAATTTGGACTGCAAGTAAAGGGTTACTAAATTAAAAACAAAACACAACTTTTTTTGGGTATTTTTTAATTTTGGGCAAAATTGCCCACAGTGCTACAGTTTAGAGCGTCAGTACCAAAGGAAAAAATGTTCTCTATGAAATTTCATAATAAGTCACCGACCAACACATATATGTAGCTATAAAATATAACCAAAAAAATTGGACTTATAAAAGAGCATTTAAACTAAAAAATACTACTTTTTGGGGTAATTGTGAATTTTTGTCAAAATCTCCCACAGTAACTCAGTTTAGGGAGCAGGTTCTAAAGAAAAAAATATTCTTTGTCGAATTTCACTATAAGTCGCCGTCGAAGAGATATCTGTAACTTTAACATATATCATACAAATTTGGCCTATAAAAAAGGGCAATTCAATTGTAAAATACTCCTTTTTTGTGTTAATTTTTGTATTTGGGACGAAATGCCCCACTGTATGCCAGTTTAGAGGTTTGGTATTAAAGAAAAAAATATTCTACACCAAATTTCACTATAAGACGCTGATCAGCGGATATCTGTAACTATAATATATATCATATAAAATTGGGCTACAAAAAAGGCTAATTCAATTGAAAAATACGACTTTTTTGGGGTAATTTTGTATTTGGGCAAAAATGACCCACTGTTTTACACTTTAGAGGGTCGATTGTAAAGGAAAAAATATTCTTCACCGAATTCCACTAAAAGTCACTGACCAGCTGATATCTGTAGCTATAATATATATAAGACAAATTTGGACTGCAAGAAAAGGGTCATTAAACTAAAAAATACTATTTTTTGGATAATTTTTAATTTTGGTCAAAGTTACCCACAGTACTACAGTTTAGAGGGGCGGTACCAGGGGAACAAATATTCTACATCAAATTTCACTATATGCCGCCGACCAACAGATCTCTGTAGCTATAATATATATCATACAAATTTGGACTACACAAAAAATGACAATTAAACTGAATAAATACTACTTTTTTGGGTTAATTTTGTATTTGGGTCAAAATGACCCACTGTGATTCACTTTAGAGGGTCAGTACTAAAGGAAAAAATATTCTAAACCAAATTTCACTACAAGTCGCCGACCAAAAGATATCTGTAGCTAAAATATATATCATACACATTTTGACTACAAAAAATGAAAATTAAACTGAATAAATACTACTTTTTTGGGGTTAATTTGTATTTGGTCCAAAATGATTCACTGTGTTGCACTTTAGAGGGTCAGTACTAAAGGAAAAAATATTCTACACAAAATTTCACTATAAGTCGCCGAACAAAAGATATCTGTATATATCATATAAATTTGGACTACAAAAAAATGACAAAATAAACTGAATAAATACAACTTTTTTGGGGTTAATTTGTATTTGGTCCAAAATGACCCACTGTGCTTTACTTTAGAGGGTCGGTGCTAAAGGACAAAATATTCTACACCTAATTTCACTATAAGCCGCCTACTAAAATATATTTGTAGATATAATATGTGCAGCAAAATTTTGATTGCAATAAAAGGGAGGTTAAACCAAAAAAATGTTACTTTTGTCGTTAATGTTGAATTTTGTTCAAATGGACCCACTGTACTTCAGTTTAGAGGATCAGTACTAAAGAAAGAAAAATTCTATAATAAATTTCACCAAAGTCTCTAACCAAAGGATATCTGTAGCTTTAATAAATATCAGACAAATTTGGGATTTAAAAAAGAAATTTTGAAATAAAAAAAAAACAATTTTTCAAAAATCATTACAAAAAAAAAATACAAGATTTGTGCTTCCTTAAAAAATGTTTTAATAACTCAAAAAAAAAAAAAAAAAAAAAAAAAAAAAAAACATGAAATATTGCAGTCCTTTTATTAATTTATTTTATTTTAAAAACTTGAAAGCGAAATCTTCAAATCCTTCAAAATATGAAAAATGAAAAATACTACTTTTTTTGGGTTAATTTTGTATTTGGGCCAAAATGACCCACTGGTTTACAGTTTAGAAAGTCCTTTCTAAAGGAAAATATATTCTACACAAAATTTCATTAAAAGTTGCCGGCCAATAGATATCTGTAGCTTTAATGAATATCAGACAAATTGGGGCTTTCAAAAAGGACTTTTGAACTAAAAAAAACATTTTTCAAAAAACATTACAAAAAAACTTACAAAATTTGTTTATTAATTCAAAAAAAAAAAAAAAAAAAAAAAAAAACAGGGAATATTACAGCTCATTTATTAATTTATTTTATTTTAAAAAATTGAAATCGAAAATTACGGAAGTCTTAAAATCCTTTAACATATTTAAAATTAATGAATTCTAGGAATTGATTTAAAAAAAATCAAAAATGTGAGTCTTTTGAAATGTTGCTTGAAAACATATTTTAAAATCTCCACAAAATATGTGAAAATTATTCTCTAAAAAATCTTATTTTTCCTCAAAAATTTTAAACCGGAAATTGAAATACTTTTTGGAATGAGAAGTCTAGAAAAAAATTAAATTATATTAAAATAATGCACTTTCATACCCTTGTATTTTTTGATTCTTTTTTTCCGCTAGTTGTTTTGGAAAAATGTAAATCAACAACAGCAGCAAAAAAAAAATAGTTACAGAATGAGCGAAATGGTTTTTATTAATCTTTGCATTTCAGGCAGGCAGGCGGGCAGGCAGAAATACAGGCAATGACATTGATTGATGAAATTTCATTTGAACATTTTTAGCCTTTCAACGCAATTGTCACTTTTATCACCCGTATCCGTAATGCTGCTGCTATTGCCACCGATGGATGTGTGAGATTTTTACAGCTGACATCTAAGGGAGGAGTGGGGGTGGGGGTCTGTCACCAGCTCTTTTGGGAACCCAAAATCTACTTTGCCAAATTAATATTCGCTGGTGAAAAGCGAGATACAGCGAAGCTATTTTTTGTCATTTAGTTTTCCGCATTGAAAGCGATACAAACATCTTTTGGAAAGCAATATAACGATGTTGACACCCGCAAACAAATAAAACAGGCCACCAATATCAATGACATCTATTGGAAGGAAAAAATTTTGGGGGGAAAAAGGGGACCAAAAAAACTGAAAAAATACTTTTTATTTAACTGAAATCATAAGCGACAGCAACAGCAGCTCATCATCATCATCATCATCAACAACAGCAGTAGCAGCACTGGAAGTATCATCAACATCTCTCTGGCTCATTTGAGAGTGTAACATTGTTTAATAGCTTGTCATAGTTGTGGGTAAGGGTGGGGGCGAGGAGTGTCAGCAAAAACCTTAAATTTGATTAATGTTTTATTATGGTGTTGACAGGTTTTTAACTTGTCAATTTTTATTTTATGAAAGGAAGTGTCCATTGAAAATTGTTTTTTTTCGTTGTTCAAACAAATAAAACAGGCCACCAATATCAATGACATCTATTGGAAGGAAAAAATTTTGGGGGGAAAAAGGGGACCAAAAAAACTGAAAAAATACTTTTTATTTAACTGAAATCATAAGCGACAGCAACAGCAGCTCATCATCATCATCATCATCAACAACAGCAGTAGCAGCACTGGAAGTATCATCAACATCTCTCTGGCTCATTTGAGAGTGTAACATTGTTTAATAGCTTGTCATAGTTGTGGGTAAGGGTGGGGGCGAGGAGTGTCAGCAAAAACCTTAAATTTGATTAATGTTTTATTATGGTGTTGACAGGTTTTTAACTTGTCAATTTTTATTTTATGAAAGGAAGTGTCCATTGAAAATTGTTTTTTTTCGTTGTTCGGGTTTCTCTCGTTCACTCTCCACTCTCCAGTTGATGATGTTGATGACTGTGTGTTCCAGGGCCATTGAAAAAAGCCCTTTTTTGGTAAATTGTGTGTAAAATTACTTTGACAATTATGTTGCGCCTATATTTAATCCGGATTTAGTTTTGAATTTGCTGTAAATAATATTTGTATACCAAGCATAGAATTGAAAAGAGGAAAGGTAACAAAAAAAAAAAAAAAATGGAGAATTAAGTGAGAAAAATGATTATATATTGGATAAAATAAAATTTTTACAAAATATGATTTTTTTTCAACAGCATCCTGTTTGAAATACAAATAGGATATTTAAAAAAAATTAATGTCGTAACATAGTCCCGTTTCCAAATTGGGTAATTCATTATAGGGTAATTAGAAAAATAAACTACTTTTTGATTTTGGGGTTAATTTTGTATTTGGCCCAAAATGAGCCACTGTGCTTCACTTTAGAGGGTCGGAGCTAAAGGAAAAAATGTTCTACACCAAATTTCACTATAAGTCGCTGACCAAAAGATATCAGTAGCTGTAATATATATCATACAAATTTAGACTACAAAAAAGGAATTTTAAGAAAAAAAGGAAATTGTTGGTTAAATTTAATTTTTTGTTAAAATTACCCACTGTACTCCAGTGTAGAGGGTCGGTGCTAAAGAAAAAAATATTCTGCATCAAATTTTACTATAAGTCGCTGACCAAAAGATATATGTAGCTATAATATATAGCATACAAATGTGGGCTTCAAAAAAGGGAATTTGAAGTAGAAAACCGGGTTTTTTGGTTTATTTTGATTTTTTGTTAAATTTATCCACTGTACTCCAGTTCAGAGGATCAGTACTAAAGAAAGAAATATTCTATAATAAATTTCACCACAAGTACCTGACCAAAAGATATCTGTAGTTTTAATATATATCACAGAAATTTGGTCTTGAAAAAGGACATTTAAAGTAGAAAACAGGGTTTTTTTTATTAATTTTGATATTTAGTAAATTTGGCCCACTGTACCTCAGTATACAAATATGGTACTGAAGAAAGAAATATCCTATACCAAATTTCACTATAAGTCGCTGACCAAAAGATATCAGAAGCTGTAATGTATATTATTCAAATTTGTACTACAAATTATGTTTATTAAACTAAAAAATATGATTTTTTGGGCTAATTTTTTTATTTTGGTCAAATTGACCCACTGTACTACAGTATAGATGGTTAGTACTAAAGGGAAAAATATTCTATATCATTTTTCACAATAATTCGCCGACCAAAATAAATCTGTAGCTATAATATATACCACACAAATTCGGAGTTCGAAAAAAGGACATTTAAAGTAGAAAATAGCGTTTTTTTGGTTAATTTTGAATTTTGGTCAATTTAAGCCACTGTTCTCCAGTTTAGAAGTTTTGTACTAAAGAAAAAAATATTCTATAATAAATTTCATCATAAGTTCCTGACCAAAAGATATTTGTAGCTGTAATATATAATACTCTAATTTGGGCTGCAAAGATGGCAATTCCAAAAAAAAAAAATTACCACCTTTTTGGCTTAATTTTGAATTTTGGTCAAATTGACCCACTGTACCCCATTTTAGAAGTTTGGTACTAAAGAAAAAAATCTTCTACACCGAATTTCACTATAAGTCGCTGACCAAAAGATATCTGTAGCTATAATATATATCAGAAAAAATTGGTCTCCAAACCAAAAGGCAAAAAGGGCCAAAAAACCTACTTTTTTGGGGTTAGTTTTGAATTTAAGCCCAAATGTGCCACTGTACACCAAGATAGAGGATACCAAGGGGACAGATATTCCAAATAAAATTTAAGCGTATCTCGCCGACCAAGTTATATCTGTAGATATAATGTATATCATACAAATTTGAAATACAAAAGATGTTTGTTAAAATAAACAAGTTAAAAAGCACTAAGTTCGGCCGGGCCGAACTTTTAATACCCTCCACCATTTGCAACGAATTTGGAAATTTTAAAAAAATAAAATCCTTAAAAAATTCTGTTAAAATTTTAAAAATACCGAATATAGCTGTCATATTGGGGTCTATACGACGTGGACATACATAGGCATTGTTTGTAATAAGCCATTATCCATATTCAAATTGGAAACTTGAAATAAACGGTAAATAATGTAGCTAAAATCAAAATATCGTATATAAGGAGGTGCCGTTAAATTGGAGCTGTGCAAAGACCAGCTGGACCAGCATAGACAGTTTTCTGTCACAGGCTGTAGCATCCATTACGAACTTCAAATACCACATTTCAAACAATTTCGGTGGGTATTGTACCTAAAATCGTCAAAATACCGAATATGGGGAGGTACTGATATATGGGGCCTATACGAAGACCTGGACCCGCACAGACAATTTTCTGTCACAGACTGTAGTATTCATTACGAACTTCAAATACCAATTTTCAAACAATTCCGGTGAATAATGTCGCTAAAATCATCAAAATACCGAATATAGGGAGGTACCGTTATAGGGGGGCTATACGAAGACGTAGACCTGCACAGACAATTTTCTGTCTTAGGGTGTAGTATCCATTTTGAGCTTCAAGTACCAAATTTGAAACAATTCCCGCGAATAATGTCGTTAAAATTACCAAAATACCGAATATCAGGAGGTACCGTTATATGGGGGCTATACGAAGAAATGGACTTGCACAGACAATTTTCTATCTTAGACTGTAGTATTCATTACGAACTTCAAATACCAATTTTCAAACAATTCCGGTGAATAATGTCGCTAAAATCATGAAAATACCGAATATAGGGAGGTACTGATGATATATGGGGCCTATACGAAGACCTGGACCCGCACAGAAAATTTTCTGTCACAGACTGTAGTTCCTATAACGAACTTCAAATACCGAATTTGAAACAATTCCGGTGAATAATGTCGTTAAAATCATCAAAATACCGAATATAGGGAGGTACCGTTATATGGGAGCTATATGAAAACGTGGACCTACATGGCCCATTTACGAACTTAACCTGCCTACTGGAAAAATAAACATGTGTGCAAAATTTTAGCCATCTATCTCAATTCATTCGAAAGATAGCGTGATTACAACAGACAGACAGACAGACGGACAGACGGACAGACAGACGGACATAGCTAAATCGACTTAGAATTTTACGCTGATCAAGAATATATATACTTTGTTGGGTCTGACATGAGTATTTCGAGGAGTTACAAACGGAATGACAAAGTTAATATACCCTCCATAGTATGGTGGAGGGTATAAAAATATTCTAAGACCTAACAAATGAGACATTTAAATAATAAAAAATAATTTTAAACTAGTAAAAAAAAAGTAATTTCGGCCGGTCCGAACTTTGAATACCCTCGACCATTTTTGGAATGACTTTAGAAGTTTTTAAAAAAAATAAAATCCGTTAATCCGTTAGCCGTTATATTGGGGGCTATAAGAAGACGTGAGCCTAAATTCTTAATTATTTGTCATAGGCTGTAGTACCCATTACGAAGTTCAAATACGAAATGTGTAACAACTCCGGCGTGTAATGTCTCTTCAAAATACCGAATATCGAGGGGTACAGAGCAACATTTGGACAGTGTGTGACAGTTTCATTGGCCGTTTGAAAGCTATAATTCATGCCAAAGGTGACCAATTCGAAGAAATCTAAACTTATTCTAAAATTTGATGCTATTTCCGGCATTTTCGCTTTCATTTAATAAATTTAAAAAAAAAAAAAAAATGTAAAAATGTCGTTTGTTTAAAAATAATTTTTTTTTCTCATGACTAAGATCTTAGAAGACTAATAGTAACCTTACCAACCTTAAATAGCCCATGCATTAATTACATCTTCCCACAAACCAAAAATGTGGAAATTAACCCAAAAAATATTCCTTTGCACCTTTAGCGAAAATGTCATAATCCACCTAAAGACCATTACAAACCCGAAAATCTCCATCTCAATATACCCCTCAAATGAATAGACTACCGAAAAAACGAAGGCAATTCGCACGATTTATTTTAATGTGAATATCCTAAGAATCCTACAAAACAGGATTGAGTGTGTGCGTGTGTCTGTGTGTGGCCCAGAACCACAATTCCCATAATGAAAATTAAAAGTTATTTTTATTTTCAGATTTCTTTCTCTAAATGAAGAAAATCCCTTTTGCAAATCTTTTTCTCACATTAGGCAAAAATATTATTTTTAATGGGCCTCCGGAACTAGAAAAGGAAGCCAGGAGATTATCACACCGGAGTTTTATTTGTCATAACCCAAAATAAAAAGAAATACTAGACTATGTTTTCCCAGCCACAAATATTCTGGCCACACAACTTCTCACGCACACACTCACACACATGTGTCTGTGTGAGTGTGTAGGGATGTGGGTTTCATATGTGTAAACTAAAATGTAAATAATCAATTTACTTTGTGATTCCCGTTAGTTTTGCTTTTTTCCTTATTGTCCTGAAGGTTGCCTTAATCCTTGGTAAATGGTAACAAAACAAAATCTCCCTTACACACATGTACAGGCACACGCACACACATTAATGTCAGGATAATAATAATGTTAATGTGTGTTGGCTGTGTTTGGGGGATTTAAATGCTGGGATAAAACAGTCAAATAATGTGTCTAACACCGACATCATTACCATGACGTGGACAGGTGTAAAGATCATGTAAATGAATGAATAAATGGATGGACATGTAAACATCATGTAAAAATGCCAGCGAAGCTAAATATGTGGAGAAAATACATAAACTCGTCTTAAATTTGAACTAAAATACAAAAATAGGACAAAAACAAGTATTTCGAAATAGTGAAATTGGAGGACAAATTTTAATTAAGTAGGACAAATTTTAATTAAATTTTAATTAAATTAATTTTGGATATTTGAATTAGAAAATTTCCCTTATTTGCAGCAGATGGATAAAATTATGAATTTTGGGGAAAATGGGTAAAATGGGGGAAATGGAACATAATGGACTAAAAAATAACTTGTGTTAAGAAATACCAAATTTTGGTAGCGCTATTTTGAAGGTATATCATCCAGCTACAGATTTATTGTATTCTGAGACCCCCAGTGAAATTTGATGCAGAATATTTTCTTCTTTAACATCAAGAGCATAAAATAAATATTTAATGGACGTTTTGAACTACATTCAAAAGAAGTACAAAACTAGAGCAAAAGTCCTATTTCTATATATTCAAATTGGTAGCCATCTTTTAAAGGTAGCTAATGTAGCTAAATATATCTCCTCTTTAAAGAGTAACAAAAAAATTCAATGCAGAATATGCAACTCATTACTAACAAATGCCGAAAATTACAATTTTGGTCGAAAAATGGGCAAAAATAAAAATACCAAATTTTTGACCAAAAATGCATTTTATTTAAATACCAAATTTGGCAGGGTTATTTTATAGGGAAATAATACAGCCACATTTCTTGTATTCAGAGACCCCCAATGAAATTTGATGGAGAATATTTTCTTCATTGATATTGAGTATCTAAAATTAATATTTAGTGGGAATTTCAAAAAACGATCTCGTCACTTGGGTAAAAAAATGTTTTTTTGTCATAGAAGTTATTTTTAAAATAACTTCTGGGGAGAATATCCCAGACAAAAAACAAGGGAACTGATGAGGATTGGTGACTCTTTCCGAAACCTAGGTATTCCCTGCCTTACCCCCTGGTAAACATTACCATCGTTCTCCACTAATAAACAAACGTTGTTTTTATAAAAACAACAATAAAGGAATAAAGCCTGACCATTTTGCAACAACAAAATATTATTTTTTTTTTTCAACAATTTTTTTAGATTTCGGAAATAATGTTATCTTTTATTTTAGAAAAATATTTTTTGTTAAAATCCAAGTTTAAAAAATTTAAGAAATAATACATTTTTTCTTTATTTATCTAAAAATCCACGTTTGAGAAATGATATTTTTTATATATTTTTTTAGAAATCCACGTTTGAGAAATGATATATTTTTAAAAATCCACGTTTGAGAAATGATATTTTTTTAAAAATCCACGTTTGAGAAATGATATATTTTTAAAAATCCACGTTTGAGAAATGATATTTTTTTAAAAATCCACGTTTGAGAAATGATATTTTTTATTTTTTTTTAAATCCACGTTTGGGAAATGATATTTTTTTAAAAATCCACGTTTGAGAAATGATATTTTTTATTTTTTATTTTTTTTTTTAAATCCACGTTTGGGAAATGGTATTTTTTATTTTTTCTTTAATTTTTTTTAATTCCACGTTTGAGAAATGATATTTTGTTATTTTTTTAAAAATCCACGTTTGAGAAATGATTTTTTTTTTAAATCCACGTTTGGGAAATGATTTTTTTTAAATCCACGTTTGAGAAATGATATTTTTTATTTTTTTAAAAATCCACGTTTGAGATATGATATTTTTTATTTTTTGTTTTTTTAAATCCACGTTTGGGAAATGATATTTTTTATATATTTTTTTAAAAATCCACGTTTGAAAAATGATATTTTTTATATATTTTTTTTTAAAATCCACGTTTGAGAAATTTTATTTTTTATTTTTTAAAAAATCCACGTTTGAGAAATGATATGTTTTATTTTTTCTTTATTTATTTAAAAATCCACGTTTGAGAAATTTAAGAAGTAATATATTTAATCTTTATTTATTTAGAAAACCACGTTTGAAAAATTTAAGAAATAATATATTTTATCATTATTTATTTAAAAATCTACGTTTGAAAAATTATATTTTTTAATTTTGAAAAAATCCACGTTTGAGACATGATATTTTTTATATATTTTTTTAAAAATCTACGTTTGAAAAATGATATTTTTTATAAAGTCCACGTTTGAGAAATGATATTTTTATATATTTTTTTAAAAAATCCACGTTTGAAAAATTGTATCTTTTATTTTTAATTTTATTTGAGAAATGTATTTTTTATTTTTTTTAAAATTCACGTTTGAGAAATTTTATTTTTTATTTTTTCTTTATTTATTTAAAAATTCACGTTTAAAAATGATATTTTTTATTTTTTAAAAAATCCACGTTTGAAAAATGATATTTTTTTATTTTTTCTTTATTTATTTAAAAATTCACGTTTAAAAATGATATTTTTTTTTTTTTTTAAAAATCCACGTTTGAGAAATGATATTTTTTATTTTTTCTTTATTTATTTAAAAATCCACGTTTGAGACATGATATTTTTTATATATTTTTTTAAAAATCCACGTTTGAAAAATTGTATCTTTTATTCTTAATTTTATTTGAGAAATGGTTTTTTTTTATTTTTTCTTTATTTTTTAAAAATCCACGTTTGAGAAATGATATTTTTTATTTTTTTAAAAATCCACGTTTGAGAAATGATATTTTTATTTTTTCTTTATTTTTTTAAAAATCCACGTTTGAGAAATTATATTTTTTATTTTTTCTTTATTTTTTTAAAAATCCACGTTTGAGAAATGATGTTTTTTATTTTTTTAAAAATCCACGTTTGAGAAATTTTATTTTTTATTTTTTCTTTATTTTTTTAAAAATCCACGTTTGAGAAATTTTATTTTTTCTTTATTTATTTAAAAATCCACGTTTGAGAAATAAGATTTCTTATTTTTTTAAATCCCCGTTTAAAAAATTTGAGAAATAATATTTTTTAATTTTTTTTAAATCCCCGTTTGAAAAATTTGAAAAATGATATTTTTTAATTTTTTAAAACATTCACGTTTGAGAAATGATGTTTTTTATTTTTTCTTTATTTATTTAAAAATCCACGTTTGAGAAATAATATTTCTTATTTTTTTAAATCCCCGTTTGAAAATTTTGAGAAATAATGTTTTTTAATTTTTTTTTAAATCCACGTTTGGAAAATTTGAGAAATAATATTTTTTTAATTTTTTTTATTTGTTTAAAAATCCACGTTTGAGATATAATATATTTTTTTGAATTTTTCTCTTTTAAAAAATTCCCTTCTTTTAGATTTGAGAAATAATATTTTCGTTAAAAATCCACCTTTGTTAGATTTAAGATATAAAATTTTTAAGAAGTCCGCTGGTGTTAAATTTTTGAAAAATACCTAAATCCCCTTCTCCCTCATGAATGGAAACCAAACGCCCTTTCCCAAAAACCGAAAAATAAAAACAAATAACAAATCCCCTGCAAAATCTCGGTCATTTGTTATAATGAGTCTGGTATGTGTGCGGGCATCTATAGACAAAGACACACACATGTATGTATGTGTGAAAAAAAACAAATGACTGAATGAGTGACACCTTGGCACACACAAAATGTAACGTTTGACAGGATATTTTTTTGACTACCGTGTGAGTGTTAGGGATTTGACAGCACTCCTTACTTGATTTCAATACAATTTTTTTCTTTTTCTTCCCTTTAAGGTTCTTTGTGTTTCATTTTTTTTAGGTTAGGGTATCCCCTGTCAAGGTGACTTGATGCCTTACCGTTAAGACTCTTTCATTGCCTTATTAATACCAACTTTTGTTGGGTGATTTATTTTTGTTGTTTTGTTTAATTTTGGATTCCTTTTATCGGACTTATTTATTCATTGGCTTTGGTTTCTCAATTCTCTCCATTCAATTCATCTCTCTCGGTTTTTGGGAAAATCGAAATGAATGGACGATTGAAAGGTCAAAGTATTGTCCCTAATACCATTTGACACCTTCCCCCAAAGGACACCTTGGCCATGAAGGCGATTTGTGCGTGTGTGGGGGGATTATTCGAAATTTAATTAAAAAAAATCTAGCAAAGACAATATGAATTACATAATTACATTTTCGGTGAAATGAATTACAAAGGGAATTATGTTTTTGTAACAGCAGAACTACTGAAATTCTTGGAATTGAAAATATGAATTCATTTTGAATATTTATACCCTCAGTCATGTGGCCCTCTCTAGCCATATATCATTTGATATGGACAAAACGTGTCTCAGAGAAATAATGGTTTTAGACCCTAGGTCTCTTTGGACCAAATCGGTTTCAGGACATTTCGAGTCTATCTAGCAATGTCCGTCCGTCCGTCTGTCTGGCTGGTTGGTGAGCACGATACCTCTCGAAGGGAGTATCCGAATTGATCCAAACTTGGTATATCCTGATATTATGGTCAAACTTAGATTGAGTTCGAAGATTGGCATTATGGGTCCACTCCTTCTGGTACCTCCCCCACAAAATGTCAAAATTTTCAGAGAAAGAAATTTACTGCACAGAAAGAGAATGTTTACTCCGATTTGGCTCTAACTTTGCAAATCCTAATATTTGCGCCAGTCCTAGGTTAGGTGTGAAAATGGACAATATCGGCCCACTCCATCAAGTACCTCCCCCACAAAGGGTCAAAATTTTGAATAATTACAACTCTTATAAAATGTGTTGTAAGAGTCCAATTATCTTCAAACTACACACATCGCAATATTTTTATTGACTAAAGATCTGGTGTTAAGATGGAATATATCGGTCAACTCCTTCTGGTACCTCCCTCACAAAAGGTCGAAATTTTCAAAAAATATATTTTCCACACAGAAATAGAAATTATAACCCGATTTTACTTTAACTTTGCAAATCCTAATATTTGCCTCAGTGCAATGTTAGGTGCGAAAATGGACAATATCGGCCCACTCCATCAAGTACCTCCCCCACAAAGGGTCAAAATTTTGAATAATTAGAACTCTTATAAAATGTAATGTATGAGTCCGATTGTCTTCAAATTTCACACATCCCAATATTTTTATTAGCCGAAGGTCTGGGGTTAAGATGGGATATATCGGTCCACTCCTTCTAGTATATCCCCCACAAAGGGTCAAAATTTTGAATATTTGAATATCTGATAAAACGCGAAATTGACATTTGATTCCATTCAGACTTGGCACATCTCAATATTCCCGTCAACACAAGATCTGTTCTAAAGATGGTAGAGATCGGACCATTCCTTCAGGTACCTCTCCCACAAAGGGTCAAAGTTTTGAATAACCAAAACGATCATAAAATCCGAAATAAGCATCCGGTTCTCTGCAAATTTCACACATGACATTGTTTTTACTAACACAAGATCTGCTGTGAAGATGGGATATATCGTTCCACTCCTTCTGGTATCTCCCCCACAAAGGATATAAATTCGGAATTCCCATGAAGCTCATAAAACGCGAAATTGTTAATCGATTCCATTGAGACTTGGTACATCCCAATTTTTCCATCAACACAAGATCTGTTATAAAGATGGTAGAGATCGGATCATCCCTTCTGGTAGCTCCCCCACAAAGGGTCAAAGTTTTGAATAACCAAAACGATCATAAAATCCGAAAAAAGCATCCGGTTCTCTGCAAATTTCTAACATGGCATTATTTTTACTAACGCAAGATCTGCTGCGGAAATGGGATACATCGGTCTACTCCTTCTGGTACCTCCTCCACAAAGGGTCAACATTTTGAATATCCACGAAGCTCATAAAACCCGAATTTGACATTCGATTTCATTCAGACTTGGTACATCTCAATATTTCCATCAACACAAGATCTGTTATAGATATGGTTGAGATCGGACCATTTCTTCTGGTACCTCCCCCACAAAGGGTCAAAGTTCTGAATAACCAAAACGTTCATAAAATCCGAAATAAGCATCCGGTTCTCTTCAAATTTCGCATATCCCATTATTTCTACTTACACAAGATCTGCTGTGAAAAGGGAATATATCGATCCTCCCTCCCCCACAAAGGGTCTAAATTTCGAATATCCATGAAGCTCATAAAACGCGAAATTATCATCCGATTCCGTTCAAACTTGGTACATCTCAATATTTCCATCAACACAAGATTTGTTGTAAAGATGGTAGAGATCGGATCTTCGCTTCTGGTACCTCCCCCACAAAGGGTCAACGTTTTGAATAACGAAAACGATTATAAAATTCGTAATAAGCATCCGATTCTCTTCAAATTTCGTACATCCCATTATTTCTACTAACACAAGATCTGCTGTGAAGATGGAATATATCGGTCTACTCCTACTAGTACCTCCCCCACAAAGGATATAAATTCGGAATTCCCATGAAGCTCATAAAACACGAAATTGTTAATCGATTCCATTGAGACTTGGTACATCCCAATTTTTCCATCAACACAAGATCTGTTATAAAAATGGTAGAGATCGGTTCATCCCTTCTGGTACCTCCCCCACAAAGGGTTGATGTTCTGAATAGCCAAAACGGTCATAAAATCCGAAATAAGCATCCGATTCTCTTCATATTTCACACATCCCATTATTTCTACTAACATAAGATCTGCTGTGAAGATGGGATATATCGGCCCACTCCTTCTGGTACCTCCCCCACAAAGGGGATAAATTCGGAATGCCCATGAAGCTCATAAAACACGAAATTGACATCCGATTCCATTCCGACTTGGCACATCTCAATATTTCCATCTACACAAGATCTGTTATAAATATGGTAGAGATCGGACCATTTTTGCTGGTAGCTCCCCCACAAAGGGTTAAAAAATTTGAAAACCATCCAATTTTTAAAAAATTAGAATTTTATTAAAGTCTTCGAAATTTATTTAAGTTGTAACAAGTCTAAATTTTCTTAAACAATCACATCAGTTTATATACTTTCTGCCCTCCTCCAACCTTTTCCGTGCGCTCAAAATACCTCTTTTAAGTCCCAGAAAACTAAAAATATAAATCCCACCATCAAATGGAACTTATGATGATTTATGTGTGAAATTTTTACATAAAGCTAGATATTGCAAAAATATGTGTATGTGTGTGCCATTAGAAAAAGGCCCGTACGGAAAAACTACTATCTGGCAGGCTTAAAATGATGACAACAATGAAGGACGTTGTTTTTTTTGGGTCCCATAACTGCACTACCCTCACACACACCCAGAGAGATGTGTAACCTTTTGCAACCTTGCCCGCAGCTGTTACTGATGCGAAAACAAAAAGGTAATGGTGTTAAGTAAAATTTGAGTATGTGTCTGGAGCACACACTCACACACACGCACACATGGACAAAATTTCACCATTTTTTCCCCAAGAAACTGCAACGACATGATTATGCAAAGACCAAAAAAATAACACTAAAGTTCGCTATATGAAAAAGTAGATACTTAAGGAACTTTAAGAACAATGAAATTTGTCCTACGTTACGTTGGTGGTGGTAGTTGTTCATTTGGCGTGTGCTTGTGTGTGTGTGTGTGTATCTCAAGTCGCGTTTATTTTATTTATGTATGTTAATATCTTGAGGGAAAACGGAAAGTGTTATCAATTTTATGCAATAGTTTCCGCTTACTTGTTTACACACACTAACACACACTTACACATACGTACGTACATATGTATATGTAATAAATACATCTTAAACATGTGTAATATGAAAAGATTTATGTATATTTGTATCGCGTAAGGCATGTTGGTATATTTATGGATTTATTCGGTTGAACCTATTTTGAAACTTGAAAAGAGAAAATTGTTAGAAAACTTGTGATTCCTGAGAAAGAAAAAACTGCCTAAAAGTATGCATCACACATGGACTAAAATTAAATGGAATTTTTAAGAATTCTAAGAAATATTAAAAAAGCACATTGTCTTTCGAAAAAAAAAACTGCCTGAAAGTATGCAACATACATAAACTGATATTAAATGGGACTTTTAAGAATTCTGAGAAATATTAAAAAAATACAATATATTTTTCAAAGACTCGAAGACTTTGTAGAATTTTTTTTTGTAGGAATTTTAAAAATATTTCGAAGAGCCATTTAATTCTGCGAATTTATTAACGAACTTTTGGGACCCTATTCCTCAGAAATATTAACAAAGGACATATATCTTGTGATAATATTTTTCAAAGACCTGAAATTTAAGAAAATTCGGAAATTTCAAAACTATTTCGAAGATCCATTTAATTCCCAGAATGTATTAACTAACTTTTGATACCCAGTGTTTCATCAAAACACGAAGAGCCATTTAATTCTGCGAATTTATTAACTAACTTTTGGGACCCAAATCCTCAGAAATATTAACAAAGCACATATATCTTGTGATAATATTTTTCGAAGACCTGAAATTTTTGAAGGTTTAATAAGAAAATTCGGAAAGTTCAAAACTATTTCGAAGATCCATTTAATTCCCAGAATATATTAACTAACTTTTGATACCCAGTGTTTTGATGAAATTTTATGTGTTCAAAATATATTTTTTCTCTAATTTTATAAAAATATTTTTTATTATAAAAAAAGAAAAAACTGTTTTTAGTGCTTCTATACATTTTCAATATTTTTTAAAAATTTCCATGGATTTATAATGAATTTTTTAAGGTCAAAGTAAAATTTTTCTTATTCACAAATCATTTTCGCCATCCTATCAAATAATTTTAGACACCCAACGTTTTAATGAGAGTTTTGTTTTGAAAATATATTTCTTTCTTTAATTTAAAAAAAATATATTTTTAGTATAAAAAATGTTTTTGAATGTTTTGAGATATTCTATCAATTTCACATATTTTTAAAAATTCCTATTGATTTTTTATGCTTTCTTAAGGCACAGTAAAATTATCTCGTTAACGCCTAAAAGTATGCAACACACAATGAACTTGCAAGCTGAATTTATGCCTCCATATTTTCTTGCTCTCTCTCCGTAAAATCACAAATAATTTTAAACACCCAAAGTTTTCATGAAAGTTTTATAATAAAAACAAAATTTTTTATTTAATTTTTATAAAAAAAATATTTTTTAGAATTTTTGAATATATCCTGTTTTTTTTTTTTTTTAAATTTCCATGGATAATTAATAAATCTTTTATTTACAATTCAATGTTATCGCCCAAAAGTATGCACCATATAAAGATTTTATCAAATGTATGTATACAGAGGATATATATCATTTAATAAGACCAAAATGTGCCTCATCGAAATAACTGTTTCAGGACATTTGGGGTCGATCTAGGGGTGCCCGTCCGTCCCAACAACATTCAACAACATTCAAAGGGCGTGTCCGATTTAGCCCAAACTTTGTGGATCGTAATACTATTATCAAACTTAGAACGAATTTGGAGATGGACAATATCGGGAGCTAAAAATGGGAGACCTTTTCAAAGAAATTAATTTACCTCAAAAATATCATTCAATTTTGTGCAAACTGTGCACATCCAAATATTATAACCAGTTCTAGATCTGGTGCTAAAAAAGACAATATCGGCCCACTCCATCGAGTACCTCCCCCACAAAGGTTCAAAGTTTTATATAACCACGAAGCTTGTGAAACGCGAAATGAGCATCCGAATACTCTCAAACAAGATTTCAAGATCTGGTTTGAAGATGGAATATATCGGTTTACTTCTACTGGTAACTTCCCCACAAAGAGGTCAACATTTCGAATAATCGAAAAGCTCATAAAATTTTAAATAAATATCCGATTCTCCTTAAATTTCACACTTCTCAAAATTTCTATTAACACAAGATCAGATGTGAAAATTTAATGTATCGGACCACCGGCTCTCGTACCTCCCACACAACTGGTCAAAATTTTTGAATAATTATAACTCAAAGATCGCACATCTCAATATTTCCACTAAAACAAGATCTGGTAAGAAGATGGAATATATCGGCTCGCCCTTTCCTGTGCCTCTCCCAAAAAGGGTAAAAATTTTGTTTAACAATTATTCGCATAAATTAAAAATAGATTTTTGGTGACTTTAAGTTTTGTACATTCCACTTCTTATCGAACTTTTAATATCCTCCACCATTTGGAAGGAACTTTGAATTTTCCAAAAAAAAAAAAAAAAAATCCATAGAAAAATACTCCCCCTTATGTGGGGGCTATAAGAAGACGTGGTCTTTCATACGTAATTTTTATCATAGGCTGTAGTACCGATTCCGAACGTCAAATACGAATTTTGATACAATTCCAGTGAATAATGTCGCTAAAATCATCAAAATATCGAATATCGGGAGGACAAAGCTGTGGACCTACATACGCAATTTTTCGGCATTAGCTGTAGTAGCAATTATGGGCTTTAAATACCGATTTTTATTAATTCCGGTCTAATGTCTCTATAATCATCAAAATACCGAAAATTGGGAGGAATCGTTACATGGGGACTATGCGAAGACGTGGACCTGCATAGACAATTTTCCGTCACAGGTTGTTGTACTTATTACGAACTTCAAATACCAAATTTGAAAAAATTCCGGTGAATAATGTCGCTATAATAATCAAAATACCGAAAACCGGGAGGTATCGTTAAATGGGGGCTATATGAAGACGTGCACATTCATATGCAAATTTTGCCATAAATTGTAGTACCCATTACGAAGTTCAAATACGAAATTTGAAACAATTCCGGTGAATAATGTCACTAAAATCTTCAAAATAAAGAATATCGGAAGGTATCGTGATATGGGGCTATACGAAAACGTGAATCTGCATTCGCATTTTTTGTCATAGGTTGTAGTACCTATTACGAACTTCAACTACGAAATTTGAAACAATTCCGTTTAATAATGTCGCTAAAATCATCAAAATACCGAATATAGGGAGGTACCGTTATATGGGGGCTATATGAAAACTTGAACCTGCATTCGCAATTTTTTGTCATATGTAGTACCTATTACGAACTCCTGATACGAAATTCAAAACAATTCCGGTGAGTAATGTCGCTAAAATCATCAAAATAAAGAATATCGGAAGGTACCGTGATATGGAGGCTATACGAAAACGTGAACCTGCATTCGTAATCGTTTGTCATAGGTTGTAGTACCTATTACGAACTCCTGATACGAAATTTAAAACAATTCCGGTGAATAATTTCACTAAAATCTTCAAAATACCGAATATTGGGAGGCATCGTTATATGGGGGTTATACGAAGACTTGGGCCTGCATAAATAATATGTTGTTATAGGCTGTAGTACCCATTACGAACTTCAAATACGAAATTTGCAACAATTCCGTTGAATAATGTCGCTAAAATAATCAAAAATCGTATATTGGGAGGTATCGTTACATAGGGGCTATACGAAAACGTGGACCGACATGGTCCATTTACGAACTTAATCTTCCTATTAACAAAATACACATGTATGCAAAATTTTTGCCTTATATCTCAATGCGTTCCAAAGATAGGGTGATTACAGCAGATAGATATACGGATAGACAGCCAGATTAACAGATAGATAGACAGACAGGCGGACAGATTGACGGACATCGCTAAATTGACTTAGAATTTTACGCTGATCACGAATATATATATTTTGTTGGGTCTGACATGAGTATTTCGAGGACTTACAAACGGAATGACAAAAGTTAATATACCCTCCATAGTGTGGTGGAGGTTTTTATACTCTTCACCATACTAGAATAATGATGGAGGAGAGAATTGTGTTTTGAGTCATTTTATTAATTTTCTGTATTTTTTAAAAACATCCATAAGTATTTAACAACATTTTAAGAGACAGTAACATTTCCCTGATGAACGCCTAAAAGTATGCAGCACATAATGAATTTGTCAATTCCAATGATTTATAACAACTTCTTTTTGTGTCTCGCTCTCTCTCTCTCTCTCTCCATTTAATAACTTTTGCCATCTCAATGACAATCTAATTAATTTTCTTTATTACACACTAATGTTCAGTATATCTTCCCAACCACCCAAACACACATACACACACAACCTCCCTCACACATGCATGTATGTTTGCCTGCCAGCCAGCCCAGCCTGATGTAAAGGTAAAAACTTTTTGGTTATAAATTAAGAATGTTTTATTCAAGTTTCACGAGCTTTTCTGAAATATTCATAACATGTATCTGTGTTTTTTTTTGGTTTTAACTCTCCCAACAACAACAACAACAACGGAAAAATGATAGCGACTTGATTTATTAAGATGTAAAGGAGAAAAGTTTTGGCCGGGCACACATACTAAAACGTAGTTATGATTATGAAAAACTACAGATGGGGGAGGAGGAGGAGGATGACAATTGATTATAACCCACTTCATATAAATTAGTATCCATAAGTAATAATATTTAGTTACTGGAAGTTTTTTTTTCTGGCAATTTATTGCAAAAATAACAAAGATATAAATACAGGGTGAGATAAAAAAAACTGCAACAAAGTCAAATGCCATAATTTTTACATTTTTTTTAAATTTTATTGAATAAAAGCCAAAACTGTCGGAAATAGTATCAAATTTTAGAATAAGTTTGGATTTGTTCGAATTGGTAACCTTTGACACGAATTATGGCCTTCAAACGGCCAATGAAACCATCACACGCTGCCCGAAAGTTGCTCTGCGGTATTTTGGCCCATTCCCGGCGAAGCGCTTGCTTGAGGTGACTGACACTTTGGTATTTTTTAGTGCCAACATTGCTTTCTAAAATATTCTCCAGACACAATAGTCCAACGAATTGGTATCCGGAGATTTTGGCATCACGAATAACTTTTTTTCTGGAAAATTCTCACCAAAATGCTTTTGTGCTTGTAATGTATGTATAATGAGCTGTCACTCAAATAATTTTAAACAGCTGTCGGACAAGTGCCTTTGTTATAACAGCACTCTGAAATTGGTTTTGGTGAAATTTTTCATCTCACCCCGTATTTAGGAAAATCTTAAATTCAGCCCGGCTGAATGGGAAATACCATAGGAAACCCTCAATTTCTGCGGTTTCCATAAGAAAACTTTTTTTTTTCAAATTTTTTATGTAAATTTTTTCTTTCAAATTTTTTTTCAAAAAATTTTTTTTTAATTTTTTTTTAAACAATTTTTTCATATTTTTTTCAAAAAAAAAATTTAAATTCTGCCCGACTGAATGGGGATTTCTATAGGAAAACCTCAACTTCAGCGGTTTCCATAAGAAAACTAAAATTCAACCTGGCCGAACTTTTTTTTTTCAAATTTTTTTATGTAAATTTTTTCTTTCAATTGTTTTTTTGAAAAAAATTTTTAAATATTTTTTAAACAATTTTTTATTTTTTTTTGTTTTTTTTTTTAATTTTTTATTCCATAAGAATGTCTCAATTTCAGCGGTTTCCATAAGAAAACTAAAATTCAACCCGGCCGAACTTTTTTTCAATTTTTTTTTTTCAAAATTATTTTTTATTTTTTTTAAATTTTTTTTTATATATTTTTTTAAATTTTTAATTTCTGCCCGACTGAATGGGGATTACTATAGCCGAAATTTCAGCGGTTTCCATAAGAAAACTAAAATTTAACCTGACTGAACTTTTTTTTTTCAATTTTTTTCAATTTTTTATTTTAATTTTTTTTTTGCAATTTTTTTAAAACTTTTTTTTCATTTTTTTTTTATTTCATACTTTTTTTTTCAAAAAATAAAAAATTATTTTTTTTCTAAAAACTTTTTTTCAAAAATTTTTTTTCAAACATTTTTTTTTATTCTTTTTTATATTTTTTTCCAAAAATGTTTTAATTTAGCCCGGCTGAATGGAAAATACCACAGGAAAGCCTCAATTTCATCGGTTTCCATAAAAAAAAAAATAAAATTCAACCTGGCTGAACTTTTTTTTCAAGTTTGTTTTAGGTAATTATTTTTTCAATTTTTTTCAAAGTTATTATTTAATTTTTTTTATTTCAATTTTTTTTTAACATTTTTATATTTTTTTCTTCCGAATGAATGGGGATTTCTATAAGAAACCTGGCTGAACTTTTTTTATTTTTTTTTTGCAAATTTTATTTTTAATATATTTTTAAAATTATTTTTTAATCTTTTTTCAAAATATTTTTTCAATTTTTTTTTCAAACATTTTTTTTGTTTTTTTTCGTTTTTTTTTTTTTTTTCAAAAAATTTTGAATTCTGAATGGGGATCTCTAAAGGAAAACCTCATTTTCAGCGATTTCCATAAGAAAACTAAAATTCAAGCTGGCTGAACGTTTTTTCAAAATCTTTTTATGTATTTTTTTAAACATTTTTTTTTCCAAAAAATTTTTCAAATTTTTTTTCAAAATTTTTTAATGTAATTTGTTTTTCAAAACATTTTTTTTTTTTTTTAAATTTTCACATTTTTTCTGAGTGGATTTATCAATCTCCTAAATTGTTCAATATATCTTCTCTTTGTATGCTCTTCTCTTTTTTCCAAAAATTTTTTTATTCCATTTTTTTTTAATTTTTTTTTTTTCAAAAAATTTTCAAAATTTTTTTCAGTGCATTTACCAATTTCCTAAATTATTAAATATTTCTTATCTTTGTAAGCTCTTCTCTGTGGGGTCAGCTGTTTACATGTTTTTTTTTTTTTTTTAAATTTTTTGATCAAATTTTTTTTTTAATATTTTTTTCAGATTTTTTTTTTTTTTCCAAAAAATGGTTCAGAGCATTTGACAATCTCCGAAATTATTCAATATCTCATCTCTTTTTATTCTCTTTTGTTTGGGGTCAGTTGTTTACATTGTTGTCATGATTTTCACATTGAAATTCTAGAATTCTTGCCAATGTTAGCGAAATTTTGTGCGGAGCCACAACAAATGAATCATTGACTTGCATGGCAATGTCAAATGAAGACATTTTGCTGATGTCGATCATTTTCAAGAGTTATGGCCAGCTAACAACAGGTGGTAGTTTTAGTGCAATTATATAAATCTAGGGAAAATCAGTAAAAACTTTATTCAGTTCGGAAGTTTTCACAACAAAACATTACAAATGGCCAAAACGCGAAGTGTCGTATTTTTCACGTATTTAAGTAAGTTTACGAAATTTTGAAATACCCTAGAAAAATATCCAAATTATCTCTATTCAGTTCTCAGTTACTTAACCCTTGCCAACTGTGCCCCTCGACCCCATGACGGCCTGGAGGACGATGATGATGGCGATGACGAGAGCAACTCCATAAATGAAATTATTCCCAATTTCTTCCACCAAAGTATGGACTATAACTCGGTGGTGGGTCATTTCAAGGATTTCTTCATGTATTTGCCGGTCATGTTTACCACGCTCAAGGAAACCATGTCAGGATTTCCCAAATTTGCGGAGGGACTTAATATTCTAACGGCCGGTATGTCGGGGGCACCACCAAAATCGAAGGATGAGAATGATTGCCATTGCAATCCCTCCCCGAAGCACACACATTCAGAGCCTACCAACGATATCGATGGAGCAGAACAATATAAATGAGCGAGAAATGTTGTGATTTGATGAGAGGTTTTTGAATAAAAGAGAGAAATTTTGTTGTTTGTTAAATGAAAATTTATTCGTATATTTTGAATATCCTTTTTCCCAGGGAAAAAATTTTTTCCAGGGAAAAATTATTTTTCCTATGGAAAAACCTTTTTCCTAGGGCAAAAACATTTTTCCTATGAAAAAACCTTTTTCCTAGGGGAAAAACATTTTTCCTATGGAAAACCCGTTTTCCCAAGGGAAAAACATTTTTCCTATGGAAAACCCGTTTTCCCAAGGGAAAAATATTTTTCCCTATGGAAAACCCGTTTTCCCAAGGGAAAAACATTTTTCCTACGGAAAACCCGTTTTCCCAAGGGAAAAACATTTTTCCTACGGAAAAACATTTTTCCTACGAAAAACCCGTTTTCCCAAGGGAAAAACATTTTTCCTATGGAAAAACCTTTTTCCCAAGGGAAAAACATTTTTCCTATGGAAAAACCATTTTCCCAGGGGAAAAAAATTTTTCCTACGGAAAAACCTTTTTCCCCAGGGGAAAAACATTTTTCCTATGGAAAAACCTTTTTCCCCGGGGGAAAAACATTTTTCCTATGGAAAAACCTTTTTCCCCGGGGGAAAAACATTTTTCCTATGGAAAAACTTTTTCCCCAGGGGAAAAACATTTTTCCTATGGAAAAACCTTTTTCCCCAGGGAAAAACATTTTTCCTATGGAAAAACCTTTTTCCCCAGGGGAAAAACATTTTTCCTATGGAAAAACCTTTTTCCCCAGGGGAAAAACATTTTTCCTATGGAAAAACCTTTTTCCCCAAGGGGAAAAACATTTTTCCTATGGAAAACCTTTTTCCCCAGGGGAAAAACATTTTTCCTATGGAAAAACCTTTTTCCCCAGGGGAAAAACCATTTTTCCTATGGAAAACCTTTTTCACCAGGGTAAAAACCTTTTTCCCCAGGGTAAAAACCTTTTTCCCCAGGGGAAAAACATTTTTCCTATGGAAAAACCTTTTTCCAAGAAAAAAAAAAATTTCCCCCTGGGAAAAAAGGTTCTTCCTTAGGAAAAATGTTTTTTTCCCAGGGGAAAATTTTTTTTTTTAAAGGAAAAACCTTTTTCCCAAGGGAAAAATTTTTTTCCAAAGGAATGGAAAAACTTTTTTCCCCAGTGGAAAAACATTTTTCCCCAGTGGAAAAACATTTTTCCTATGGAAAAACCTTTTTCCCAGGGAAAAACATTTTTCCTATGGAAAATCCGAAAATAGGGGTAAAATAGGGGTAAACATTTTTTCAAGGACCCTTGAAAAAATCTCTCCCAATTTTTGTTTGTCTTTTGTTAAAAATCTTCCCCTCCCCAAATCTTGTCACTTTTTGTAACATGCTGCAGAAATTCACTCTCCAAGGTGCTGGAGATCAAAATAAATTGATAAATGACACGAAATTCTCAAAAAAAAAAAAAAATTGAAACCCAAAACCCCGCAGATCTCAATGCTCATTCAATACACACATCATAATGAACTGAAGAGAGCGACAAAATGCGATATGGATCCTTGCAATCCGACAGACGGACAGACAGTCGAACGAATGAAATGACAAGCCATAAAGCAGAGCTCATGCAATGAGTCCACTCCAGAATAGATGTGAGAGATAGAGATTGGTTGGTTGGTTGGTCGAATGGCTGGTAGTTTTTCTACACGTAACTGAGGTGGATGGAAACCCGAATTGAACTTCACCTTAAGTTTGTACAGCAACCAAAAAAACAAAAAAAAAAAAAACAAAAACAATACCAAACATCTACAACAAAACTCAGTGGGAGTCACACCGAACCTCTTTAACGACGACAGTTTTGTTAAGGAGTTGCTTATCGCTGCTGTTGGTTTTTTTTGTTGTTGCTTTGGGGTTCCTTCAAAAGTTTCATTTCGAGTGGGTACAGCGACATGGCTTTGAACACCAACAACAATTCCAGAGACAAAACAAAATTGAAAGCTTAAGTTTTGTTCAAAAGCACGATTTTCAGATGATTTGCAATGATAAAATTTCAGAGTTGCTGTCATGAAGTTGTAGTTGTTGTGGCTGTTGCTGAACAACAACAACAACAGCAGCACTTGATACAAGTTGTTGGAAGCTGGGGCGATTCGTTTCGATTTTGTTTGGTTTGATTTTCGGGAATCCAACAATTAAAAGGATTGTTTTTCGTTTACGCTGGTGTGGTCGGTCGGTCGGTCATTTGGTCACACGAATAGTTGATAAATCATGGAGAGCTTGTTCAGAAGTCCAAAGAAAAACATCGAAAGTAATTAAAATGAGTTTGTTTTCAAAAAAAAAAAAAAAAAATGGATATTGAGAGGGGACCCAAAGATTGATGATTGTCCAACAACACACGTGTGAGATTTCCGAACAAATATGAAGTGATAAGAAAGGTTTATTCTGGAGTATATTTTTTTTATAAAACAAGTAAAAAACCTGTAAGTTCGGCCTGGTCGAACTTTGAATACCCTCCACCATTTGGAACGAATTTGGCATTTCTCAAAAACAAACCTGTAAATAAAGTCTTAAAGTCGGGCGGGGCCAACTTTATGATACCCTACTCCACTTTGCTAATTTAGTAGAGCTCCGCATAACAATTAAATTTATTTTTTTGGGAGAATTCAATCACACACTTAATGATTATAATTAAAATTTTGAAGTTCAAAGGACTAAATATGCCGAAGCATGCGTATCTTTTAAATTCGGACTTATATATATGGGAGCTATAGCTATATCTGATCCGATCTTCACCAAATTTGGCATACTAGCTTCTAGGCTCAATTCGGTCATAAGTGCGAAATTCCATCCCATTTGGACAAAAATTAGACGTTTGGTGCACAAAAAAAAGATAAATCGGACGAAGTTATATATGGGAGATATATCCAAATCTGAACCGATCTCGATAAAATTTGGCATACTTATTTTCAGGCCTAATTTGGTTGTATGTGCAAAATTCCATACTGTTCGGGCTGATATTACACGTTTGGCGCACAATAAAAGCTAAATCGGACGAAGTTATATATGGGAGCTATATCCAAATCGGAACCGATCTCGATGAAATTTGGCAAAGATATTTCTGAGCTGTATTCGATATATTTCCCCCAATATCGTTGTTACGGAGTGCATATTACGGCTGTGGGTAACAAATATCACAAATCGGATGAACAGTATATATGGGAGCTATAGCTATATCTGAACCGATCTTCACCAAATTTGACATACTAGATTCTAGACTAAATTTGGTCGTAAGTGCCGAATTTCATCCAATTTGGACAAATATTAGACGTTTGGTGCTCAATCAAAGGTAAATCGGACGAAGTTATATATGGGAGCTATATCCAAATCTGAACCGATCTCGATAAAATTTGGCAAAGATATTTCTGAGCTGTATTCGATATATTTCCCGGAATATCGTGCATATTACGGCTGTGGGTAACAAATATAACAAATCGGATGAACAATATATATATGGGAGCTATAGCTATATCTGAACCGATCTTCACCAAATTTGACATACCAACTTCTAGACTCAATTCGGTCGTAAGTGCCGAATTTCATCCCATTTGGGCAAATATTAGACGTTTGCTGCACCATAAAATGGTAAATCGGACGAAGTTATATATGGGAGCTATATCCAAATCTGAACCGATCTCGATAAAATTTGGCAAATGTATTTTTGAGCTGTATTTGATATATTTCCCCAAATATTGTTGTTACAGAGTGCATATTACGGCTGCGGAGGACAAAAATAACAAATCGGATGAACAGCATATATATGGGAGCTATAGCTGTATCTGAACCGATTTCGATCAAATTTGGCATACTTATTTTCAGGCCTAATTTAGTTGTATGTGCAAAATTCTATACAATTCGGTCTGATATTACACGTTTGGTGCACAATCAAAGGTAAATCGGACGAAGTTATATATGGGAGCTATATCCAAATCTGAACCGATCTCGATAAAATTTAGCAAATGTATTTCTGAGCTGTATTTGATATATTTCCCCAAATATTGTTGTTAAGGAGTACATATTACGGCTGCGGAGGACAAAAATAACAAATCGGATGAACAATATATATATGGGTGCTATAGCTGTATCTGAACCGATTTCGATCAAATTTGACATACTAGCTTCTAGACCCAATTCGGTCGTAAGTGCCAAATTTCATCCCATTTGGGCAAATATTAGACGTTTGGTGGACAATAAAATATAAATCGGACGAAGTTATATATAGGAGATATATCCAAATCTGAACCGATCTTGATAAAATTTGGCAAATATATTTCTGAGCTATATTTCATATATTTCCCAAAATATTGTTGTTACAGAGTGCATATTACGGCTGCGGAGGACTAAAATAACAAATCGGATGAACAATATATATATATGGGAGCTATAGCTATATCTGAACTGATTTCGATCAAATTTGACATACTAGCTTCTAGACTCAATTCGGTCGTAAGTGTCAAATTTCATCCAATTTGGACAAATATTAGACGTTTGGTGCACAATCAAAGGTAAATCCGACGAAGTTATATATGGGAGCTATATCCAAATCTGAACCGATCTCGATAAAATTTGGCAAATGTATTTTTGAACTGTATTTGATATATTTCCCCAAATATTGTTGTTACAGAGTGCATATTACGGCTGCGGAGGACAAAAATAACAAATCGGATGAACAGCATATATATGGGAGCTATAGCTGTATCTGAACCGATTTCGATCAAATTTGGTATACCCATTTTTAGGCCTAATTCGGTTGTGTGTGCAAAATTTCATCCCATTTGGGCAAATAGTAGACGTTTTGTGCACCATAAAAAGGTAAATCGGACGAAGTTATATATGGGAGCTATATCCAAATCTGAACCGATCTCGATAAAATTTAGCAAATGTATTTCTGAGCTGTATTTGATATATTTCCCAAAATATTGTTGTTACAGAGTGCATATTACGGCTGCGGAGGACTAAAATAACAAATCGGATGAACAATATATATATATGGGAGCTATAGCTATATCTGAACCGATTTCGATCAAATTTGGCATACCCATTTTTAGGCCTAATTCGGTTGTGTGTGCAAAATTTCATCCCATTTGGGCAAATAGTAGACGTTTTGTGCACCATAAAAAGGTAAATCGGACGAAGTTATATATGGGAGCTATATCCAAATCTGAACCGATCTCGTTAAAATTTAGCAAATGTATTTCTGAGCTGTATTTGATATATATCCCCAAATATTGTTGTTACAGAGTGCATATTACGGCTGCGGAGGACAAAAATAACAAATCGGATGAACAATATATATATGGGTGCTATAGCTGTATCTGAACCGATTTCGATCAAATTTGGCATACTTATTTTCAGGCCTAATTTGGTTGTATGTGCAAAATTTCATACTATTCGGGCTGATATTACACGTTTGGTGCACAATAAAAGGTAAATCGGACGAAGTTATATATGGGAGCTATATCCAAATCTGAACCGATCTCGATAAAATTTGGCAAATGTATTTCTGAGCTGTATTTGATATATTTCCCCAAATATTGTTGTTAAAGAGTGCATATTACGGCTGCGGAGGACAAAAATAACAAATCGGATGAACAATATATATATGGGTGCTATAGCTGTATCTGAACCGATTTCGATCAAATTTGGCATACTTATTTTCAGGCCTAATTTAGTTGTATGTGCAAAATTCTATACAATTCGGTCTGATATTACACGTTTGGTGCACAATCAAATGTAAATCGGACGAAGTTATATATGGGAGCTATATCCAAATCTGAACCGATCTCGATAAAATTTAGCAAATGTATTTCTGAGCTGTATTTGATATATTTCCCAAAATGTTGTTGTTACAGAGTGCATATTACGGCTGCGGAGGACAAAAATAACAAATCGGATGAACAATATATATATGGGTGCTATAGCTGTATCTGAACCGATTTCGATCAAATTTGACATACCAACTTCTAGACTCAATTCGGTCGTAAGTGCCAAATTTCATCCCATTTGGGCAAATAGTAGACGTTTTGTGCACAATCAAAGCAAATCGGACGAAGATATATATGGGAGCTATGCCTAAATTTTGACCGATTATCTCCAATTTCAATAGGGTTCATCCTTGGGCCAAACAAATGATTTGTGCAAAATTCCATCTGGATAGGGCAATAAATGCGAACTGTACTTTGTTTACAAAAATACATGGACAGACGGACGGACGGGCATGCATAAATCGATTTAGAATGTGATTCTATGCAGATCATCAAAAGGAACTATGGGTCTATCTCGTTTCCTTTTTCCTGTTACAAACAAATGCACAAAGACTTAATACGCTGACCACCTTGTGGTGCAGGGTATAAAAAGTATATATATTCTTGATCAGCGTAAAATTCTAAGACGATATAGCCATCCGGCCGTCGGTCCCTCTGTTGTAACCACTCTATGCACAGTAAAAACGAATAAAGATGGGAAGCTAAAATTTTGCACAGCTCAGTCTTTTGTCGGCAGGCAGGTCAAGTTCGAAGATCTTGATATATCGATCCACCATCTTGTATAGCACCATATAACGGTATCCTCCGATTTTCGGTATTTTGACGATTGTAGCCAAATTTCTTAAATTAAATTATTTGAAAATCTACAGAAATAGTTCCTACTTAGTACTTTATTTCCTGAAAGAATATTGTCTATATAGCTCCACGATATCGTATATCCTCCACATAACGATACCTCCCGATATTCGGTATTTTGATTATTTTAGCTAAATTTTTCAATTGAATTCTGTAAAAATCCATAATAGAGATTCTTTCTAAACACTTTACCCCCTGGAAGAGAAATGTCTATATAAGACCACAATATCGTATAGCCTCCATATAACGATACCTCCCAATATTCGGTATTTTAATGATTCTAGAGACATTATTTACCGAAATTATTTCAAATTTCGTATTTGAAGTTCGTTATGAATACTACAGCCTACTACAAAAAATTATGTATGTAGGTCTACGTCTTTGTATAGCCTCCATATAACTATACCTCCAGATTTTCGGTATTTTAAAGATTCTAGAGGCATTATAGACCGAAATTGTTTCAAATTTCATATCTGAAGTTCGTAATGGGTGCTACAATCTATGACGAAAAATTACCGATGCAGGTTCACGTCTTCGTATAGACCCCATACAACGGTACCTCCCAATATTCGGTATTTTTGATTATTTCAGTGACATTATTTACCGTATTGGTTTTAAATTTTGTATTTGAAGTTCGTAATGAGTACTACAGCTTACCAGTAGATAGAATATGAGACCGGAAGTGGCAGGGTCAATAAAATTTTACGACTTTTTGCCTCGGTGCATTAACCCCCCCCCCCCCCCCCCCCCCCCCAAGCCATGTGTGTAAAGTTTTATGGCCATCATAAATTAGGTGTGCATTGATTTTTATTGGTTTTGCCTGTCCGTGTGGCGAAGTATGTCACCCTTTGCATTGTGTTATCTTCTATTTTGTATTGATTGTGGTCTATTTGAATTTGATGTGTGTCTCACCCTCATTCTTGGCACTTGTGTTTTTCCTCAAGATTGAATATGTCCGTCTGTGCGATCATGTGTGTTACACACAGTATTGTACTGATTATTGTTTGTATGTGCGGCAATGTTAACCTTTCCATTTGAATTTGATGTGTGTCTAACCCTGTCTTGACACTTGTGTTTTCCCCCACCCCCCTCAAGATTGAATGTGTTGTCAGTCTGTGCGATCATATGGGTTACACACAGTTGTGTATTGATTGTTGTTTGTATGTGTGGTAATGTTACCCTTCCCATAGTTTTCTTTTAGTTTAGTTATGATGCGTTTAGTTCAAATATGATGTGTCTATGTCGTGTGTTTGTCCCTAATTCTTCTCACTTGTGTTTTTCCTGAGGATTGAATGACCTTGGCGCCCTTTGTTTGCTGTTGCACATTTTGTTGCCTATATTAAGGCTTGGGCGTTGTTGTTGCATGAGTAAGAACACTTGTGCCCTTAGAAAGAAATTTGTCTAGAGTTGTTGTTTTTCCTAATTAGCGTAGACATATACCTACAGTCGGGCGTATGCGTTTGATCCCTACATTCAGCCATCATCATCACTTGAGGGTAATAAAAAAAATGTAATGAGACTCATATTTTGTTTTTTTTTTTTTTTGTTTTTGGTTTTTTATGTTTGGGTTTTTTATTTCACATTGGAAATGTTTGAACCGCTGTATGTGTGTGTGTGTGTGTGTGTGTATGTGTGTGTGTGTGTAATTGTGCGTTGTTTGGGTTTGAGCCAACCCTCACTTGGCATCATCCCACTTGTGCCACTTGTGGCACATATCAAAAAGTTATATAAAAAAGAAAAGAAAAAAAAAATTACTTGAAATTATTCGAAGTTACTACATTCAATCCATATGAGAAAACTGTTTGAATTTATGTTTGGTGACAAGATGTAACATTTTGAAAATTACAAGGGCAATCTGATCTTACGTGTACTTGTTGCATTTTGGAAGACCTAGGATGAAAAATGTTTTGAAAAATACATATGTATCTGTTAGTGGAGGTTTCTTAGGTTTTCTATAGAAATGGCCAGTGTTAATATAGGACTGAGTTTTTTAAAAAATAGGTTTAGTATAAAATAAGAAATTCAATCGCAAGCATCACCATCAAATTTTTCGAAATCAAAATGGCACAAAATATTTGCAAATTCTGCTCCGAAACGTTCACTGTTAAACGCGAATATTTGAGACACGTTAACAAGCATTGCAGCGGATGTGGACAGTTTTTTAGTAATACATATCAATTAAAATTTCATCAAAAGAATTATGGATGTCCACCTGTGCAAAATCAACCATCTAATAACTCAAGATTAGACAATATAGAACATGCAAACTGCAATAGTGTTACCCTACCATTGATGCGGAATCAATTTATAATTGACCAAATCACAGGCAATGATCATAACATTCCATCCCAACAAAGTGAAGGCGGAAACAAGTTCTGCAATGAGTGCCATAAAGCAGTGCGAAATATGTCCGCTCATCTTCGTAGCGATGAACATCGGCGTGTAATTCGCCAAATTTTTGGTGAAAATATCAATATTGTCAAGAACTCATTTGGCAAAAATATACTAACCTTCGAGTATATTAATGCAAAAAACATTTTGCTGCCAAATGAATTATTAAGCGATGCCAAAGAAACGATTGTCAGCTTGGTCGAGAAGAACTTTACGAGAAATACGCCTATAAAATTCAATATTGAGCTTATAGGAGAATATGTCAAGCCCACAAGTCAACGTGATGAACCATCAACATCAAATATGGTTTTAAATACAAGTCAAAATATGTTTTGCCATATGTCAAAAATGTCGTTGATAACGGAAGGTGACAATATAAGCCAATTATTCCACGATCACGCGAATCGTATAATTAATAAAATGTCTGAATTTCAAGAAAGAGATTCTGGCTGGGCTTTAGAGAAAATCGTAAAGCTGAATATAAATATATATAAAGCTAATTTAACTCGTGGCTCCCAGTTCTTGAAGACACCGCTCTCTTTATCAAAAAAGAATGCCTGTCTTAACATTAGAAATTACGATGAATTTTGCTTCAAATGGTGTATTGTGGCAGCTTTATCCGAACCAGCAGCAGCATGTGATAAGTCTAATCCGCAATCATATAATATTAATATAACCGAAGAGATTATATACTTGCCATCCGGGGAGATATTGAATTTTAGAGGACTTAGTTTCCCTATGGCGATAAAAAATATCAAGGATTTTGAGGCCAATAATGAAGATATTAGTATTAATGTCTTTGGCTATGATGGAAATCAGATAGTTGGACCCTACTATCTTACCCCAAAACGAAGGAATCGTCATATTAACTTGATGCTTCTTCATGAGGGCGACAAGTTCCACTACATATTGATCATGGATATGTCACGGTAAGTTAAAATAGCATAGTAATATTACTATTAAATATGATAAATAATGAATATATCTATTGCTTTCTAGGTTATTACGTTCGCAAATAACAGCACATAGAGGTAGATCAATCATTTGTGATGGCTGCATACAAAGTTTCACAACGGAAGCCGTATATGCAAAACATGAGAAGGAATGTGTTGGGGTCGTAACAGAGATGCCGAAAGAAGGAGAAAACATTATTCGGTTTAAAAACTACCACAAAAAGGAGAGAGTTCCATTTGTGATCTATGCGGATGCTGAATGTATTCTAGAGGATTGGAACCCGGAGAACCTCAACACAAACACAAACACAGTAACGGTAAAAAGGCACATTCCTTGTGCATTTAGTTATTATATTAAATGTAGTTTTAATGATAGTTTAAGTAAATTTTATATATATAGTGGCCCCAATGCTGCGAGAAACTTTTTAGAAAATCTTATAGGGGATTGTAAATTTATTTACAACACATATTTGTCAAAAACGGTACCAATGATTTCTTTGTCTCAGACAGAATTAGATGATTTTATTAGCAGTACTGTGTGTCACATTTGTGAGAAAGAGCTAGGTAATGACCGAGTTAAGGATCATTGTCATTTAACTGGAAAATATCGAGGAGCTGCACACAATGAATGTAATTTGAAATACCATGTGTCAAAATTTGTGCCGATATTCTTCCACAATTTTTCTTCTTATGATTGCCATTTGTTCTTCAAAGAATTAATTCACTTTGATGGAGAAATTAAAGTAATTCCATTAAATAAAGAATTATATGTTTCAATGTCATATTTCACTAAAATGAACAACGATTCAAACGAAATGGTCGATCATAATTCTTCGGTGAATTCGAAAAACAAATGGAGGAATAAATTTGAACTGAGGTTCTTGGACAGTTTTCGTTTTATGTCTTCCAGTTTGGATAGTTTGGCTAAAAATCTACCTAAAAACGCATTTCAAGCTGTTCGTACACAGTTTCCAAATGATGCTGATTTCAATCTGCTAACTAGGAAAGGAGTTTTCCCTTATGAATACGTGTCTTCATTGGACAAATTATATGAAAGAAAATTGCCTAACCGAAATGAATTTTACAACAGGTTGACTGACAGTGAGTGTTCGTTAGATGATTATAGACATGCGCAGAATGTATGGAGGCACTTTAAATGCCAAACTGTCAAGGATTATATGGAGTTGTATTTAACAGCAGATGTCTTACTGTTGGCTGATGTGTTCGAAAACTTTCGAAGTTTATGCCTCCGTCACCATAGACTTGATCCTTGTCAGTATTTCACAGTACCATCACTATCTTGGGATGCCATGTTGCTGTGCACGGGTGTTGAATTAGAGCTATTTACAGATATTAACATGTATAATTTCTGTAAAAATGGCATTAGAGGTGGACTTACACAATGTTCAAATAGACACTCGGTAGCCAATAGTAAATACACTGAAGACTATGACCCTAGTAAACCCGAGGTAAATATTTATTATTTAGACGTCAATAATTTATATGGTAAAGCAATGACACAATGTTTACCACAAAAAGATTTTAAGTTTTTAACTCAAGAAGAGTTGGAAATATTCAATGACGTCAGTAAAATATTAGCGATTCCAAATGATTCACCAACTGGTTATTTTTTTAATGTGGATTTAGAATATCCAAAAAATCTGCATGACAAACACAATGATTTACCCTTTTGTCCTGAATCCAAATGTGTCGGTGGCTGTAAGATCAAAAAGTTGATTGCAGATTTGAATGACAAAACGTCTTATACAATTGATTATAGAGTGCTTCAACAATGTATCCAGCATAATTTAATTCTTAAAAAAATTAATAGCTGTTTACAGTTTACGCAATCTAATTGGCTTGCAGCATACATAATGAAAAATAACAACCTCAGAGCACAAGCCACAGATGCTTTCGCAAAAAATTTTTATAAATTTATGAATAATTCTGTTTATGGCAAAACAATGGAAAATGTGGACAAAAGGAAAATCGTGGAAATAAGAAACCATTGGGAATCTTATGGGAAGCGCTGGGGTGCACGGGAATTTATTTCAAAACCAAATTTTCATAGTCTTACACACTTTTCAGATGAAATGGTGGCAATTCAAATGAACAAAGTGAGGGTGAAGTATGATAAACCGATATACCTTGGATTTTGTATTCTAGAGTTATCGAAATGGGTCATGTACGATTTCTTTTATGATTTTTTAAAAGTTAAGTTTGGAAACGACTTCATATTAAACTATATGGATACTGATTCATTCATACTAACGTTCACTAACCGCAACCTCTTTGCTGAACTATCACGAGAGGAAATACTGGCTAGATTTGATACATCAGATTTTTCACCATCCAATCCATATAATATACCTCTTCTTAATAAAAAAGTTATAGGAATGATGAAGGATGAGAACTGCGGAAAGACGGTATCGGAATTTGTAGGCCTAAGACCAAAAATGTACGCTATGAAAGTCCACAATAGTGAAGAGGTAAAGAAATCAAAGGGTGTTAAAAAATCTGTTATGAAGCAGTACACCATTGACACGTATAGGGATTGTCTGTATAATCGAATAAAATATTATAATAGTATGTATACATTTAGATCGAGGAAACATGAGATATACACAGACAATATAACTAAAGTGTGTCTCAGTTTCCAAGATGATAAAAGATTTATACGGGAAGATGGTGTAAGTACGTATGCTTGGGGCCATTATAAACTTAAAAATGATAACGAAGATGAGGTAGCCCTTTCAAATGAAGAGAATTCTGTGATCCCAATGGAACTTGATTTTCATACTGAAAATGCAAGCGACAATTCTATTTTTGAATTGATCGCAAATGTAAATAGTAATGACGTTATAGATTTAGAAAATATAAGTATTTCTAATTTTCCTATAGAACTAGATGTAGATATAAATAACATACCTCCTGTAAATACAATAGACATTCCTTTAGACGGGGATGACAAATCTATTTTTGAATTGTTGGGGGATTCAGATAGTGAATATACAAATTGTGAATCTCTTGATTTTATACAATTTTTAAATTTTAATGAAAATGACTTTGTAAATAAATAAAACAATCTGTATATATTTAATAAAACATTTATTGCTTAAAAATAAAAAAAAAATCAAACATTTAGTTTTATTTCACAAATATACTTAATATTAAGACATGGAAGTATAAATTACTTATACAGCTTTTCGAACAATTCCGGTTAAAGGTATGTACTCCACCAGGCGGTCATGAATGATTAGACAATATGATGAGGTGTTTTGAGGTATTGGGATATTGGTGGTAAATTCGATTTTTAAATCAATTGGTCCATTTTTCACAGCTTCATTTTGATTGCTTATATCAATAACGGTAATTGGATTATGTTTAAACGTAGTGTATGTTAGAAGCGGTTGTGGTTCCCTCATATAATATGTTTGTTGAAATTTGGCATACATGTCATAAAGTATTGCATAACGATTCTCTGAGAACTTAAGATTTAAATCATCATAAGGGTATGTCTCAGAATTCAAGTGTACTTTGATGTTCTCAAGATCACAGTGGATCAATTTGTTGTCTCTTTCAAACACTAAAGCAACATATCGCGGTCTTTCATGATTGGCAGACATTTTAACACTCCAATTATGTTTTAAACCACCAGAAAAAGTTGGATTAAAATAACAATCCCAACTACGAAACGCCAGCGGCAATGTTTTTCCTTCCTTTATAGTTTTCAGAAAACTAATTTTTCTATAATCAGACAAATGAATGTGTTGAACTTTCCACACAATGTTTGTGATTGTTAGTCGAATGTCTTCTTTCGAGTCAGTTGAATAACACACATTCATGTCATTAGCGCTCCGCAAGAGAATTAAATCATGCTTACTATTGCATATTACTTTGTTGAAGTCTTCAGCAAATCCCAGCAGACGATTCAAGGGTACACAAAAGTTAAAAGAATTAGTGGTTATATCACCATCTACGTTCCATCCTGCTTTACTCATAACATTACTTTCAAATGGATTTAAAGAAATCCAATTTTTAATTTTTGTTGACATTCCAAGATAGCGTGTACGATCAATTTCAACACCGTTTAGTTCGTAACGAATTTCGTCAAACATATACCCCACACAATTATTCCTCAGTCTAGCGTTTGGTGAAATTTCTCCATTTGCTTTTCTCAAATGCCCTTCAATGTACAAATAGCTCTCTGATGGTAATATGTACAAATCTTGGTTTTGAATGCTTATACGTATTTCATCATTGTTTTTAAATGATTGAACATAAGGAACATAGCTGTGATAATCCCGCTTTATGATATTCTCATCAGAGAATGGTCGTTCATTTATATTAAGTACTTCAGACATTGGGTTTTACTTTTAATTTAAGTAATTTTAAAAACTCTTTATTTTCCTTAGTTAGAAATGGTCTTGTCGGCTTGACAACTTTATGTTGAATGCTTTTAGGAGTTTGTTTATAATTGTATTTATTGTATATAATCATGATTGTCTTGGTCTTATATGAATTCGAAGTGTGATTTCCTCTCCCCGAAAGTTTATCAGTCGACCTTCTTGATCTAGTATTAATATTTCAAGACGACTGATTTCCTTGACGTTCAAAGGCAAATAAATGAGGTTCAATGGTCTTTCATCCAATTTATAGCCTGGAGGAACATCTAAAGAAAATTCGTGAAGAATATGTGCAGGTGAGTTGTTCATAAATGATCCAGTTACTATATTGCAGTGTATTTGAACAGCATTCACCTTCAAAATATTTACTGGAAGGTTAGATATGTGCTTTTTTCCAGGCTCTAAAACTTTGTCTGTGAAACCAAAGAGTTTTGATATAGATTTCTCCTTATTGAAATAAATAGGATCATGAGATGATGTAATTTCTATTTGTAATGTATTATTATTGGCTTTAATATCTATAGATCTATTTATGTACATAGATCTGTACACTGTTTCCAAAAAGTCTGCAATATCTTGCAATTCATATGATCCTATAGGTATTTCTATTGTATCATTTCCAATATGAAACAAGTTATTATCCTCATCCACATTAGGAATTGAGTTGTACGATTGAAAATCAATTAAACTACACTCGTAATCATTATCACCTAATTCTATAGGTGGTGAATAATTTGAGCATAAAATTGAATTTCTACCCGTCAAAGTAAACGTTCTTGACATTGCAAGATACTAAGTTGTAATAAACAGTACACAATCGATTCTCATACTTTTATATTTTATTGTTAAATATCATTACAAAACATCATTTTTATCTATCCAAGAATTATGCCGATTTGAGAAACCCAACCATTTCACATAAACTTTGTCATCCCTTGATTTTAGAATTTTCTCCACCAAATATGTGTTTGGATATTTTGTAGGCAAAACTTCTTCTCTATAAAAAAACATCCTTGTATTGGATTTCCTTCAAAATCTTCCAGCAGATATGTAGTGGGGTTGGTTATTTTTATCGTTCTTATTCTAAAAATTTCAGTTGTCCAGTTTGGAGTATAACCCTTTTCAAAATGATGTTTATATTTGCTGATGCGTACGTGATCACCGACATGAAGGCGTGGTTTTTTAAAAATTTTTATATGATTATAAACGGATTTCAGCAGTTTTTTCTCGTTTGAGGAATTAACTTGTATTGGAGCCATTTTTATCGTTCCGTGAGGGGTGCTATTATATTTGTCTAGTAAATCCCTATAGAGTTTGATCCATTGATAATTTCCATTATAACTAAACTCTTTCCACATCATTCCTTTTAGGGTTCTATTGAAACGTTCAATAATTGATGCTTTCAATACACTATATGTAGAATAATGATTTATTCTATATTTATGCATGAGTCCCCCCAAATGTTTTATTAAAAAATTCTTTCCCATCATCGGTTTGCAAATTTTTCGGAATTCGTCCTGCTTTCAGTATTTTTTCAAATGCCGTACAAACTTCAGTGGCATTTTTAGACTTGAGCGCTTCAGCCCACGCATATTTTGAAAAGGTATCTATAACTCTTAGCATAAACTTGTATCCCTTGTTTGCTTTAGAATAGTTGCCCATTTCAACTAAATCAGCTTGCCATAGGTCGTCAATCCCCTTTATAATAACTCTCCGCCTCTTAAATTTTTTTCTTGCCTGAGTGTGGAGTTCATTCACTAATTCCCGTTTTTCCATTTTATTCAGTGTAATATTTTACAGTGGAGTGAGTAAATGTGTTTTTCGATAAAATACCATAAAGTTCGTTTAACGAGTGTTTTAAACGCGATATTTCTTCTCTTATATCGGAGCACTCTTGAAATACGTTTTTCTTTAATATTTCTTGTAGGTTCTTGTTTTGCGAATGTACGTATGCTTGGTTGACCGCATCCGATCCTCCCGCCGGGGGAGCCAAGTTCTTAATCCTCTTATTCTGTATGTCCAAATTGTTATCTTCATCAATATTGATGCCCAGCACTCTCGAAACATTTCCCTTTAGTGTGGCTGAAGTATATTTTAGATGATAATGATGACCAAACTTATCCACAGTCATTGAATTTGTAATTCAGGTGATTAATAAATTATATTTGCCTCTCTCAGTTCCTCGATAATAGAAACAATCTCATTAGTATGATTATTATTGCCGGCTTGTTGTGATGCTAACAACAGCTTTAATCGTTCTATTAATTCATTAGGATCGTCCCAGTATATATAGTTCGGTTTACCGAGATTTACTTTCATTAGGCCTTTGCCGCTGTGAGTATCATCCATCAAGTGTTTAATAACACGTTTATATTTATATCCTCTGTTGGATTTGATTCGTTCATTATGCTTAAAGTTTACTTTATGTGCATTAGAGTCCAGCAAAATTTTTTTATATATTTCTAATTCTGACGCGTCATAATTTTTAGGTTTTTGATAAAATAGTAGTTCAAATAGACCCGGTGTAAATGCCCAATGTTGATTTCCAATAATTATTTTCTGATCATCAACTTTTAATGGTTTGTCCCCAAATTTCCATTCACCGTGAATATCTTTGTGTGGTCCATATACCGTATCCAATTTTTTGTTTTTATTTAAAAGAGAAAGGTCAACGGTATCATCATTATCTGTATAAAATGTGTCGTCTTTTGAATCCGACTCAACGGTTTCCTCCCATAAAATTTTAGGTTCTGGCTTAATATCATGTTTCAATTTGTTAACGGGTGTACTCATAGCAAAATAATCTTTATATGATTCAATATTTTCCTTCTTAGGTATTGGGGGATTTGATGCATTAACATTCGTTAGTTTTAATAGTTTATGTATTGGCTCAGTTATGGGTTTGAATGTATTGTTCAATTCGTTTGTTTTTAATTCCTCCCCCCTTTTAATGCTTCGTAATTTTCTTTTCAAGGCATTTCGGGACTTAACAAGGCGCTTTAACATTTCTTCTTCCATGGTTGTGATCATACTAATAGCCGTGATTATAATAGGGATTACTTAAATATATTTATGGTTGTATAAATGTGTGAAATCCCTTTCTATATCTTCCCGAGTTAATATCATCGTCTTTGCTAATTGTCAGAAATCCATATTTTTCCTTCCAGCATTCACGACATATTTCTTTAAATTTTTCAAAACTCATATCACTTCCAACATGATCATTGTATATATGTTTTAAATTTAAATCATCTTGTTTGAACATAATAATCATATTTGCATTATCACGTAGTAAATGTTTTGGAATCCTAGTATATGTCTGACATAAATAAAATGAATCGACATTTTTATGGCGACCCATACTGAAGTACGATTTAATATTATTTTGTTTATCACAAGCCACATCATCGAATATGATAATTGAATTTGGCCTTATATCTTCTGGTTGTACAACATCCTCATTATTATTGAAAGTAAACAATCGCATACCCTTTATAGATGACATAAGTTTCTTGAGATATTCGTATTTCGGTTGATATAGAGATTTAGAATATATATAAACATTTTGGAATTTCAAACCATTTGGACTTTCTATCAAGCTTAGCATAACATTAGTCTTTCCACAATTCGAAGGGCCAACTATTAAGGCTCTTATAGAATTTGGTAATAAAACGCTGTGTCTGGGGGATTTCTTTTGTACGAAATCCGCATTTCGCACTGGAAGTTTTGCTTGTTGTTCAACTAATCTCATTTCATAACTAATGAGTGATTTAATTGACAATGTCTATTTATCTTATTCTCTTGTTTACAGCAAGCTCAAAAAGTATAAAATGATTGTTTATAACAACAATAATGTTATTAGAAAGAGAACCGCTAAAGGAAGAGGACTTGTAAATAAATTAATTAATTCTTTACCAGTGGAACTTCATCTGCCGGGTTATCAATTCTGTGGCCCCGGAACTAAGCTCTTAAAACGATTAGAAAGGGGGGATAAAGGTGTTAACCCATTGGATGCTGCTTGCAGAGAACACGATATCGCTTATTCACAAAACGAAAATATTCATAAACGACACATTGCTGATCGTGAACTAGCCGAAAGAGCGTGGGAGCGAGTTAAAGCAAAAGATAGCAGCCTTGGTGAAAAAATTAACGCATATCTAGTCTCGAACATAATGAAAGCGAAAACAAAGTTTGGCATGGGTTTAAAAAATGAAAAACTTCAAAAAGCTACTGGTCAACAGATTTTTAATAAAGCACTCAAAAATGCGTCAATGAAACTTAAGAGTATAAAACCAACTGATATTGATGATGCTATAAAAATAGCAAGAAAAGAAATTCAAAAAACTTTTCGCGGAAGAAAGGCAAAGGTAGTTATACCACGAGTTATTAAGTTACCAAAAACTGGGGGATTTCTCCCCCTTATACCTATTCTAACAGGTCTAGGTGCTTTGGGTGCCCTAGCATCGGGTAGTTCAGCAATTGCTAATGCTGTTATGAATGCTAAAAATGCCAAACGACAGTTAGAGGAGCAAACCAGACATAACAAAACTATCGAAGCTATAGCTATGGGTAAGGGTTTGTATTTAAAACCCTACAAAAAAGGTTTTGGTATTTACTTGAATAATACATCAAAAAACTAATTAAGCAACTACCCAACGCACCACTTACTGACAAACAAATATATTCTTTTGGAAAAAAATATATACCACGCTTTAGAGGTGTATATATGCGCAACAGATTACCTAAGATGCCATATAAGAAAGAGTGTGGTATTATAAATATGGATAATGATAGTGGACCTGGCACGCATTGGGTAGCATATTATAAATATGACAACATCATTGAATATTATGATAGTTTTGGAAATCTCCAACCTCCGTTAGAAATTTTATATTATTTAGGTCCAAATATTACTTATAATTATAAAAGAGATCAACACTTTAACACATACAATTGTGGACACCTCTGTTTAAAGTTCTTAATAGAAAAAGCTTATAAATACAAAATTTAAAACATGAAATTGGTTAGTTCAATTTAATACTTCCATGAAGATGCAATCAGTTGATAGGTCGGATATTGCGATAGTGGATTTTCAGTTTTGTCATGGAAACCACAAGAGCATATTTATGAAGGAGCTGGCGTTCATTTGTGGTACTTCTATTGTGCCTAATCATTTTCTGTTTCGTCCGCCTTTTAATATAAAAGAACTTACTAACGAAGCCTGCAGAACAAATGTATACTGTAAGAACTTTGTAAACGGATTGGATTGGGAGGATGGAGATGTGGACTACAATGAGGTTGAGAGTGTCCTCATGCCATTGGATGAATATAAGTACATTTTTGTTGTTGGAAGAGACAAAAAACAATTTCTACAGAAATATCTCACTACTAACATAATAAATTTAGAAGACAAAATTAAGCTAAGAACATGTCGAAATTATTTTACTAACTGTTCAATACATTCAAGCTTTGTGTATAAATGTGCTATAAATAATTTATTTAAAATATTTGTATTTATTGAGCAAAATTGGAACAAAAACATGGACTTAATATATGATGAAATCAATAAAGAATAATAATAAAAAAAAAATATATATATATATATATATTTTTTTATTTTTTAAATATTTTATTTATAGAATTGAAGGTTATAAATGTATATAATATAATGAATATTGGTGAAAAAGGATTCACTAATGTACGACTACAAACATCTAATCCCAATTCTGGAAGTAGTACATCTAAAGTTTTAGGTGCTGCGGGAATATTGTTTGTAACACATCTTCTTAATAAAGGACAGCTGCAAGAATTTCTCAAATGTTCAGATACCGGGCAATCGGTCTGTTTCCAACGATGAATATACACTTCACAAAAATAACATTTTGTTACATCGCCTACTCCAGTGTAAAATAGTCCCACTGCTGCCATGGTTTTGGGATCTGGATAGGATAGTGGCCAATTTGAAAATGTTTTCAGACGTTCAGTTTCCTTATTTAGTTGGGGGTACATCTTTCTGCTAGGAGTTCCACTCACAAACTGTGAAGTGTAAATGAAAAACCGAGTTGATTTTATTAAATAATACATTATTTATTTCTGCATTTTCTCTCACACAACAATAACATTTTCGTTTTATATTTAAATATATCTTATGTTATTCCCACCATGGATCATTTTCATCTAAATCCCACAATGATTGTCCTTCAGTTATGTGTATATAATCATCTCCATTGACTTCATTCTCTGTAAGTATATGATTTTCATTCCTTGTGGGTATTTCATTTCTAGGGAATTCCTCTTCTATTGGTATCATCAAACTATAAAAAGCCTCGAATTGAGAAGCCTTCATCATAAGATATTCATCAATTTCCGGATCATCCCATCCTGCATCCTTTTCCAAGCATTTGCTACCCAAATTTTTTGATGCCATATTCTTCACGCTTGTTCTTTCCTCGACTGAATAACTTCTAACAATGATATTTAGTCTTATATTCTATAGATGCCAACATTTTCATGTAGAAAAAAAAAAAAAAAAAAAAAAACACAAAAATTTCATTTCAAATATAAATTTATTTTTATTTATTTATATTTTTGTTGTTCTATTTACTAAGCTAAATATGGTTGATAAAAGAAATTAGATTTTTTTTGCTTCAATTCCAATTTGTATAATGTGTTATCTCTCTCGCCTCCCATTGTTGATTTTGATATGGTATATCCGCCGCATCCCAATTCCTTGACGTCTTCTTCTCGTAGTGCTAAGAACCTAGATGGCAGGTAAAGTATAGCATCATCCAGTTTAAGCACAATTCTTTCACCATATTTGGTTTGGGTTCTGTATGCTCCACTGATAACGTAATCCCTGTTTTGATCCATCTCCTTTATTGTGATAATCCTTTTGTGGTTGTAGGAGTTGAATAAATTTACAAGGTTTACGCTCGACATTATTTCTATTAGGCTTTATTTCACACTGTTTTCTTTAGCAACATAGCCCTCCTATTTATATGAAAAACTTGTTTTTTTTTTTTTTTTCACCCATACCATCCCACCAAATGAAGAACACAATGTAATTTATTTTTATTATTATGTATTTCTATTTTTGAAGAACACAATGTATTAAATCTACAAAATTCTTATTAATATAATACTCAAAATCATGAAGAACACTGTATTGAGGTGGGCATACTACGATCGATGAGGTAACCACTGCTCGTTCCGGCAGACCCTCTCGTATTCTGTTATGCTCGTTTTCTGTTATTTCAGTGATCGTGGTTTCGCCATCGTCTCCAATCTCATCATCATCCAGGATTGTGGACTGGGTTTCCTCCTCATAATGAGTTCTCCAACACCTCTTCCATTTCCACATTCTCCTCATCCTTTTTTTCCTTGACGGAACATAGGACTATATCGCCTTCTGTATCCTCATAGAAGTTATTGACATCCACATCTTCCGAAAGTTTTTCGCTGAACGCAAAGGACATTTTTGTTCTTAAGATGCTGTCTTCGTAAAGGATTTTTTAAAACTGAGTATATTTCTCAAGATTTACTCCGCTTTAAATACCAATATATTGTTTACATTAAAAATCCTTTCGAATAAAGAAATACACAACTATCTAATGCATAACATAGTTTAGGATTTATCTCGATGTTTCAATGCAAAAGGAATCATATTTACAAAGCGTTGAATTAGTTTAATACATCCTTTTTCTAAAATATTTAAATGCAACAACTACTGGGAAAAGAAATGGTATTCCCTTTACGTTGTCCCCTTAACATAAACACACCAATATTTTCTCATTTGATCCTCAAGAGATAATATTAGACAAACATATCATATTAGGAAACATCGAGAGCAAAATATGTTTTACAACACTAGTTCTGTAGTGATGGGTCAACCGCATTTGTGAGGGACCTGTCAAAATTATTTCAAATACATTTTTTATAACTCTTTTGATATGTGCCACAAGTGCCACAAGTGGGATGATGCCAAGTGAGGGTTGGCTCGAAAAAAAAAAACCCAAACAACGCACAATTACACACACACACACACACACACACACACACACACACACATACAGCGGTTCAAACATTTCCAATGTGAAATAAAAAACCCAAACATAAAAAACCAAAAACAAAAAAAAAAAAACAAAATATGAGTCTCATTACATTTTTTTTATTACCCTCAAGTGATGATGATGGCTGAATGTAGGGATCAAACGCATACGCCCGACTGTAGGTATATGTCTACGCTAATTAGGAAAAACAACAACTCTAGACAAATTTCTTTCTAAGGGCACAAGTGTTCTTACTCATGCAACAACAACGCCCAAGCCTTAATATAGGCAACAAAATGTGCAACAGCAAACAAAGGGCGCCAAGGTCATTCAATCCTCAGGAAAAACACAAGTGAGAAGAATTAGGGACAAACACACGACATAGACACATCATATTTGAACTAAACGCATCATAACTAAACTAAAAGAAAACTATGGGAAGGGTAACATTACCACACATACAAACAACAATCAATACACAACTGTGTGTAACCCATATGATCGCAGAGACTGACAACACATTCAATCTTGAGGGGGGTGGGGGAAAACACAAGTGTCAAGACAGGGTTAGACACACATCAAATTCAAATGGAAAGGTTAACATTGCCGCACATACAAACAATAATCAGTACAATACTGTGTGTAACACACATGATCGCACAGACGGACATATTCAATCTTGAGGAAAAACACAAGTGCCAAGAATGAGGGTGAGACACACATCAAATTCAAATAGACCACAATCAATACAAAATAGAAGATAACACAATGCAAAGGGTGACATACTTCGCCACACGGACAGGCAAAACCAATAAAAATCAATGCACACCTAATTTATGATGGCCATAAAACTTTACACACATGGCTTGGGGGGGGGGGGGGGGGGGGGGGGGTTAATGCACCGAAGCAAAAAGTCGTAAAATTTTATTGACCCTGCCACTTCCGGTCTCATATTCTACCTACTCTTACCACAAAAAATTATGTATGTAGGTCTACGTCTTCGTATAGCCTCCATGTAACTATACCTCCAGATTTTCGGTATTTTAAAGATTCTAGAGGTATTATACACCGGAATTGTTTTAGATTTCGTATTTGAAGTTCGTACTGGGTACTAAAACCTGTGACGAAAATTAACGATGCATGTCCACGTCTTGGTATAGCCCCCATACAACGGTACCTCCCAATATTCGGTATTTTAATGATAACCTGAATTATTTGATTATGGGATATACCAAGTCTGAATGGAATCGGATATTAATTTCACATTTTATGAGCTTCAAGGATATTCAAAATTTTGCCCCTTTGGGTAGATACCAAAATTACCTATACAGGGTTGCCCATATTCGACGGACCCATCTGGCAACGCCATAACTTGTGACAGAGATGTCACATCGCTTAATGACATACCGCGTTTGAAGCGTCAGTCCAAGCAGATTTTTACCATGAACCAATGCACGCCACGCGAGCCCCCTGAAATAGTTGAAATTTACATTCAACAGAAGAAGTGAATTGTGAAAACAACGTGCTTTTAAAACATTAAAAAATGTGAGAAGTGCGCCTTCTAAGAACACCATTAAGCGTTTATACGAAAAATTTTCGACTGGTAAGGCTCTTTCTAATCCGAAGAGGCCATATAAAAGTCGACCAAGGCGATCGGCCGAGAATATCGCTGCCGTACGAGCCAGTGTTGAGAGGTCCCCAAGAACATCCCAAAAACGCCATTCTCAGCAGTTGGGCATGGCTCGGTCCACTTTACAACGGATTATTCGCATTGATTTGCATTTGTTCCCGTACAAAATTCAATTGAGGCAAAGAATGTTGTCTGCGGACAAGCCTTGTCGATTGGAATGGGCCCAAAGGTCCGTCGAATATGGCAACCCTGTACATTCCATCTTACAGCAGTTCTTGTGTTTGTAGAAATAATGGGATGTGTGAAATACGAAGAGAACTTGATGCTTATTTTGGATTTAAAAATCGTTTTGATTATTCAAACCTATGACCCTTTGTGGGGGAGGTACCAGAAGGAATGGTCCGATCTGAACCTTCTTTATAACAGATTTTGTATTGATAGAAACATTGAGATGTGATGTGTGTTATGGCTGAGGTCATAAAAATCCATTATTTTTGTTAGAGAGGACATTGGAAAATATTCTGAAGATATTCGCGATTTATATCGGGATCGGGAAGTCTTTGAAAATTTAAAATCTTGTTAAAATCTATCTATCCTGTACTTGATTTTACAAAATACACTTTTCTAGGAAACCAAATTTTTCCTCAGTAAGTCCTTGAATAAATTTACAATTTTTTGGTCCAGAAATTAAAAAAATCACAAATGTTGGCCAGGTATTTCCCGATTTTTTTTTTAGAGAATCGAGAATTCTTAGAGAAGGAAGTTCTTTATATATCCAAGATTTCATGCTTGAAAGACCTTGAAAAAGTATTCGTATCGTGTGAAAATATTTTTAATAAATAGAAATAGAATGTTAATCCAAATTTCAAAATTCTAGCTCTATCGGTCCATCACAAATTCCAGTTTTTACTAAATTTAATACTATTTAGTACCCATAGGTACAAATTTTCATAAAAACCTGCATCATACAGTTCAATCGAAATTTTATTTTCGAATTTCAGGATTCAAAGGTACGAATTTCCAAAACTACCAACATTTCTCAGTCCTGGAATGAAATAGTATTTTTATTTCTAAATATCAGAATTCCAGCTCTATCGTTTCATCCAAATCGAAATTGTACCACATTATGTACCATTTAGTACTTTTCGTGAACATAAGTACAAATTTCGAAAACTCGCTTCATACCCCAATCCTACACTTCGCCAGTAATGTTAATTTCCAACTATACCGGTTCTCCCAAAAAATGAAATTGTACCAAATTTAGTACCATTTAGTACACAAAGGTACGAATTTGCCAAAACCACCTACATTTCTCAGTCCTAGAATGCAATAGTATTCTTATTTCTAAGTATCAGAATTCCAGCTCCATCGGTTCATCCAAATCGAAATTGTACCAAATTTAGTACAATTTAGTACTTTTCGTGCACATAAGTACAACTTTCGAAAACTTCCTCCATCTCTCAATTCAACACCCCGCAAGAAATGTTAATTTCAGAATTCCAACACTACTGGTTCTTCCAAAAATTGAAATTGTACTAAATTTAGTACCATTTAGTACACAAAGGTACGAATTTCCAAAAGTACCTACATTCCTCAGTCCTTGAACGCAATAGTATTTTTATTTCTAAATATCAGAATTCCACCTCTATTGGTTCATCCAAATCGAAATTGTACCAAATTTAGTACCAAATTTTAGTACTTTTCGTGCACATAACTACAAATTTCGAAAACTACCTCCATTCCTCAGTCCTAGGATGCAATAGTATTCTATTTTCCAAATTTCAGGATTCCAAGTCTATTGGTTCTCTCAAAATCGAAATTTTACCACATTTTAGTACAATTTAGTACTTTTCGTGCACAAAAGTTCAAATTTCGAAAACTTCCTCCATACACCAATCCTACACTCCGCCAGTAATGTTAATTTTGAATTTTAGGATTCTAGCTTCTTCTGTTCCTCCAAAATCAAATTGTACGAAATTTTAGTACCGTTTAGTACTTTTCGTATGCATGTGTACACACTTCCAAAACTACCTCCTTTCATTGACTCTTCTCCTCAGTATTGATTCCCTTTCCAGATTTCAAGTTTTTAGCCCTAACCGTTCACATGATACGACATGATACCAAATATAGTACATTTTAGTACTTTTCGTACACTTATGGTGCGAATTTCCAAAAATTCTTTGGTACATCTACCTGCCACTCCATAAGTGATTCTCATTCCAAATTTAAGTTTTTCCTTTACTCCTTCCTCAAATACAAAGGGTACTTTATTTAGTACCTTTCTATACTTTTCGTACCGTTCTAGTACGAATTTTCCAAAACCCAGCCTTATCTGACCCCTTTGGTCCAAGAGTGACATTTACCCAAAATTTCAAAATTTCCGTATTGTCTGGGCATTGACGAATCGTTAAATCAGTCAGTCAGTCACCACCCCCTTCAAATCATTAAAGAAAATTCCATTTAATTATTTTTTTGTTAATTATTTTTCATACTTTATTGAAACTTGTATTGTTTGTTTTTGTTTTTATTTTTGTAATTACAATTTTCATTTGTTTTCGTTTTATTTGTATCATTTCTGTTTGTTGTTGTTGCTGTAATTAAATAATTTATTATTATTTTTTTATTATTATAAATATTTAATTTGATTTTGTTGTTGTTACCATTCTTTGTTTTGCAATGGTTGTTTATCTTTTGTTGTTGATTATTTTCTTTCAATAAATAATAAACCATTTATTTTTTAGAATTTTTTTATTATTAATTTTTGTTTTTTTAAAATGCATTTTTCTCATAATTATTGTTTTATTGTATTGCTGTTGTTTTTTTTACGTTCTTTTTTTATAAATAAATTTTCCATTTTCCGTTTTTGTTTTTCACAATAAAATTGGTATAAAAATGTGTTTATTTTTTTTTTGTTCTTTTTTTTGTTTTTGTTTTTGGTTTTGTGTCTATGTGGATGTTAGGTTATGTTGCTGTTATCTTTTGTTCTTTGTTGTATTTATTATTACGTTTTTTTGTTTTGTTTTTGTATTTGTATGTGCATTTTGTTTTGTTGCTGTTGTTTTGGTATTCGTTTGCCGTTTTTTTTTTTGCTCTTCAATATTTTTTTTAATTTTTTCTCTCGATTTTGATTTTGTGGGGAAAGTTTTGCTTTTCTTTATTTGAAAGGTAAATATGATTACAAAATGTTTAATTTTTTGTTGCTGTTGTTGCAGTTTGTTAATTTTTCCTTTGGTTTTGTATTATCTTATATTTAATTATTTTATAGTTCTCTCTTCTATATTTATATAAATACTTAAAAATTAAAAATATATTTATATTTAAATTATACACAAAAAATACAATTCACAACTACTTTTGGTAATTCTTCCTTCTCTTCATCATTACAACGTCTACTACTTCCTCTCTTCTTCTTCGCCACATTTTTCTGATTTTGTATTTGTAACTCTCTCTTAATTTTTTTATATATATTTTTAAAATTATGTCTTTTTAATTTTTTTCTGTTAAATTTATTTTTTCACATTTATTTTTTTTTTGTTTAATACTTTTTCTTCCTAATTATGTTGTTTTTGTTGCTGTGTCTTGATGAATTTTTCTAAGTTTTTTCTTTTCGTAATTTGTGTGTGTGTTTTTTTTCGTTTTGTTACAAAACTCTGTTTTCGTTTCAAAATGAAGTATTTTTTAATTAAAAAATTATTAATTAAAAATATCGTATACATTTCTTAAGGGTGGCCCAATGTTGGGCAAAGTAAATAAATTAATTTTTGTTTTTTGTTAATGTGTTGGGGAAGGGGATGGTCAATATTAATTGTTTTTTAAAAAAATGAATTTTAAAATTTATGGAAAACATGTAATATATTGAAATTAGTAATTAATAATAAAATATTAAAGTTTTATGTGACGTTGAATAAGTGGAGCCATTTCCTCCATTAAAAAAGAATTGCTTGACATTTTCTCCCATATTTAAAGCATACTTCCAGGCGCAGCTTTATTTCACACAAGCTTCTGAAATCGGGCGAAAAAGTACCACGAGGCTTAATTTTAGGGTATCGGTGTCAAAGAAAAAATTATTCTCCATCAAATTTTACTAGGGGTCACGGGGCAAGCTATAGCTGTAGCTGTAATGAATACCTATAAAATATCAGTAGCAATTTAAGAAAGACAATATTATTGATAAATTTTCACTGTCCATTCCCGACTCTTTTGATAAAGTTTAAAAATGACCCGACTACGACTGAATGATTCGACTACGAGTTATCCATATATTTAATATATACCATCGGAATGCCACCCTGAATTTTGGGATTTAAAGCACACGTTTTTATAGAGGCCATTAGTGTCGTTTTTTGGGTACGCTTCAAAATTTCCCCCAAAAAATAATTTGACGACTTTGTTATCAAAGGACAATGTGTTCTCCACCAAATTTTAGTATAGGTCTGCGACCACAAGATGTCCATATATATAATATATACCACCGTAATGCCACTCTGAATCTTGGAATATAAAATACACGTTTTTGCAGAGGCCATTAGCGTTGTTTTTTGATAACGCCTTAAAATGTCCCCCAAGGCTTGAGTTTAGGGCTTTGTTGTCAAAGAAAAAAGTGTTTGCCATCAAATTTTTTTAGATTTTCGACCACGAGTTATCCATATATTTAATTTATGCCATTGTAATGCCGACCTGAATTTTGGTATTTAAAACTTAAATTTATGTAAAGGTCATCAGTGTTGTTCTTTGATAACGCCTTAAAATGTGCCCCAAGACTTAATTTGAGGACTTTGTTATTAAAGGAAAAAGTGTTCTCCACAAAATTTTACTATAGGACTTCGACCAAAAGATGTCCATATATATGATATATACTATCGGAATGCCACCTTGAATTTTGGAATTCTTAACAAAAGATTTTGTAGAAACCAATAGTGCCTTTTTTTGATAACGCTTCAAAATGTCCCCCAAAACTTAATTTGAGGACTTTGTAACCAAAGGAAAAAGTGTTCTCCACCAAATTTTACTATCGGTCTTCAACTATGAGTTATCCATATATTTAATACATACCAGCGTAATGCCACTCCGAATTTTGGAGTTCTAAACAAAAGATTTTGTAGAGATCAACAGTGTCGTTTTTTGATTCCGCTTTAAAATGTCCCCCGAGACTTAATTTGAGAGCTTTGTTATCAAAGGAAAATATTTCTCCATGAAATTTTACTAGAGGTCTTCGACCAAGAGATCTCCATATATATAATACATATCATCGTAATGTTACTCTGAATTTTAGAATTTAAAACATACATTGACATACGTTTTGGTAGAGTTAATTAGTGCCGTTTTTGATATGGCTTCAAAATATCCCCGAAGGCTTCAGTTTATAAGGATGGTGTGAAAGAAAAATATATTCTCCACAAAATTTCGTTATAGGTCTCCGACTACGAGAAGACGGCATACATTATACATCCCAATGAAATTTCAATATCAATTTGGTCATCAATAATATAAAAAACTTCAAAGACCATCAGGAGCGTTCTTTTGATATTGGGCCAAAATCTCCCACTAAACGGCCTCTAACGGGAATGATGCCAGTGACAAAAATATTCTCCATTAAATTCTACTATAAGTCACTGACGACAAGAAATCGATATATATTATATATATCCGTGAAATTGCCGTATGAATTTTGTGAGTAAACAAATAATTATTTTCAGAGCCTCTAGCGACTTTTTTTGATTTCTTGCCAAAATGTCCCACAAGAATACACATTATGAGTTTCTTGTGAAAGGAAAAAGTGTTCTCCATAAAATTTTACTATAAGTCACCGACCACAAGAAATCGGTATATATAATAAATTACCGAAAAATTTCAGTATACATTTTGGTATTTTAAAATTAATTATATTCAGAGCATTCTCGAGACTTTTTGTGATTTCGACCCAAAATGTCCCACAAGACGACACATTAAGGGTTTCATATCAAAAGAAAAAATATTCTCTATTAAATTTCACTATAAGTCACCGACCACAAGAAATTGGTATATATTATATATATCCAAGAAATTGCTCTATGAATTTTGGCATTTAAAAAATAATTATTTTGGGAGACCTCCAGTGACTTTTTTGATTTCGACCCAAAATGTCCCACAAGCCTAAATATTAGGAGTTTTATGTCAAAGGTAAAAATATTCTCCATCAAATTTCACTATAAATTACTGAGTACAAGAAATCGGTATATATAATAAGTATCCGAGAAATGCCATTATAAATGTTAGTATTTTAAAAACAATTATTTTCAGAGCCCTCGAGCGACTTTTTTTGATTTTGGGCCAAAATGTCCCACAAGACTGCATTTTAGGAGTTCCATACCAAAGGAAAAACGATTTTCCATCAAATTTCACTATAAGTTGCCGAATACAAGAAATCCGTATATATAATATATGGCAATGAAATGCCTATATCAAATAGGGCAATAATTTAAATTTCAAAATAATTGTTTTCCCCTTCCCCAACAATTTTTTGTTCTGCTTTTCCAAATCTTTTACTTTTTCTTTTTTTCTGTTTCTGTTCTTTCTCTTTTTTCGCAAATTCCTATACCAATTCTTCAATCGTTAGTTATTTTCACTTATTTTTTTTTGTTTCTAACACATTTCATGAGAGACCAACAAACTGCTACGGCTTATAAACCTAAATATATATATTAGCATAAAACTTAATGTACAAATTTATATTTATATTATTTATATAATAATATATATATAGAATATAAACATTTATTAAATTTATGTTTTGTAAAGATTTCGTTTTTTTGTTATTATTTTATAAATATATTTATTTTTTGTTTTGTTAAAAAACATCTTGTCTTTCAAATTACGTATATTCGTTACAAAAAGGATTTTTTTTTCGAAGAAATCCTTTTCAGGGTGAGTTTTTTTGTTGTTGTTGTTTTTTTTTGTTAAGCTTTTAATTTTTATCAGTTACTTAATCTGTTTTTTGTTCTTTTTGGGGATAAATAAAATATATTACTACAAGTTGTTACAAAAAAATATACATACATTAAGCCTAAGGTACATTGATATAGGAGGAAAGTAATAACTTAATTAAAAAACAATAAAGTTCATGTATGAAAAAATAATAAATAAAAATAAATATATATATAAATAAAATATAAACATAAATATAAATAATAAAAAATATAAGTATTAAAAAATTATAAAATATATATAAAATATTTAAAAATTAAAATTTGATAAATAAAAACAATAAAAAATTAAAAAAAAAATAATAAAAATATATATTTTATTATTTACTATTTATTATTTTATAAATTTTAAAAAATGAAGAACTGCAAAAAAATATGAAACATAAAATTAAAAAAAATATAACTGTAATAATAATATTATATTATTTTATGTTTAAATAAAATGCTTAAACATAAAAAAAAACAAAACAATATTTTTATTAAATATTATAATTTTTTTGATTATTTTTATTACTATTTTTTAATTTATAAAAAATAATAAAAATATGCAAAAATATAAAACATAAAAATAATTAAAAAATATATTGTTGTAATATAACAATAATTTTTTATTAGTTTTACGTTTTATATTTTTGCATATTTTTTTTATTAAATATGATAAATAAAAACAATAAAAAATATTAATGTAATAAAAATATATATTTATATTTATTTTATTATTTATTTTTTTTTTAATTATAAAAAATAATAAAAAATTGCAAAAAATATAAAAGTTTTTTCTTGTAATAATATTTTTTTTATTATTTTTATGTTTAAATAAAATACCTAAACATAAAAATAAGAAAAAAATATTTTTATTGAAAATTCTAAAAAATATAAATAATAAAAAATATAAATATTAAAAAGTTAAAAAAAAACTGTAAAATATATATCAAATATTTAAAAAGTAAAATGTGATAAATAAAAACAATAAAATATAAAATTATAAATATATATTTTTTCTATTTATTATTTTTATAAATTTTTCAAAAAAAAAAAAAAAAAAAATAATAAGTATGTAAAAAATATAAAACATAAAAATAATGAAAAAATATACCTTTAATAATAATATTTTTTATTATTTTTATGTTTAAATAAAATACCTAGACATAAAAATAACAAAAAATATTTTTGTTAAATAAAAATATAAATAATAAAAACTATAAATATTAAAAAATATAAAATATATATAAAAAATGAAAAAATATGATAAACAATAAAAAAATTAAAAGATTAAAAATAATGTAATAAAAATATATTTTTTACTATTTAATATTTTTATAAATTATAAAAAATAACAAAAAAATTGCAAAAGAAAAAATGTACTTGTAATATAATAATAATATTTTTTTATAATTTTTATGTTTTATTGAATATAAAAATAACAAAAAAATATTTTTATTAAATATTAATTTTTTTATTATTATTATTTTATTAAAATTATAATTAAAAAAATAAAAAGTAAATTAATAATTTAAAAAAAATCAAAAGCCACTAATAAAAAATATGGGACTAATAAAGAATAAAAAAAATGTAAAATATTAAATTAAAAAATTTTTTTTGTTTGTTTTTTTTTTTTTTTTTTTAAATTGTTAGCTAGGCTTATAATACAATTTATATTTTCATTGTTTGGTTACGGCCCAAAAACTACTTTACCATTTCAAAACTCCCGAGCCCAGCTCTTGGTTAGATTGTTTATGTTGTTGTTCTTGGTTTTTCTTTAAACTCTGATTTTGCTGAGGTAAAGTAAAAAGGGCCGTGAGAATTTTTTTTTTTTTTTTTTGTAAAAATCTATGGACATTTTGTAATTTTGCTAAGGTTTCATAGGATTCACATATGGAGGGTAAATAAAATTGTGTTTTTTATCAAAACAATCGCATAAAAGGAAAATTTGTATTAATTTGTAAATAAAAACTGATTGATTTTTGGGAAAAATTTATATTATATAATTTTTTAATTCAATAAACAATAAAAATAAAAAGAAATATTACAACCAGGGTCGGTAACGAAAATGTTTTAATTTCTCAAAAAAATTGAAAAAAAAATATATAAAAAAAATAAAAATATAGTAATTTATTTTAGAGACATAACCTCAGTGACAAAAATATTCTACATGAAATTTCACTGGAAATCCTTAAGCAAAGAATATCTGTATATGTGATGTATATTATGAAAAAACTAGTATCAATTTGGGTCTATAAACCTATAGGCTTTTTGAAGTGATAAAAATGGTACAATTTCAATTTTGGTCAAATAAACCGCTAATTAATCATTTTAGGCGATTGATGTCAAAGAGAAGTATGTTCTCCATTAAATTTCACCATGAGTCGCCGAGTATAGAAAATCTGTAGCTATAATATATATCAATAGAATTGTGCTATCAATTAGGGCATTTTAATGGAGATATTTTTTGGACATTTTACTTCATTTTTCAAAATTTACCAATTTATACGAAAATTCTTCGTTTTACTGATTTGTTGTCAATGGACTAAATATTTTCCATCTAATTTTACTATGAGTCTCTGAATACATGGAAACTGTAGATAAAATATATATCTATGAAATATCAAAAACAATTTGAGTATAAGTCAAAGAATGCACTTTTTTGGGTTAAATTTGGTATATTTTCAATTGTGGTAAAATATTTCGGTAACCTTTCATTTTAGGGGATTTATGTTAATGAAGAAAATATTCTCCATCCAATTTTACTATAAGTCTCCGAAGACAAAAAATAGATAGAAAGAGTATATATTAGTGAAATGACAGTAAAAATAAGGGGGATTTTTTGGTTAAATATTTTTGGATTTTTTCGACTTATTTTATAAATTTACCAAAATTACACTCAAAACTTTGTTTTTTGGAAAAGATGTCAATGGAAAAAATATTGTGCATTGAATTTCATTATTGGTATCCACACACGAGAAATCCGCATATATAATATTTATGAATCAAATTACGGTATTAAAAAGGACTTTTAAAATTTAGCATTTTCTTGGGTTAAATTTGGTACATTTTCAAATTCGGCCAAATTTTGTGACAACTCTTCATTTTAGGGGATATAAGTCAAAGAATTAAATATTCTCCATCCCATTTTACTATAAGTCGCTGAATACAAGAAATCTGTAGAAAAAGTATATATCAATGAAATGACAATAAAAATAAAGGGGATTTTTTGGTTAAATATTTTTGGGAATTTTTCGACCTATTTTATAAATTGGTCGGAATTGCGCTCAAAACTTCGTTTTTTGGACATGATGCCAATGGAAGAAATATTTTGCAATGAATTTCACTATGAGTCGTCTCACAAGAGATATCGGAATATATAATATATATCAATGAAATTACGGTATTAATAAAGACTTTTGAAATTTAGCAGTTTTCGACCCTTTTTATAAATTGGCCAAAATTGCCCTCAAAACTTCATTTTTTGGACAACATGTCAATGGGAAGAATATTCTGCATTCAATTTTAATATAAGTCTTCTCAGAAGAAAAATCGGTATATAATATATATATATCGAAGATATTACAATATTAAAAAGAACTTTTAAAATTTTGTGTTTTCTTTGGGTAAATTTGGTACATTTTCACATTCGGCCAAATTTTGTGACAACTCTTCATTATAGGGGATTGCTATCAATGGAGGATATATTATCCATGTAATTTCACTACAAGTCTCTGAAGATATGAAATCCGTAGATAAATTATTTATCGATAAAATTATAGTAAAAATATGGGGGTTTGAAGTTAAAATATTTTTTGGATGTTTTCGACCTATTTCCTAAATTGGGTCATATTGTTATCAAAACTTCATTTTTTGGACAAAATGTCAATGGGAGAAATATTCTGCATTGAATTTTACTATAAGTCTCCTCAGAAGAAAAATCGGTATATAATATATATATATCGAAGATATTACAATATTAAAAAGAACTTTTAAAATTTTGTGTTTTCTTGGGGTAAATTTGGTACATTTTGACATTCGGCCAAATTTTGTGACAACTCATAATTTAATGGGATATATGCCAATAAAGGAAATATTCTCCATCCAATTCTATCATAAGTCTCTGAAGAAATGAATTATGTAGATATATTATTTATCGATATAATTACGGCAAAACTATGAGCGTTTCAAGTTAAAATATTTTTGGTATTTTTTTCGATCTATTTCATAAATTGGGTCGAACTGGTATCAAAACTTTGTTTTTTGGGCAAGATGTCAATGGAGGAAATATTCTGCATTGAATTTCACTATGGGTTGCCATACACGAGAAATCGACATATATAATATATATCAATCAAATTACCACTTTTAAAATGACTTTTAAAAAAGTTTGCATTTTTTTGGGTGAATTTGGTACATTTTCCAAGATTGGTCAAATTTTCGGTAACTCTTCATTTTAGAGCATTGATGTCAATGGAGAAAATATTCTTCATCAAATATAAGTACATGTTTCTGAACAAAACAAATCTGTATATTTGGTATATATCAAGAAATTCACGCTAGAAACTAGGGAGTTTTTTAAGTAGCATAATTTTGGGAGTCTTTCGGCCTTTTCCATAAATTGGTCCAAATTGGCACCAAACCCTAATTTTTGCGGCATGTTGTCGATGAAAAAAATATTATGCACAAAATTTCAGTATAAGTCACCACACAAGAGAAATCGGTATATATAATATATATCAATGAAATTGCGGTATTAAAACGGATTTTTGAAATTGTGCATTTTCTGGGGGATTTTTTGGTATTGGTCACATTTTTCGATAACTCTTCATTTTAGGGCATTGATGCTAATGGAGAAAATATTCTTCATCAAATTTTAGTATATGTCTCCGAGCAAAAGAAATCTGTAGATATAGTATGCTTCAATGAAATTCCATGTAAAATTGAAGGGTTTTTAAGTCGTAATATTTTTTGGGATTTTTCGACCATTTTTTAATAATTGGACCAAATTGTTACCAAAACTTGAATTTTTGGCCTTGATACCAATGGAAGAAATATTCTGCATTAAATTTTAGCATAAGTGTCCTCCCAAGAGAAATCTGGATATATAACATATTTCAATGAAATTTGTGGGTTTTTAAAGGCGTCACATTTTAGGGGTTTAATTTGACCTTTTTTACAATTCGTCCCAAAACCCGATAAAAACTTTATTTTAGAGACTCGATGTCAATGAAAAAAATCTTCCTCATCAAATTTCACTATGGGTCTCCACACAAACGAAAGATGTAACTCTAAAAAATATTAAGGAAATAATACTACTAAGAAAAAAATCCTTGGGAGAAAAAAAATCAACTAAAACTCATTTTCGAACCAAAAAATTAAAATAAAATAACCAACCAAAATGGAAAAAAATAAATAAAACAAAAATCATATGTTTTTTTAATAATTTTTTTCTTAATAAAAAAATCAGTTTTTATTGCAATTTCGTTTTCGTGTTGTTTTTGTTTGTTTAGGATTATAAATTCATGGAGTTGTTTCTCAATAATAATTATAAGAATAATAATAATAATTATAGGATTAAAAGGTTTCGTGTTTGTTTGTTTGTTTTCACATAAGTTATAGTTATAAATATTTATACGTATATAATAGAGAATAAATTTTTATATAATAATAATTAAAAATAAAAATTGAAGGAATACAACTTTTTACAATACGAATCAATGAATGATGAGTGGGGGTGAGATATTTAGAGAGACAGAGGGGGAGAGAGAAACAAAAATGTAATTCAAAAATTAAAACAAATTTTTAAAAAAATAATACAAAAATTTAAAAACAAAAAAATATATATTTTTAGTTGAGCTTAAATGCTGTTCTTTAGGTTAGGGGGGTTTTTTAATTTTTTTTTTCGTATAAATAAATTTATTTTATATTTATTTATATATTTATTTATTTTTTTTTTGGAAAAAATGCATTCATATAAGACTTTTTGGATTGTTTCTTATTTTTGTTTGTTTCTTTTTTTCTTCGTTTAATACATTATTTTTTTATTATTAATTTTAAATTATAATTAATTATAAATTAATATTTACAATTTGTTAGTTTTATCTTAATCATATAATCTTTTTTTTTAATTTTTAAATTAGTTTATTTTTAATTATTATTATTTTTTTCTTCTTCTTTGTATAGTTTATGTTTTTGGGGGGAGGATTTTATCTTAATTTTAATTTTGTTTTTTTTTTTCATCTAAAAAATATGAAATATTTTACAATTTTGTTTTTTTGATATTTATTCGATTTTTTTTGTTTTGTTTAGTGTTGGAAAATTGGGTGGGGTAAGGGTTCCTTATGGGCACAAGGGTTGTTGAAGTTCCATGACTTGTTCTCAATTGCTAAACATTTTGACTTGGACCGGAACTTCAGCCCTGGCCATTTTCTTGTTGTTATTGTGGTTTTTACATTATGGCTTTTGCATTTGGCAGTGGCAGTTTTGTGGTTTACCCTTTTAATTTTTGTTTGCTCTATTATTTGTAGATTTTTTATTATTTTATTTTTTTTTTATAAATTTAAGTCAGTCTATTTTTAAGAAAGAAAAAATATATATTTTTTTTTCAACAAAAAAAGGAAAGTAGTTGTTTATTTTGAATAAACATTTTGTTAAGAGGAAATAATAATAAAATATTGTGCTTTACGTTCATTGTTTCTTTCTTTAATTCTTTTCTTTTCGTCTACATAACCTCACTATTTCAACCTAACCTCAAACTTGCCAGAGTAAGTAAGTATGAGAGAGAGAGAGGCTCTTGGCTCTTCTTAAAATGTATTGTATGGAAAAAATGTGGACTAGATCTTTATGTAAATAGTTTAAAATAGCTTTTGTTGTTGTTTTTAATATTATTTTTAAATATTTTTTTAATAAAAAATCATTTTCTTTTAATAAAAAATTATTTTCTTTAATAAAATTATGTTTTTTAATAAAAAAAATAATATATTTCTAATAAAAAATAATATTTTTTTTAATAACATTACGTTTTTTTTTAATAAAAAATAAGATTTTTTAATAAAAAAGAATATTTTTTTAAATAAAAAAAAACATTTTTTAAAAAGAAACTATATGTTTTTAATAAAAAATATTTTTTTAATAAAAAATTATTTTTTTAATAAAAAATTACTTTATTTAATAAAAAATTATTTGCTTTAATAAAAAAATTACTTTTTTTTAAAAAAAATTATTTTCTTTAATAAAATTATGTTTTTTTAATAAAAAATAATATTTTTTATATTAAAAAATAATATTTTTTCAATAAAAAATATTTTTTAAACAAATGTATCTTTTAGAATAATTATTTTAAAAGCATTAACAATTATTTTTAATTAAAAAAGTTAATAAAAAAATATTTTTTTAAATTTAATAAAGAAAAGATTTTTAAAATAATTTATTTTTTTGTAGTTTTATAAAAAATAATTTTAAATAAAAATGACATGAGCTTTTTTTATACATATTTAATAAAATAAATATTTTTAATTATAATTTTTTAATTATTATTATTAAAAAATATATATATATATATTTAAAAAATATATTTTATTGAATAAGTATAAAATTAGCACATGTCATTTTACATTGAAAAATATTTTTTACAAAACAAAGAATATAATTTACTATAAAAATATTTTCTTTATTAGATTTAAAAAAAAATATTTTTTTATTAAAAACAATTTTTAATGTTTTTTAAGAATTTTATTTTTATTAATGTTTTGAAGGGATATTTTCTTTTTATTAAATATTTTTGTGAAAAAATACTTTATTTTTATTTAATAAAAGTTAACTAATTTTTTAATAAACTTTTAATAAAATAAAATTTTATTATTACTAAAATATTATATTATGTTACTAAAAATATTTTTTTTAGATTTTAAAAAATATATATTTTTTAAAATATTTTTTTTAATTGTGAGTCAAATACTAACATATTTTTGGTATTTGAAAAAAATATTATTAAAAAATACATATTTTTTAAATTCAAAAAAAAAAATACATTTTTTTAATTAAACAAAATAATAAAATAATACATTATTTTAGTAATAAAAGTATTTAATATTATTTAAAAATATATTAAAAAATATTTGTTAGTTTATTTTCATTAAGTAAATATAAAGTATTTTTCCACAAAAAAAAAATATATTTTTAAAAAATGTTTCTATCAAAATAATCTTTTAAAATATTTTTTTATTAAAAAAAATATTATTTATTTAAATAATATATTTTATTAAATAAGTATAAATAATAAATTTTTAAAAAACAAATTATTTTCTCAATAAAAAAATTATATAAGAATTAAAATTTAAAAATTAATTTTAAAAAAATTGATAAAAACGTTTTTTTAATTTTTTTTTTGTGAAAAAAACTGTTTTATACATATATTATTCATTGCCTCATGTCATTTTTTATTTGAAATTGTTTTTTATTTTTTTATTTTTTTATTTTTTCACAAAAAAAATAAAATATGTTTTTATCAAAATATTTTAAACAATTTTATAAAAAATAATTTTTATATAATTTTTTTTAAATAATTTGTTAAAATATTAAATAAAGAAAATCATTTTTATATAATTTTTTTATGAAACAAATAATTTTTTATTTAAAATATATTATTTTTAAAAAATAATTTTATATTAAAAAAATTATATTTTATTAAAAAAAATATTTTTTTTATTACAAAAAAATAATTTATTATTAAAAAATATTTTTAACAACAACAAAAATAATTTTTTATTAAAAAAAATATTTTTGTATTATTTTCATTATTCAGTGTTTATGTTATATATTTTTTTAAAAAACTTTATAAACTACTTTACTAGAATTTAATATGGCGGCTGAATTCTTTTCTTTATACACAAGAAAAAAACAAAAAATAATATTTTTTTTTTTCGAAAAAAACCTAACAACAAGTTTTTCCAATCAATTGTTAACCCGTCCATTTTTTTTTCAAAAATTTTCCATTTTTTTCACTTCTGAGATTTACAATTGACTAAAACTACTTGTGGATACCCAGTGGTTTGTATCTGGCCGTACCATTAACTATATAGGACCATAATCGCTTAATGCCTGGCCCGGATGTTGGTTACCAGGCCCGCCTGGTAGTGAGACCACCACAGAGACGGCCCTGGAATCCACCATGCCAGGACCGTTATTGCCATTGCCCCCATTGCCATAGACATTACCTGGAGTATTCATACCACCACCGCCGCCATTGCCACCATTTCCCCCTCCCCCACCACCACTTCCATGCATTAAACTGCCAGGAGGAGCCCCAACACCGTGCATGCCACTGCCGCCAACCGTACTATTGCCTGCCGTGCTCATCAGAGTACCATGCCCACCCAGCACGCTGCCGCCGCCAATTGTACTGCCGCCGCCGCCGCCACCACCGCCCATCGTTGAAGCTCCGCCTGACTCTCCATGTCATACATGGCTGGCGGCAGGCTGTTTCAAGACATGATGGTGCAAATGGTGGTGGCTGGTGGAGGCCACCGAGGCTCCGCCCGCCTGCGTGTATGGGGTTGCCAGCAGTGATCCGGCAGCAGATCCTACTGGCATACCCATGCCAGAGCCGGCATAGGGATGTGGTATGGGTGGCCGTTGTTTGATGAGCGCCTGATTGGCGCCGGTGCGATCCGGCTGGCCAAACAGACGTCTCCAGAAACGACGCCAACTTTCCAATGTCTTGCCAGACCATATCCATACGCCGGATGTTATGCCCACCGCCAAGGCCATGAAGTATTTCAGCATCAGCACCGAGTAGAGGGGTTTCTTGCCGGGGCCCTTGATCTGGGCACAGGGACAGGCCAGTGACTTGATCCAGTCCTCGAAGTAGGCCGCCTCGTAGAGATAACAGCCGATGACAATTGTGGCCGGTACGGTGTACAGCACCGAGAAGATGCCAATGCGTATCATAAGCTTTTCCAGTTTATCGGCCTTGACGCCGGCTCCCACGCCGCCTTGCTGCTTGATGACGGAGCGTATGCGGAAGAGCGAAACAAAGCCGGCCATAAGGAAGGTGGTGCCAATGACCAGATAGACAAACAGAGGAGCCAGCACAAAGGTCTTCAAATGATCGGGATTCAAGTTGCCCACATAGCAGATACCCAGTATGGGATCACCATCCACGGCCGACAGCAGGAGGACTGCCACAGATTGCACTGTGGGTATCAGCCAGGCAGCCAAATGGAAATACTGCGAATGTTTGGTAATGGCCTCATTGCCCCATTTCAGACCGGCCGCCAGGAACCAGGTAAAACTCAAGATGACCCACCATATCGACGAAGCCATGCCAAAGAAATAGGTCATCAAAAACACCAGTGTACACGAATGCGGTCCCGTCGAACTCTCCTTCAGCAGTCGCCCGTCGCAGGCAATCTCCTCATTCTGCAGGAAATTCTTGGACAAATAACCCACCGAGACCATGAAGTAACAGGCGGAGAGGAACACAATCGGCCGCTCGGGATACTTAAATCTTTCGGTGTCGATGATGAACGTGGTCAGGGTCATTAGGGTGCTGCAGAAGCACAGGCCCGACCACAGGGTTATCCATATGCCGGCGAACTCCTTTTCGTCGTTTGTGAAGAACGGGCCCTTGCACGGAATGGCGCAGTTTTGAACGTTGGCGATTCTTGACACAGTCGAGTTCATGTACCACGGGTAGTGCATGGTGGGTGGTTGCATCATTTGGGCTTCCTTCCCCAGGAGGATGAGTGGTGGGCGACATGAGCATGTGCATTCCTTTGCGTTTGTTTTTTCTCCTAGGGAGCTTTGGCAGTTTTTTGAATTTTTTCCTTTGCATTTTTGGGAGCCGGAGGAGCCAGACGAGCCGGATTGTTTGCGTTTGCCGCCGCCGCCCGAAGAGGAGCCGCCGCTGGAGCCGGAGGCACTGTCACCACGGCCGGAACCACTCGAGGAGCTGCCTGAGCCACCACTGCCACCCGAAGAACTGGAGTCGGTGTAGGATGGCTGTTCCATGCAGAGATTTTCCGGGTCACCATAGAACGGCAGTCGTTCGCAGGCCATGCGTTCGGGCCACTCAAAGCTGTACTGGTGCATAATGGGGGCACATCCTGCCCGGGCGCGTTCACACACCGAACGACATACGGGCAACGGTTTGTGATAGTCCTCCAAACAAATTGGCGTGTACATGGAACAGAGGAAAAATTTCAAATCGGCCGAGCAGCGTATCTCCACCAGAGGCCAAAATTGATGGACCTCCAGACCGGCCTCATCCTGGGTCTCGTGATTCATTTCGTTGGGAAAAGAGGTCATGTTGTAGCCAATACCCCGGCACATGGGTATGGTGATTTCTTCACAACGTGAATTGGGATCCTTGGGTATGGCGGGCAGGCCGAAACCGGGGGCAGGACTTACTTCCATGGAGTGCATGCCGCCCATGTTGCCGCCACCGACTCCACCAACACCGCCAACGCCGCCGCCATTATCGGCCATGTGTTGCAGGCCATCGGCATAAACGCTGGTCGCCGCCGTCACCGCCAACAGGACGAGGAGATAGATTGTGGGGAGAGCGGAAAGGCATTGCCGCCTTCTGCTGCAGAGATTTCTTAGGCCAGCCATAGCTGTTAGAACAGGTGTGGCTGATGACATTTTATTTTTGTTGTAGAATTTTTTTTTTGATTTGTTGTTGTTGGTGTTTTTTTCAAATTAGGGGGCCACCTACCACCCTGTGCTGTTTTTGTTGTGGCTTTTTTTGTTTTGGAGTTTAGCTTCCTGTCTCTTGGGGTTTCCTTTTTTTCTTGATAAGGATTTTATTTTGTGAAGAGAGAATCCTTGAGAGAGTTTTCAAAATAGACTTCTAGAGAGCGAGAGAGAGAGCGTATCTAGGCTGAAGAATGTGTGTTTTGGTTTTCCTTAACTCAGCGTCAAATGTGGAGATTTCGAAATTTAAAAAACATCTGCAAAGAGAGAATGGGAAAAAATGGAAAAATTAATAAAAATTGGAAATATTTGGACGATTTTTAATTTTTAAAAATATTTTAAACAAGAAAAGGTGAAAATTAAAAAAAAATAATTAAAAATCTAAATATTTTTTTTTAATTTTTAAAAATATTTTAAACCAGAGAAAGGTAAAAATTAAAAAAAATAATAATTAAAAAATTTAAATATTTGTAAGTTTTTTTTTTTTTTAATTTTTAAAAATATTTTATTTTTTTTACATTCGATATTTTCAATTTTCGTTGTTTTTTAGAGAAGAAAGAAATTCGAATTTCGATTTTTTTAAAACAGTTGTTTTTTTTTTTTTCATTTTTTCAACTCCCTTTTGCGGAAGTTTAAATGAAAACCCAGCAGATTATGAAATTAGAGCTAAAAAAAGACACTTGTATCGGCTTTTTTAAAGGTTGAGTTTAAGTTTTTTTTTAATTTTTAAAAATATTTTAAACCAGAAAAAGGTAAAAATTAAAAAAAAATAATAATTAAAAAATTTAAGTATTTGTAAGTTTTTTTTTAATTTTTAAAAATATTTTTTTTTGACATTCGACATTTTCAATTTTCGTTGTTTTTTAGAGAAGAAAGAAATTCGAATTTCGATTTTTTTAAAACAGTTGTTTTTTTTTCATTTTTTCAACTCCCTTTTGCGGAGGTTTAAATGAAAATCCAGCAGATTGTGAAAGTAGAGCTAAAAAAAGACACTTGTATCGGCTTTTTGAAGGATGAAGATATATTTCGCAATATTTAAAATAACGCTCCAACATTTTATAGAGAATCAGAATCATTGGTACAGAAAATGGGTCATATCGATACACTTTTTGGAATAGTCTCCTTATAAGGATAACTCTGATTTGAAGTATTTTTTAAATTCACTTTTTTTCAAAATATTTTTTAAAAATTTAATTCATTTTTTTTTAAATATTTTGTTTTTCATTTTTTTTATTATTTTAATTCACTTGCACTCAAAATCTATTTTTATTTATTTTTAAATTCTTTCTTCAAATTATTTTTTTCTCCAAATGTCACTTCATTTTATATTTTTTTTTTTCAAAATATTTTTCCATTTTTTTTAATTCATATTTCTTTAAAAAAATATTTTATTTGTCATTTTTTTACTATTTTAATTCACTTGCATTTAAGTCTATTTTTATTTTTTTTAAATAAAATAAAATTTTTGGAATGCTCCCTTAAATTATTTTTTTTTTCCAAATGTCACTTCAATTTTCTTATTTTTTATATTTAAATTTATTAATTTTCCAATAAATAGTTAACATAATTTTAATATTTTAAAATATTTTTTTTGAGAATTAATTATTAAATTATTTTTTCCAAATGCCTGTTCAATTTTCTTATTTTTTTATATTTAAAATTATTAATTTTCCAATAAATAGTTGCCATAATTTTATTATTTTAAAACCCTCACAAAAAAATCTTTTTTTAGTAAAAATATATTTTTTTTTTGTTTGTAATATTTTTTTATTTGTAATTTTTTCTATTCTCTCGCTAAAATATTTGTTTTTCAAAATTCATTTTTTATAACTCTTTCATTAAATTATTTTTCATTCCAATATCATCTCAATTTTTTTTCAATAATATTAATATTTTTTTATTTATATTTTGTTATATTCTCTCGCTAAAATATTTTTTTAAATTCATATTTTTTATAATTCTTTCATTAAATTATTTTTCATCCCAATATGATCTCAATTTTATTATTATTATTATTTTTTTTTTCAATAAACAGTTGTCATATTTTTATTATTTTGAAACACTTAAAATAAAATATTTTTGTTTTCATATTTAGTTTTTTTTCATATAGGTTTTTTTCAGAAAATCAGAAATGGAATTCTATTTACTTTTATTTTGTCTTATTCTCTCTCTCTTAAATATATTTTTTCAATTCACTCTCCACAATATTTTTTCCAATATTTAAAATTTCCATTAAGTTTTTGTTTATTATCCACAGACACTGCTTTGTTAATTTTTTGGCCATTTATTTATATTTTATCTATTTTTCTCTTCCAGAATTATTTTCTAATTCTCTCTCCACAACATTTTTTATATTTTAAATTTGTATTAAATTGTATTATTTATTTTCCACAAAAATTACATTTTTTTTCGTTCAATTCCAACCTTCAAAACTCCACAGGAATCAGGACGTAAAACTACGTTCTTTGGCGGCAACAAACACAACATTTGTTACAACAATTTGTTACTGGGTTTTCGTTTTGTTTCACGGCAAAGAAGAGTTCTTCCAAACCATTTGAGATTTAACAACCAACTGTTTGCTCAGAGGCACAGCAATGATACCCAAACCCTCGATGCACACAATTCGGGAGAGACACAAAGTGAAAGTATTTACGGGGAAAGAGAGAGAGAGGGAGAGAAAGAAAGTCTTGAGTCACTCACTAACAAATTTCCATCCCCTTTCCCAAACAACAAGAACCAAAAACAAAATTAATACAACAACAACAAAACATCACTAAGACCATTATTGTTGGTGTTGTTGTTGTTACTGTCTGTCATCCTGTAATACCCACACACATACTTAAACACACACACTCACATTTACCCCAATCTAAATATTTATTTATTTTGTCTATGAACAAACGACCAAACGCTTTACGCCAACCGTTATATTTGTGTCCCAACGTCTCTAATAACATTAGGCGACACTGGACTTTGGTTCACACACAACACAAAACAAATACAGTTGCCGTTTAATGCAATGAGAGTGCAAAAAAGGTAGTTAGAGAGAGAGGAAGTAAGGGGAAAGGCTAGAAGGAGAGCCAAACACAACAGCATCTCAATAAAATAACATCAATCAAAATCAGTGATTTTTATTAAATTTGACAGACATAAACGGCTGTTTTGCTACTAGAGATGAGGCTCAATGGCTGTGGCTGGCTGCCTGCCTGGTTGGACATGAACATTGTCTTTGCACTTAATGGCAAATGGCCGTGACTAAGTGAGTGGCGAGAGTAAGTGGTGTGAGTGAGTAGGACACCACCATCAAAATAATGATGCATTATGAGAAATTAAAGTTAAATAAAATGGAGCAGCAGCATCCCAGCCATAGTTTCGTTTTTTTTTTTGGAATTTTTTTGAAGGTGGCTGGAAGATGAATTTCTGGCTGACACTGGCAGAATTGTCATTGGTGCTGACAGTTTTGTGTTGTTCTGTGAATTGATGTAAAGTGTAGATGAAATAACCCTAAAAATTAATTAAAATCAATTGAATTGCTCTTTTGTTGTTGGCTCCCCCCCCAAACCAAGACACTTGGTTATTTGGCGTCTGGATACTGTGTTGTGTTTTTTTTTTGTTTGTCCCCTTGATTACTTCCTTAATTACTTGACACTTGACACTTGTTGTTGTTTTTGTTATTGTTATTATTCTGTTGATATGATGATTTGAGAACGTGACAGATTTTTAAGTGCCATATTTTTATTAAAACATTTTATCAAGTGATTTTAATTAAGAGCCAAGAGCCGGCTTGCCGGGATTTAAGGTAATGTTGATCGAAAGTGCCAAAGATAATTGAAATGGAAAAAGGAATTAAGTTTAAAGTTAAGTATTTAAGTAAAGTGATGTCTTGCATCGTGGCGCCCAATTATTGGAAAGGGAAAAAACGACTGAAGGATTTATTAATATTTGAAATAAAATATTTTCTGAATGGAAATCTGCTTTTACATTGGGCGCCAAGAAGGAAAATTTGTGAGGAAAAACTAAATTTCTATCAAAAAAAAAAAAAAAAAAAAAAAAAAAAATATATATATATATCCATACTTTCATGGAAAAATTGTGACCCTTTGTGAATGAGTTTCGTATCTTTTAGCGTTTTATTTTTCAAAATCTTGAATGCTATGTGGGAGAGGTACCAGAAGAAATGGTCCGATCTCTACCATCTTTACAACAGATCTTATGTTGTTAGAAATATTGAGATATGCCAAGTATGAATGAAATCCGATTTTAGTTTCGTGTTTTATGAGCTTCATGAATACTTAAAATTTTGATCCTTTGTGGGGGAGATACCAGAAGGAGTCGACCGATACATCCCATCTTCACGGCAGTTCTTGTGTTAGTAGAAATAATGGAATGTGTAAAATATGAAGAGAATCGGATGCTTATTTCGGATTTTATGATCGTTTTTTGTTATTCAAAACGTTGGCTCTTTGTGGAAGAGGTACCAGAAGGAATGGTCCGATCTCTACCATTTTTGTAACAGATGTTGTTTTGATAGAAATATTGAGATGTACCAAGTCTGAATGGAATCGGATGTTATTTTCGTGTTTTATAAGCTCCAGGGATATTTAAAATCTTGAACCTTTGCAGAGGAGGCACCAGAAGGAGTGTTCCGATCTTTATCATCTTTACAACAGATCTTATGTTGATAGAAATATTGAGATATGCCAAGTTTGAATGGAATCTGATGTTAATTTCGCGTTTTATGAACTTCATGGATATTCTAATTTTTGACCCTTTGTGGGGTAGTTACCAGAAGGAATGGACTGATATATTCCATCTTCACACCATACCTTGGGTTAATAAAAATATTGAGATCTGTGAAATTTGAAGACAACCGGATGCTTATTTCGAATTTTATAATCGTTTTGGTTATTCAAAACTTTAACCCTTTGTGGGGGAGGTACCCGTAGAAATGGTCCGATATCTATCATCTTTATAACAGATCTTGTGTTGATGGAGATATTGAGATGTACCAACTTTGAATGGAATCGGATGCAAATTTCGTGTTTTATAAACTTCATGGATATTCAAAATGTTGACCCTTTGTGGTGTAGGTACCAGAAGGAGTGGACCGATATATACCATCTTCACAGCAGATCTTAAGTTAATAAAAATATTGCGATTTGTGTAATTTGAAGACAATCGACCAGTTACATCACATTTTATAAGAGTTATAATTATTCTAAATTTTGACCCTTTGTGGGGGAGGTACCAGAAGGAATGGTCCGATCTCTACCATCTTTATAACAGATTTTGTGTTAATGGAGATATTGAGATGTACCAAGTCTGAATGGAGTCGGAAGATAATTTCGTGTTTTATGAGCTCCATGGATATTCAAAATGTTGACCCTTTGTGGGGTAGGTACCAGAAGGAGTGGACCGATATATTCCATCTTCACACCAGACCTTGGGTTAATAAAAATATTGGGATCTGCTTAGTTTGGAGACAATTGGAATTTTGCATCGCATTTTATAAAAGTTATAAATATTCAAAATTTTGACCCTTTGTGGGGAAGGTAACTGATGGAGTGGACCGACATTGTCCATTTTCGCACCTGACCTAGCACTGATGCAAATATTAGGATTTGCAAAGGTGGAGCAAAATCGGGCTAGCCCTTCACATTCTGTGCAGCAAAAAATTTTCTTTGAAAATTTTGATGTTTTGTGTGGGAGGTACCAGAAGGATTGGACCGATATTGCCCATCTCTGAAGTCGATCTAAGTTTGATAATAATATTACGATGTACCAAGTTTGGAACAAATTGGATACTTCCTTCTAGAGTTATCGTGTGTATCATCCAGCCAGACATAGATGGACGGACGGACATTGCTAGATCGACTCCAAATGCCCTGCAACGGATTTGGTCCAACGAGACCTAGGTTCTAAAATCGTTATTTCATTGAGACACGTTTTGGCGGTATCAAATGATTTATAGCCTCCGTAGCCATATGGCTGAGGGTAAAAAAAATTTTTGCCCCTTGCTCTTACATTGGGCGCCAAAAATGGGAAAATTTTACTAAAAAACTAATTTTCTCTCAAACATTAAAATGTATTTTCATATTTTTTTTCATTGGGCGACAAGTCTACATTTTCAATGAATTGGATTTGGGTTTTTTTTTGTTAAATTTTCCTAAACAAAGGGAAATATGGCGTCAAATTTGGTAGTTGGGTGTTTTATGTTGGGCGCCAAAATTTGATAATTTTCAGATCCTAACTCTCTCTCTCTCTAAAATAAAATATTACTCTCCATTGTTTTCTAATTGGGTGCCCCTTAAAATTTGCCTTTTTTTATTGTTTTTATTATTTTTTTTAATATTTGCAACAATCCTCCTCTCTCTTTCCCTCTCTCCCTATCTCTACTTAACCACAACACCTGTTTTTTTTTTCTTTTTATTATTTTTACACATCTCTACATACCTCCAGTGGTGAACAGCAAAAATCCAGTGATCTTAATTTTTATAATTTAGTTTATATTAATTTCAGATATTAAATTACCTGAACATGTAATGTCATTTGCAAAACAACACTCACACACACACACCAGCAACAACAACCTGGCCTCTTCACTCAAGCATATGAGTGATACCTTGCTCCTCTCTCTCAGTCGTTCTCTGACAAAACCATTTTTGTGTTGTTATTGTTGTTTCTTTTTTCTGTTACATTCAGATTATCATTCGAATGGAAAAACATGGTATTTGAGTAAAAACCTGAACCAGAAACCGCATATGACAGTTCCATGTAGATGATATGAGGAGGACAAAGTCAATTCACAATGCATCCAAAAAAAAAAAAAAAAAAAAAAACAGTTGTTGTTGTTGTCTTCTACTACCACCAGTGCTTTGATTTTGTTGTTATAGACATTTGCAACAAAAAAAAAAAAAAAAAATACGAAATAAATTCAAAACCGCATCTTCTCATAAAAGTATTACACACAGTAGCCCAGAAAATTTAAAACCACAAAATAGACGTTAGATTTTATTTTGAAAGCCATCAGCAGGTCCATAACACATATACACACACACATATATATATATATATATATATATATATATATATATATATATATATATATATATATATATATATATATATATATATATATATATATATATATATATATATATATATATATATATATATATATATATATATATATATATATATATATATACCAACATTTGACATTGATATAAATAAATAGAAAATTTTATATAAATAAATGACAGTTTTGAAAAAAAATTGTGACATCAGAATTTACAGTTTTTAGGAAGCTATGGGAAATGGTTGTAGAGAGAGAAAGCGAGAGAGAGAGAGAGAGAGAGAGGAAATAATACTGAAAACCTGCTCAGAAAGGAATCATTTGAGGCATTGTTTCGTTAGTAGATGGTACTTGAAAATTTGATCTGCAAAAGAGAAATATTTTTCAAAGTGGCGCCCAAGAAAGTGTTAGTCCAAAGACCAAGGAATGTCGTTTCATGTCAAAGAAGTTGTAAATTTTTAAGACTTTTTGGTCTACAAACTAAAACAAAGACGAAATTCCAGAGAAATATTTTTAAAGGTGGCGCCCAAGGAAGGGCTCGTCCCAAGACCAAGCGAATCGATGTCGTTTCATGACCAAGAAGTTGTAAATTTTTTAAGACTTCTTGGACGCCAAACTAAAATAAAAACTAAATTCCAGAGAAATATTTTTAAAAGTGGCACCCAAGGATGGGTGCGTCCCAAGACGAGTGAATCGATGTCATTTCATGACCAAAAAGTTATAGATTTTTTTCAAACTTCTTGGACGCCAAACTAAAATAAAAACGAAATTCCAGAGAAATATTTTTAAAAGTGGCGCCCAAGGAAGTTTGCGTCCCAAGACCAAGCGAATCGATGTCGTTTCATGACCAAGAAGTTGTAGATTTTTTCCGACTTATTGGACGCCAAACTAAAACAAAAATGAATATCCAGAGAAATATTTTTAGAGTTGGTGCCCAAGGAAGGGCGCGCTCAAAGGCGAGTGAATCGATGTCATTTCTAACCAAAAAGTTGTAATTTTTTTCAGACTTCTTGGACGCCAAACTAAAATAAAAACGAAATCGCAGAGAAATATTTTTACAGGTGGCGCCCAAGGAAGGGTGCGTCCCAAGACAAGCGAATCGATGTCATTTTATGATCAAGAAGATGTCATTTTTTCAGACTCCTTGGACTAAAAAAACCCAAATCCTTTGAAAAATGCCAGCCTAAAGAAAACTATTTGAAAGTGGCGCCCAACGGAAACATTTCATATTTCATTAGAAAACTATTTTTGAAAATATGCAACAGAGAAATATTTTTAAGGGTGGCGCCCAAGGAAGGACTCGATGACTTAAGCCATTCAAAAACATTCTTTTATGTTTTCTCCCCTTTAGTCTTTTCGATCTAAGCTGCGCAATACAAAAAATAGAGAATATGCTTTTGGAACTAGAGTTGCCATATTTTTGTTGGTTGTATCTTCCCTTTCGATTTTATTGAAATTGTTTAAGGGTTTCATGGATATGCGATTTCTAAGATATTTTGAAATTAAAATTTCAGAATTTTTGCCACAATTTCTTGGAAGAAAATCGGCCCTTAGAGTTGCCATATTCTTGTTGGTTGTAAATGCCATTCGCCATTTTATTGAAATTGTTTAAAAGTTTCATGGAAATGCAATTTCTAGACTATTTTTGAAAATTCAAAATTTCTGATTTCTTCCCACAATTTTTTGGAAGAAAATTTGGCCCTTAGAGTTGCCATATTTTTGTTGATTGTAAATGTCAAACGATTTTATTGAAATTGCTATGAGGGTTTCAAGGAAATTCAAATTAAATTTTCTACAATTTTTTGAAAGAAAATTGGCCCCTAGAGTTGCCATATTTTTTAGTTGGTTGTAAATGCCATTCGATTTTATTGAAATTGTTGTGAGGGTTTCATGGAAGTTCGTATCCTAGGCTATTTCACATTTCAGAATTTTTTGTCACAATTTGTTAAAGAAAATTTACCCTTAGAGTTGCCATATTTTTATTGGTTGTAAATGCCATTCGCTTTTATTGAAATTGTTTGAGGGTTTCATGGAAATTAAAATCCTAGCCTAATTTGGAATTCAAAATTTAGTTTTTTTGCCATAATTTGTTGGAAGAAAATTTGGCCCTTAGAGTTGCCATATTTTTGCTGGTTGTAAATGTCAAACGATTTTATTGAAATTGTTATGAGAAATGGAAATTTCGGAATTTCTTGGAAAAAAATTGGCCCTTAGAGTTGCCAGATTTTTGTTGTTTATAACTCCCCTTTCGATTTTATTGAAATTGGTTAAGAGTGTTTCATGGAAATTCAAATTGAAATTTATGAATTTTCTTGCCACAATTTCTTGGAAGAAAATAGACCCTTAGAGTTGCCATATTTTTTGTTGGTTGTAAATGTCATTCGATTTTATTGAAATTTTTTGGGGGTTTCAGGGAAATTCAAATCGTAGGCTATTTCAAATTTCAGAATTTTTTGCCACAATTTCTTGGAATAAAATTTGGCCCTAGAGTTGCCATATTTTCGTGTTGGTAAAAGCAATTCGATTTTATTGAAATTGTTATGAGTGTTTTAAACCCAACCTATTTTGAAATACAAATTTTTGTTTGGAAATATTTTGCCACAATTACTTGGAGAAGAAAATTGGGCCTTAGAGTTGCCATATTTTTATTGCCTGTAAATTCCATTCGATTTTATTGAAAATGTTTCATGGAATTTCATTTCCAAGGCTATTTTGAAATTAAAATTTCAGAATATTTTGCCACAGAGAAAATGGTCCTTAGAGTTGCCATATTTTCGTTAATTTCCAATGCCATTCGTTTTCATTGAAATTGTTATGAGTGTTTCATGGAAATGCAATTCCAAAGCTATTTTGAAATTCAAATTTCAAAAAAATTTTTGCCACAATTTCTTGGAAGAAAATGCTGTCCAGAAGAAAAACAGAAACAATTCCCGAGATCATTTGACCATTGTTGTAAAATAAATATTCCTGTTGTTGGGCTTTTTCCTCTGGTAGCCATCATCAAGAGATTTAAATCTCAAGCCTTTGGCAAACATTGTATGGCCAAGAATGTTTGAAAGCAAACAGCGAAAAACAACAACAATTGTTGCTACTTTGGTGTTACTTTTTGTTGGCCATGGCGAGGCGGCAGGAGGACCTCTTCAAGAAGAAGCTTGTCTGGCTTGGTTGTTTGTTTGTTTCTCCCATTGAAACTGTTGCATGTTAAGCAGAATGATGATCACATTTGACGATGACGTTGTTTGTGGGTTTTATGGACGTTCGTGCTTAATGATCTTGTTGTTGTTTTTTTTATTTTTTTTCTGTTACTTCGTATGAACCTGGCTTCGTCTGTTCCTCACGGGAGTCTCATTTGCTGGAAAAAAAAGCAACATTGCAGACATTAGTAATTGTTAGAGAATGCTAAAAGACATTCATCATTTGAATTGCGGCTGCCTAGATGTTGGATGGATGGATGGAAGACTGGCTGCTTGGTTGGCCACTTTAAGTAGCAGAGAGAAAAAAAAAATATTCTGACCAGTAGTCAGCCACAAGTGAGCTCTTTCAATATTTATTTATTTAGACGTCTGGCTCCTATTGTAATGGCCAAAGTGTCGTCCACAAGCCAGTCAGCCAGCCACCATAATAGAGATCTTCGGTAGGCTCTTTTTTCCACTAAGCAAGAATCATCATCAGGCCTTGGTGTACAATTGTCATCCAACAAAAGTCGAGATTTCATTTTGTTTATTTTAGCAGCTTGTTTGTTTTACCTCAAGAGAGGGAGGGAGGGAGGACGATGAGGGGCATAGAATCCATTTTTTTTTCTTCTTTTCCTACATTTAATTATTTTTCTTTATCGCAATCAATTTATTCAATATTTACATAGCTCTTGAAATCCAGAGGCTAGCAGCTAGAATGGACTCCCAGTCACAACCTCAACCATATTCATGGAGTTCCACAGAAGTTCGAACTTGAATGGCATGACTTGCATGTGATCGGTTTTGTATGGCAGTCTTGCATTGTGTGTGTACGTCTAGGCCTTTGCCTAGCCTAGTCTAGCCTAGCTTGGCTTGGCCAAAACCACTCTCTCACAGAAATAATATTTACTTAAGGTTGGTTGCATTGCTTGGTTGCCGTTGGTGATTTCCAAGGAAATTTACACTTAAAACTCATAAAATAAACATGATTAGCGTTGCACTACTAAATACTTGAAGTTTTTCTTTTCTCGTTACCACTCGCGCCTTATTCCAGATTTCATTGTGCATTTTTTTTCCAAAGTTGTGTTTCCAAACAGTGACGAGAGGAAAAAAATAAAGAACAAATCACAAAATAAATATTCTCAAGAATTGCCAATTCATGGCAGCTTGGAACTTCTCAAGGGTTACTTTTTCAATTTTTTTTATTAAAAAAAAAAACAAAAGGAGTAATTTTTTTACTTTTGAAGAATTTCAGACAACATTAACATTCATATCTGTATTAAAAAAAAAAAATTATCGAATATCTTATTAAAATTAATTTGAAAACGACTTTAGTATACAAAAAAAAAAAAAAAAAAAAAAAAAAAAAAAATGTGGCGCCCAATGTGTGGCTGGTAGAAAATTTAGAAAAATATAAACATTTCTCCTCAATTAAATTACAAAAAATTTTATTTCTTATTAATAAAACACCATACTTAAATAATATTTGTAAAAATTGAGAAAATATTCAAATTGTGGCGCCCAATATGGGGCTGGAGAAATATTAGAAAATTTAAGAAATTACATTCAATTCTAATAAAAAAAATAATTGATTTTATGGAGTATTCCATTAAAATCATATATCGAAAAACAAAATTCGAAATTAGCGGCGCCCAATGCGGGGCTGGAGGAATTTGTAGAAAATATTAAACATTTTGTTCAAATCTATTTTAAAAATTATTTTTATAGACTATATCATTTAAAATGTTTTTGAAAAACATCTAAAAAAGAAAAAAATATTTGTTGGCGCCCAATGCGGGACTGAAGAAAATGTAAGAAAAATTCTACAAAATTTTAGTTGAAAACTTATATTTTTATGGAGTAATATATTTTATTTTTATTTAAAAAAAAATATCTCCTTTAAATATATGAAAAAAAAAATTATAAAATATAACAATTGTGGCGCCCAATGGGAGACTGTAGGGAAATATTGAAATTTTAAGAAATTCCATTCAACTTTCTGTTTAAATTAATTTTAAATTTAAAATTATTTTTTGATGGACTATCTCATTTAAAATATTATTGGAAAAACTTCAGAAAACAATGAAATTCTGGCGCCCAATGCGGGGCTGGAAGAAATTTAGTAAATTAAAAAAAATCCACAAAAAATATTTTTTATGGAGTGTTATATTTTATAATTGTATCAAAAATTATATCAAACAATACATTTAAAAATATTAGAAAATATTACAATTGTGGCGCCCAATGTGGGGCTAAAGGAAATTTTTGAATTTAAAAAAAATCTGTTTAATTTTGTTGCACAAATATTTTTTATCGGGTATATTATTTAAAAAGTCTTAGAAAATGCTGAGAATATAAAAACTGAAATTGTGGCGCCAATGTGGAGAAAAATTTAAAAAAAAAACGTTTAACAAAAAAAATTAAAAATTTTCATTTAATGCTATTGCAATTTTTTTATGTCCTTGTCATTTAAAATGTCTTTGGGAAAAGCTAAGAAAACAATGAAAATGTGGCGCCCAATACGGGGCTGAAGGAAATGGTAGTAAATTTAGATAATCCTATGCCTACGCCATTGTAAAACGTATCGAGTATCCCATCTGAATACATTTTTGTAAAACTTGCGAAAAAATTAATATTGTGGCGCCCAATGCGGGACTGAAGAAATAGTAGCAAATTTTTCATAATTTTTCTATTCTACATACCATTGCAAAAAGTATTTTTCATTGAGTATTCCATTTAAATATATTTTTGTAAAACTTTCAAAAATATTAGTATTGTGGCGCCCAATGCTGGGCTGGAATAATATTTTATAAGATTTAAAATTTAGATTTAAAAAAAAACATAAAATATAGGGCTGGATTTAAAAAAAATTCTCTTCAATTCAGTCGAATTTTAAATATGGCACCCAACGTGGCTTTCTTAGATATAATCAAGGAATTCCGTTTTTATTTGAGAATTTTTTATTTACATTAATTATTTTCAAATATGGCGCCTAATCTCTTGAATTCAATTCTATTATAAATATGGCGTCCAACGTGGGGTTTCTTAGAAATAATCGAGAAATTCCGTTTTTATTTCAGGAAATGTTTATTTACATTCCAAGACTAAAAAATATTTATAAAAAAATATATTTTCAAATATGGCGCCTAACTTCTTGAATTTAATTCTATTTTAAATATGGCGCCCAACACGGAGATTCTTAGAAATAATCGAGAAATTCTGGTTTTATTTGAGAAATTTTCCAAGACTAAAAAATATATTTCCAAATATGGCCTTCAACCTCTTGAATTCAATTCTATTTTAAATATGGCGCCCAACGTGGGGCTTCTTATAAATAATCGAGAAATTCTGGTTTTATTTGAGAATTTCTTTATTTACATTCCAAGACTAAAAAATATTTATAAAAAAATATATTTTCAAATATGGCGCCTAACTTCTTGAATTCAATTTAAATATGGCGCCCAACGACATAGTCGAGAAATTCTGTTCTCTTCCCAAAAGTAATCGAAAATTATTCTCAAATGACCCAAATGAATTACTCCTTTTTTCATTTTTCGAAAAAATATTTAAATAAAATAAATATTTATAATTTTTTAATTAATTTAATTCCCCAAAAATACAATTACCCAAAAATTTCCCAAAAGGGAAGTTTTTATTTGTTTAACTCCAATCTGATTTTGAGAATAGACCATTCTGACCATGCGTTTCCATCAACTCTATAGTGTCATTCCAGAAGATATTGGTCAAAATTTTCCCCTTTGCTCCCTGAGCAAAAGATCTGATCATTCACAAAAAAAATTCCTTCCCTTAGTTTTTATTGCCTCTCTACTCCTTTGATTGCCAAAGAATCTCAACTGTGTCTGGTTTGTTTGCTATTTTTCCATTGCAATTTATTCATTTCCTGACTTTTCCATTGTTGCTGTTGTTGTTGTTGCCTAAACTGTATTCTAATTAAATGATATCATCTGTTTTATTCAATACAGAAGGCCTGCTGCTGCTGTTGCTCTAAGAAAATCTCTCAGCAGAGCACAGATGTTAGAAGAGAAGAGAAAAAAAATAACGGCGGCTGACTGACTCATTTATCGGTCGTTAACGTTGCAATTGTGTTGTAGTTGTTGTGGCGCAAAGGGCCTTCTCTTTGACGGTATCTTCTGCCATGGCGAAAGCCAAATAGAATTCATGAAACAAAATCATTGACATTTAACGGAGAAAAGAAAAAAAAAAAACAGAAACAGTTGCAGGTGCAAATGAATGGGTGGCTGGGCTCCTTTAATTTCTCTTTTAGGGGGTTTTTGGAGTGGGAGAAGAGTAACAGTGCAAGGCAAGGCAAAGAAGAGCAAGAATAACAGTTGGTTTTTCAAATGCTTTCAAAACATGGAAATCCTTTGGCTTTGATTTGTTGTTGTTGCTTGTTTGTTTTTGTGTGGTGGAGAAACATTTTAATGTGAGAGTTTTTTCTTACTCTTCTTTTAACTGTGAATTAGAATGTGTAACTTTGATGTTTTTATTTTCAAAAGGAGAGGGAGAGAGAGAGTAGGTGAGCACAAAACTCCCAGCAGCCATTCACAATAACCGTTGTTTTTTTTTTTTTTATTATTCATCTCTTGGTTACAGTAATAACTTTGTTTTGCCTTCAAATTTTATTTAATTCATAGACAAAGTAATTATTATTTTTTTTGTAATATAATTGTTGTAAAAGCAACAGCAATAACATCATCGCTAAGTTGTAATTTTATTTCATGTAATTTTCTATGCAAATTTTCAAGTGTTGTAGCTGTTGGACTTAATGCAGTTTCTCTGATTTCGTAGTGGGCAGAAATTGTTTTTATTTCTCACAACAACAACAACGACTGGCAACTCAAAACCTGTGTTTAAGTGGAGTTGCCATTCACTAATTAAATGGGAATTTTTTCTCCGTTGGACTTAAGCAGCCATCATTGTCTTTGTGAAAGTAAAGTCATCATTAAAAAAAAAATAAATTTTGCAATGCCGGGATTTTTTTTCTAATGCAATAATTAGATTTGAATGTGATTTCTTGCAGGGAAGAGAATAGAGATGCATTTTTTGGGGGAGATTTTTAAGATTTAAAAAAACATTTTTAATTTCACTATTTTTGCAACAACAAATTTTCGGTAAAAAAAAAATTGATGTACGGGATTTTATGGGAAATTTTGATAGAAATTTCCCGGTATCTTTATAAGATACTCATTTTTGATAAAAGCACCTTATTTCAAAGACAATTTGTTTAATTTTGAATTTATTTTTTGAATCTTTGAATTTAAAAAATAAAAAATATAGAAAAAATAAAAAATATCAATTTTATTTTTTTGAAATTCGAGAATTTTTGAAAAATTCCCAGTAATTGGGGAAACTGTAAAACTGAAGTTTTTTTACATTTAATGTTTAGAAGTTTTTATAAAATAACATTTTAATAATTTATTATAACTGACATTTTTTTCGACAAAAGTTTATTGTTGTTGGGGGATTTTATGGGGAATTTTGATAGAAATTTCCTGGGTTCTTTATAAGATACTCTATTATTAATAAAGGTATATTATTAAAGCGATTTTCTGGTTACTTTTGATTTTTTTTTTTTAAATAATTGAAATAAAAAATTATGAAAATTTTGAAAAATAACAATTTTTTTTTTGAAATTGGGAATTTTTAAAAAACTCCCAGTATTTGGAGGATTATAAAATTTATGTTTTTTTTTACATTTAATATTTAGAAGTTAGTATAAAAACATTATATTATTTTATCATAATTTACATTTTTTCGACAAAAGTTAATTGTTGTTTGGGGATTTATAGGGGGAAATTGCAAGAAATTTTCTGGAATTTTTCCAAATTTTTAAGTTTTCCCTTTTTAAATTTTTTAGCGTCAGTTTTTTCTATAAGTTTATTAAAAAAGATTTTATTTATTTGTAATTCTCGCCAAAAAAATTATTGTTTGCGAGATTTCTTGAGGAATTTGAAAGAAAATTTTCGGAATTTTCCAATTTTTTAAGTTTTTATAGTTTTTTTTCAGGGATCGTTTTTTTCATAAGTTTATAATAAAATATTTTATTAATTTGTCGTAATTTTCGACAAAAAGAAATGATATTGGGTATTTCTAAGGGAATTTGGAAGAATCTCCCAGAATGTTTAAAATCTTTTTTTATTCTTTGCAAGGGATCGTTTTTTCCAAGTTTATAAAAAAAAATTATTCTTATGTCATAATTCTCGACAAAAAAAAAAAAAAAAAAAAAAAAAATATTGGTATGGAGGATTTTTTGGGAAATTTGGAAGAAATTATTAAAAAAAAATTATTTATTTTTCATAATTGTCATAATTCTCGCAAATAAATGGTATTTCAATGGGGGATTTGGAAGAAATTTCTTGGAATTGTTCCAAATTTTTAAGTTTTTTTATAGTTTTTTTTCAGGGGTCGTTTTTTCCATAAGTTTTTGTAAAAAAAAAAATATTTTATTAATTTGTCGTAATTTTCGACGAAAATTTCTTTATGGGCGATTTCTTGGGGATTTTGGAAGAAATTTCCCGGAATTTTTTCTAAATATTTAAAATCTTTTTTTATTCTTTGTAAGGTCTCGATTTATAAAAAATATTTTATTTATTTGTCATAATTCTCGACAAAAAAAAAAAAAAAATATTGGTATGAAGGATTTCTTGGGGAATTTGGAAGAAATCTCCCGGAATTTTCCAAAATGTTGAGTTGTTATATATTATTTGTTAGAGTTTGTTTTTATATTTTATAGTTTATTAAAAACATTTTATCAATTTGCCGCAATTTTCATAATTCTGCCAAAAAAAAAATGTTGGTGTGGGAAGAAATTTGGAAGAAATTTCCCCGAATTTTTCTAAACGTTTAAGATCTATTTTTTATTCTTTGTTGGAATAATTAGTGCCTCTATAAGTTTATAAAAAATATTTTATTAATTTGTCACAATTCTCGACAAAAAAAAAAAATATTGTTATGGGGGATTTCTTGGGTAATTTGGGAGGAAATTCCCGGAATTTTTCTAAACGTTTAAGATCTAATTTGTATTCTTTGTTGGGGTTAGTTTTTTTTTTCTATAAATTAAAAAAAATTAAATTTGTCATAATTTTAAAAAAATGAAAATAATTGGTATGGGGGATTTCTTGGAGAATTTGGAAGAAATTACCCGGAATTTTTCTAAACGTTTAAGATCTATTTTTTATTCTTTGTTGGGGTTAGTGTCTCCATATGTTTATAAAAAATATTTTATTAATTTGTCACAATTCTCGACAAAACAAAATGTTGTTATAGGGGTTTTCTTGGGGAATTTGGACGAAATTTCCCGGAATTTTTTCTGAACGTTTAAGATCTATTTTTTATTCTTTGTTGGGGTTAGTGTCTCTATAAGTTTATAAAAAAATATTTTATTAAGATTAAGATCTATTTTTTATTCTTTGTTGGAGTTAGTTTTTTCTATAAATTTATAAAAAAAAAATTAAAATTTGTAATAATTTTCAAAAAAAAAAAAAAAAAAAAAAAAATGGTATGGGGGATATCTTTGGGAATTTGGAAGAAATTTCCCGGAATTTTTCTAAACGTTTAAAATCTATTTTTTATTCTTTGTTCTTTTTATTAATTTATTTATTCTATATTAAAAAAAAATATATTTGTCATCATTTCAACAAAAAAATTTATGGTATTGGGGAATTTTAAGGGGAATTTGGAAGACATTTCCCGGAATTTTTTCTAAATGTTTAAAATCTTTTTTTATTCTTTGTTGGGGTTAGTGTCTCTATAAGTTTATAAAAAATATTTCATTTATTTGTCATAATTCTCGACAAAAAATTATTGCTATGTGGGATTTCTTGGGGAATTTGGAAAAAAATTTCCTGGAATTTTTCCAAATTTTTAAGGTTTTTTATTTTTTGTTAATGTTCTTTTTTTCTATAAGTTTTTAAAAAATATTTAACAATTTTTCATTATTGTCATTATTTTCAAAAAAAAAAAACATTATTGGTGTGTGGGGATTTCTTGGGGAATTTGGAGAAATTTCCCGGAATTTAAATTAAAAAAAAAATTAAACTTTTTAATTTTTTAAATTTAAACTTTTATTTCTTTTTTTAAATTTTTTTGTTAAAATTATTTTTTTCTACATTTTTAGCTGAACTCTTATTTGTATTTAACTTTTTAAAATAATATTAACAAAAAAAAAAAGAAATTTAGGTATTTTTTTGAAAATCCCAATGATTTATTGAATCTTGGCCTTTGAGTTATTTCCCATAGCTATCGGCTTGATAGAAATTCAAGATCTTCAATAAAACTTCAATCCCCATTTCGTCATTTAATTTTTTTTAAATATCCAACAACAAAAAAACATTTTTCAAAATCTATTTAAAAATTTGTTTCAATTGTTGTTTACCTTTAACTTGCAACCTGCTCCAGTGCTACTGATTTGGTTGTGTTGCTGTTGTTGTTGTTGCTCTTGCTTTTGTTATTGTAATACAAACAAATGTGCCGCCAAGTTCTATGACCTTACAATCAAAGGCAACAGCAAATACAAGCCAACAGCATTAACAGTCCTTTAACAACAACTGCAACAACGACCATTGCAACTACAACAAACAAAAGCTTAAGCATCCACAAGCGTTGCATGTTGTAATTGCAAGCATGTTTTTTGTTGTTGTTGTTGTTGCTGCTGCTTTCATATCAGATGGGTTTTGGTGATGAGATGCTGGTTGGGTTGGATGGCTGGCTGATGTGTTGGCGTTGAAACCCAGTCGAGCCGTTTGTTTTAACTCTTTTATTGCACGGCGGCATCAGGATAAAGGATAAAAACTCGCTCTCTCCCTGCATCTATGTGTGTGTGAAGTAGTAGTAAATGCCTTTATGGCAATAAAAAATGAAAAAAAAAAAAAAAAAAAACATTCTACAAAACTCTTGGGGACTTGAAGAGTTTTGTGCTTTGTATATCTGTATGAGTGTCGATATATGTCTTCTGGGATCGTTTGGGCTATGGGTTTTGTTGCGATTAAAGTGTTTAACATGTGATTCTGTTTTTTTCTGTTTTTTTTTTTGGTTAACAAATTTTTCTCTTTGGCACACACACAGAGGGAAATTTAAATTAAGCGTGGAGGAGTTAAAGGGATTTTTTTCGGGGGGTCTCAGAGAGAAGGGGGATATTGGGGAGAGAGTTTTAAATAAAGGCTCAATTTTTTGGGTTTTTTTGAAATTCCGGGAAAATTAGACAAAAAATAAAATTTCCCCAATGGAATATTTTTGTTTTTAGTAGAGTTGGAACATTTACATCATTTCAAACAAAATATCGAGAAAAAATTTAAATTTTTGATCAAAAATTGAAAATTTCCCTTCGAGGGAAATTTTTGTTTTAAGGAATTTTTCAAAAATTCTTGTGTATTTGGAAATATTATGCAAAAAAAGTAAAAAAAAAATGGTAAAAAATAAAAATTTTCCTTTTGGGATATTTTTGGGAAATTTTTGTTTTCAATGGAAATTTGTATTCCTCAACATTTTAAACAAAATGGAAACAAAAATTTTTGATTTTGGTCAAAAATTGAAAATTTCCCCAGGAGGGAAATTTTTGTTTTCAGGAATTTTTCAAAAATGCATATATATTTGGAATCCTTATGAAAAATAAAGTAAAATTAATGTAAAAACTAAAAATTTCCCTTTTGGGATATTTTTAGGAAATTTTTGTTTTTAATGGGAATTGGCTTCTTTCATCATTTTAAATACAATGGAAATATAAATTTTTGATTTTGGTCAAAATTCTTCGAGGGAAATTTTTGTTTTAAGGAATTTTTCAAAATTTCTTGCATATTTGAAGTCCTTGTGAAAAATAGAGTGAAATTATGGCACAAACTAAACATTTCCCTTTTGTTATATTTTTGGGGAAGTTTTAGTTTTCAATGGAAAATCATATTTTTCAACATTTGAAACATAATGGAAAGTAAATTTTGGATTTTGGCACAAAAATTACAAATTTCCCTTCGAGGGAAATTTTTATTTTCAGGAATTTTTCAAAAATTCTTGCAAATTTGGAATCCCTATGCAAAATTAAATGAAATTATGGTAAAAACTAAAAATTTCCCTTTTGGGATATTTTTGGGAAATTTTTGTTTTCAATGGAAATTGAGTTCTTTCATCATTTAAAATACAATGGAATACTTTCATTTCGATTTTGGGCAAAAATTGAAAATTTCCCTTCGAGGGGAATTTTTCTTTTAAGAAATTTTTGCATTTTTGGATTCCTTTTGAGAAACCAAGTGAAATTATGGTAAAAACTAAAAATTTCCCTTTTTGGGATATTTTTGGGAAATTTTTGTTTTTAATGTAAAATCACATTTTTCGTAATTCAAATATAATGGCAAGGAACATTTATGATTTTGGCCAAAAATTAAAAATTTCCCCAGGAGGGAAATTTTTGTTTTTACGATTTTTTTAAAAATTCTTGCATTTTTGGATTCCTTATGAAAAGCAAAGTGAAATGGTTGTAAAAACTAAAAATTTCCCTTTTTGGGATATTTTTGGGAAATTTTTAGTTTTCAATGGAAATTTGTATTTTTTAACAATTTAAACAAAATAACCAGGAAAATTATGAGTTTCGTAGAAAATTTACAAATTTCCCCCCAAGGAAAAATTGTTGTTTAAAGAAATTTGGGTAAAAATTGAAAATTTCCCCAGGAGGAAATTTTGTTTTTTTTTTACTAATTTTTCAAAAATTCTTGCGTATTTGGAATTATTTTTTTTTTGAAAATTTTTGTTTTAAAAACTCTTTCACAAATTAAAAAAAAATTTTTCACGACAAATTTTTACTTATTATTGCATTCTCCATTTCATTTGCCAAAAAATTTTTCAAAAATCCTTGCATATTTGGATTTTTTTTTAATTTTACCTTTTGCGATATTTTTGGGAAATATTTGTTTCTAAACTTCTTTCAATTTTTTTTTTAATTTCCTTTTTTCCTGACAAATTTTTAGTTCTCTCTCCATTTTATCGCAAAAATTTGACTTCGAACACATGTTCATTAAAAAAATTCCGCAATAAATCTCTCAAAAACCAAAACAAAAAAAGTTCCCCACAAAGTGTGACAAAAAGCCTCCCCCTCCTCTTTCCCCCTGACAAAAAAATTAAAATCTGCTCAAAAAGCCAAGCCAAGTCACAAACTAATTGTAATTGCTAACGCGTATTAATTAATGTCAACATTTTTGTTGTACACCAAAATTTATATGTTTTTGTAGTCATTTTGAATGTCCCGATTTGTTGTTGTTGCTGTTACTGCTGCTCCTGCCGCTGACATTGTGCTTAATTAATGAGTCTTGTTGTAATAAGTCATGCCTTGCCTGGCTGACGACTGGCTGTTGAAGGGATTTCTTTTTTTTCTTCCTTTTTCAATTTTCTTATTATTGTGTGTGTGTGTGTGTTTTCTTTTTTTTTTGCTCTGCCAAAAGCTATCAAGACGCCTGCAATGACATGGCAAAGCAAGAAATAGTTTCTTACTTAATATCTAAAGGACTATTAAGAGGCTAGAGGCTGGCAAAACGAGCAAGGTAAATGGGTCTTTAAGGGGAAATATTAAGGAGGAAAAAATCTTAATGAGTTTTTCTTTGTTTTTTGGCGGAGAAGGAGGGAAAATGTTTTAAGGGAATTTTTGAAGGAATAACGAAATTTTTTAAATTTAAAAATTATTTTTTTTTAATTTTTCTTTAAGAAACATAATTTTAGCCCATCACTTGTGTTTTATAATGTCAAATTATTTTTCAATATTTAAAAAAAAAATATTTAATATAATCCCTGGAACTTTATTGTGAAAACCCCCAAAATGACCAAATTATTTTATTTTTATTTTATATTTAAGAAACATTATTTTAGCCCATCACTTGTGTTTTATAATGTCAAATTATATTTCAATATTTAAAAACAAAAAATTAAAAAATCCCGCAACTTTATTTTGAAAACACCAAAAATTATCAAACTATTTTATTTTTATTTTCTTTTAAAATAAGCTTTTCCCCACTCTCCTGCTGCCTGTCCAAAAGGTATTATTGTGATTGTCTTGTAACAGCAGCAAAAACACCCTTTTCTTCCCTTTTCCTATTTACCCTAACTATAGCTAGAGCTAAACTTGCCCCTTGTCACTTTTTGGCCAAAAAAACAAAGGAAGGGTGCTACTATGAAAATCCTATATTTTTAAATGTCTGTCACTCATCATCAGTAGCAAAAAAATCCCTTTTCATATAAGAAATCTATTGAGCAACCCTATTATATGGGTTATTTCGGTGAAGAAGAGTAAGGAAACGGAAGAGAGCGAGAGAGAGAGAGAGAGTGTTACAACAGTTACCTTATGCATGGCCTTACTTATTGAAGAAATCATAATAGATTACAAATGTCACCAAACTACAGTGCCTTGATTGTGTATGGAAGAGAGAGGGGGAGAGAGAGGGAGAGTAACGGCAAAGTAACTTCTTTTGTTAGAGACTAACGGGGGAAACTATGTAAAGAGCTATGAGAAAAAAAATGAGACACCAAAATGAAATTTAATTTAAAGGACAATAACAACTCCAATGTTTCATTTGTTGGTATGGTGAGATAAAGTGAATGAGAAGAGGTGGGAGAGAGAGAGCACAGTGCTACTGGTGGTAGTTAAAGTGTTTTTTTTTTGCCATACACACACAGTAGCCAAGCATGTGTGCAAATATTGTTTGACTATACGAATGGATGGCAAATGACAAGTGCTTGTTTTCAGGCAAGATTGCCACCCTTTTTTATTTGGGGGGAGGGGGGGGTGTTTCCTTTTATGGAAACAAAATAGAGATAATGAAGCATGTTTCTCATTTAGTGTTGTAGCTGTTTTGTCAAGTGTCAAACAACACTAAAATGCTTTTTATGATGTTAATTTAATAATGATTTTCCAAATAATTTGAGCTTCAAGAGGCCATTATCAAACCGCTGATTCTTTTTCCTTTTCTTATGGGAGGGTGGGGTTGGGATTATTAAAAATCCATTTAACAAATGGGGGAAACAAATTTTCATGGAAAACTATCACAAAAAAAAAAAAAAAAAAAAAAATAGAAAATGAAAGAATCAACATAAAGAGAGGATCGAAATCTCAGCAATTATGGTATTGTAAATCACCCAAAAAGAAACCACACGTTCTCTATGGAACTGAGGCTTCTCCTGGGCATAAGATTTTATGGCCAATTCTTTTTCCCTCAAGTTGTTAAAACTACAACAATTAATAGATTTTTGTTACCCACAAAAAAAATGTTTATTGTTGTATAAAACTCCATAAAAATGATCACAAATGGGGTGTGTGTGTGTCCCTGAAGAACACAATTTTTCATGGGCCATATTTGTCACCATCTCCGGTTTCTGATGATGAGAACGATGATGATGATAATGGCTGCCATAATTTTTACACATAAACATTTATGTTTTTTTCTTCTTCTGTTGATCTTCCTGCCCTCTAAAATGATATTGATTTGCAGCAACATTGTGTTTACCCTAGAGGTAATAAAAGGCAATAAAGTGGGGTGACAAAAATAAAAAAAAAGAAAATCTTGGAAAAGTGTTGTAGGTTTTAATGAGGATAATTAAAGAGCTAAGGGAATCTCAGAAAAAATCTCAATATTTTTTAAAGCAAATATACGATTTTGGGAAAATTCCATCTTTGAAATATTAAATAGGAAATATTAGAAATTAAAAAATATATATATTTTGGCTTTTTAAGAATTTCAATATTTTCTAAATAAAATATTCGATCTTGGGAATATTCGAAATTTGAATTTTTTAATAGAGTCTATTACAAATTTAAAAAAAAAATATATTTTTGTCGATTTTTAAGAATCTTAATATTTTTTCTTTTGGATTTTAAGAATCTGAAAAAAATATTTTTTTTTGATTCTTAAGGATCTCACTTTTTCTAAAGCATATATTCGACCTTTGGAATACTTAATTACGAATTAAAAAAAATATTTTATTTGAATTTTAAAGAATCTCAATTTTTGTTTTATTTTAAACAATCGCAATATTTTCTTTTGGAATATTTAATCGAGTATATTACGAATTTTATTTTTTTTTTTGATTTTTTAAATTCGCATTTTTTTGGGATTTTTCAAAATTTTAATATTTTCTAAAGCAAATATTGGACCTTGGTAATTTGAATCGATCTCGATAAAATTGGCAGAAGTACTTTTGGGCCGTATCTGATATCCGGTATCAAATATCTTTGCTTCTAGACTAAATTCGTTCGGATGTGCTAAAATTCAGGTCATTTGGTGTACAATAAACCTGAAATAGGATCAAGATATATATGGAAGCTATATCTAAATCTGAACCGATCTTGACAAAATTTTAGGTACTTATTTTTGAGGTGTATCCCATGACTGGAACCGAATATCATTGTTGTGGAGTGCATATTACGCATGCGAAGGACTAAAAATAACAAATCGGATGAAACATATCTGTGGGAGCTATAGCTATATCTGGACCGATTTTCACCATATTTGATGTGCTTGCTTCCGATCTGAATTCAGTGGAATGTGCCAAAATTCAGGTCATTTGAACTGATATTAGCCATTTGGTGCACAAAAAACCTCAAATCGGATAAAGATATCTGTGGGAGCTATATCTAAATCTGAACCGATCTCGTTGAAATTTGGCAGAAATATTTTCGAGCGGTATCTGATATCTGGTACCACAGATCATTGTTATGGAGTGCATATTACGCATGTGTGGGACTAAAAACCCAAAATCGGAAGAAACATATCTGTGGGAGCTATAGCTACATCTGAACCGATTTTCACCAAATTTAATATACTTGCTTCTAAACTGTATTCGGTCGGGTGTGCCAGAATACAGGTCATTTGGACTGATATTGGCCATTTGGTGTACAAAAAACCTGAAATCGGATAAAGATATCTGTGGGAGCTATATCTTAATCTGAACCGATCTTGACAAAATGTTAGGTACTTAATTCTGAGGTGTATCTTATGTCTGGAACCGAATATCATTGTTGTGAAGTGCATGTTACGCATGTTAGGGACTAAAAACCAAAAATCGGTAGAAATATATATATGGGAGCTATAGCTATATCTTAACCGATTTTCACCAAATTTGGTCTACTTGCTTTTAGACTGTATTCAATCGGATGTGCCAAAATTCAGATCATTTGGACTGATATTGGCCATTTAGTGTACAATTAATCCGAAATCGGTTGAAGATATATGTGGGAGCTATATCTAAATCTGAACCGATCTTTACAAAATTTTAGGTACTTGTTTTTGAGCTGTATCTAATGTCTGATACCAAAGATCACTGATGTGGAGTGAATATTACGCATGTGAGGGACTAAAACCTCCAAATCGGATGAAACATACGTATGGGAGCTATGGCTATATCTGAACCGATTTTCATCAAATTTGATGTACTTGCTTCTAGGCTGAATTCGATCGGTTGTGCCAAAATTCAGGACATTTGGTCTAATATTGGCCATTTGGTGTACAATTAACCCGAAATCGGTTGAAGATATATGTATATGGGAGATTTATCTAGCTTTATACTGATTCTCAGCAGTTACAGGTCAACTTGGCAACTCATAACCCTTGCCTCTGAATTTTTATACTCTTCACTCTCCTACTCACAATTTGTACGTGCCTCTCGTCTTGTGTTTTCTTTGGGGGTCATCAAACGTTTTGAGCTCAATTTGTAGAGTTACCATAACTCACGGAATTAGTTTACCATTTCGGGGAAACTATAATATTTCTTCCCAATTAAAATAACATTGAATTTCCTGTTTTTGGAAAAAAAAATGTATTTAAATTACTCACTTAATAAGAAATTCAAATGCCATAAAAACCAATAAATTTCGAAAAAAAAACAAATTGTTTTGGAATTTATAATCATTGCTGGAAGAGTAACAACAACAACAACCAAAAATAACAAATTTATTGTAAGTCATAAAATACTTATGATTTGGTTGGGTGGGGGGGAGTTGTTGTTTTAATGTTTTTAGTTGTTGTTGTTTTTGTTTTGCATTTAACCCATCTGCACAGCAACAATTTTTTATGAAGTGAAAAGTCCATAAAAAAAGACTTCATTTCACTGACCTCTCTCGTCTCACCCCAGGGTGGAAGTGAAAAAATTGGAGTTTGAATCATAAAATTATCATCATCGAATTGAAACGGCTGTCTAGCTGGCTCATTCATAAAATTCAATTTTATAACTCTCCATAAAAAAAATTGGTGTTTTTCCCTTGCACCAACAACAATAACAACAACCACAACAGCCCAGCCGTGAATGTTTTTCACACATGTGTTTATGTTGATGTTATGGCTGTTGTTTTTATTTTTCTCTCTCGGCTGGAAAAACTATTTTGATTTTTTTTTCGAAAAAAAATTGCTGAACTTCCTTTTCAAAAAAAAAAAAAAAAAAAAAAAAATTGGAAAATAAAAAAAAAATTAAAAATAAAAAAATGAGAATAAAAAAAATATTAAAATAAAAACGGATGTTGTAAAACAAAGGCAGCAAATTCTTGTTTTTTTTTTTTGTTTTTGCCTTTTGCCCAGCTGTCTGCTTAGGCAAATTACCATTTAATTCCCTGAGTAAACACTCACGCAATTTTTTTTTCTAAAAAAATTTTTGAAATAAAAACCCACAATATTTTCTTGTTTTGCTTTGGGTGTCTTTTAAAGAAATGACATTTACATTTATGTTGTTTTTGTTTTTCTTTCCCTTTTCTTGATAGACATGTGTCATGTCTCGCCTGTGTTTAGTTAGTCTCCTTTTACAGATGAATTAAAATAGTTCCATTGGCATCGGGGACCACATGTGATGTTCATTCTGCCTTGGATTTTTGGCCTGGGCCTCCTAACAAGACGTTTTTTTAGGTTTCATGGCAAGATTTTTTTCAGCACATGATTTTCTTGTCTCACTAATTAGAATTGTAAATTTTGAATATTTTTTTCGAAGACAGGAAATCTCAAATCTTAAATTGGATAGAAAATTCAAAAAAAAAAAAAAAAAAAAATAGAAACAATTATTCTCAGAGGAGAGAGATCACAAATTCTTAAAATTGGAAATTAAAAAAAAATCTTAAATAGCTTAATTTTTTTAGAAAAAAATTTCAATGTTTTTTTTGAAAATAATTTTGAAGATTATACATAGGGGACTTAATTTCATGAATATTTCTAAATTTTCAGAATTTTTTCAGAGAAGAGGAAGAGGGATCGAAAATTTTTAAAATTGAAAATTAAATAAAAATCTTATTTTTACTTTTAAAAGAAAAAATTTGATTTTTTTTTTGAATTTTTTTTGTTTATTTTTTCGAAAATAATTTTGAATATGAATATTTTTTAATTTTCAGAATTTTTTTCAGATAAAAGTTTATAAATTTTTTTTAGACAAAAGTCTCCAGCTTTTTTTAGAAGAAATGTTTAAGTGGCGCCCAACGTAAAACCATCTATACAGATGATGAGATGAAACTGCAACCAACTTCAGACTGCTGTCATTTCTAAGCCACTCGTCCGACAGCATGGTTGGAATATATTTGGTTGGAGCATTTTGGAAAGCAAGGTTGACACTAAAACATTCCAAAGTGTCGATGACCTCAATCAAGCGCTTCGCCGGAAATGGACCAAAATGGGATCGCAGAGCAACATTCGGGCAGCGTGTGACGCATTCATTGGCCGTTTGAAGGCCACAATTCGTGTTAAAGGTGACCAATTCGAACAAATCTAAACTTATTCTAAAAGTTGATGTATTTCCTACATTTTTTTGCTTTCATTCAATAAATTAAAAAAAAATGTAAAAATTATGGCGTTTGACTTTGTTGCAGTTTTTTTTTATCCCAACCTGTACATCTGTCGGCAGAACCGTTTTTTTTTTTTCAAATTAATTTAAATTCTTGGGGGGTTTTATTAAAAATCTTAAAAAATAACCTTTTCTAAATATTTTTCTTATGAGACCCAAAATTGTTCCCCAACCCCAAAACAAATCACCTGCTCCGCCTCCATTTCAAATTTCCATCCTCAAATAATTTTCAATTATTTTTGCAAATAAATCCCCAATAGATTATTTCCAACATTTCTATAAATTTATTTCAAATTGCATCAATGATTTCTCCCTTCTCTGCCCCAGCAAAATAATTTCCAAAATTCAATAAATTGTTTTTGGGGGGGAATTTATTCACCCCAAACTTGGGGCTAGGTAGGACGACAGGCATATAAATTATTACAATTTCAATATTGAAAAATAAATGTAAATATTTGTGCTAGGATTTTAGTATTTATTGCTTTTGCAATAATTTTGTGGGGTTTTCGGAAATTTATTCGAGCAGGCCACCCATCAGCCACCTCCAGCCACATGGAATTGCTGCTGCTGCCGCATTTAAACTGTCAATACACTTCCTTACATGAGGTTTATAAATTTCACACATTATATGTTAATCATCATCAAAAAATGTTGTTGTGTTCCGTTGCGTTTAGCGGTGGGTGATTGTTGTTGTTATCATTTAGATCTATTGATAAACATTTAACATATTTCCAGATTTTCTGTTTTTTTTTTTGGTTGTTGTTCATTTTTGGGGGAAAAGAAAAATCAATCTATTTGTCGGTTCTGCTTCGAATTGTATTTTCAATTTATGTTTACAAAATAAATTGTAATTTGAAAAATTGTTTTGGGCATGGAAATGTTCCGGCTTTTCCGGCTCTATAGCGTTGTGATATATGTATGTTTGTCTTTTCGAAAAAAAATTGACATTGATTACATAGACAATTGAGAAATTTTAATTTATGGTTTCAATGAGAGATTTAGGAAGTGCTAAATAGGTGGAGGGGACTGGGGAAAAATGTGTGGTTTATGGCGGAAAATTCTATTAAAAAAATTGAGAAAAAAATTTCAAATTTTTTTTTTTTTGTTAAAAATTTCCATTTTCTCAAAAAAAAAAAAAAAAAAAATTACAAATCTAGAAAATTATCCTGTTTTATTTAGAATCGGGAGAAAGTTTATCGTCTATTTTTAGAAAAAAAAAATTTTGACGAAGAGCTTCCAGATCTTATTTTGGAAAAATTTAATTTTTTTAATTTTCAGATTTTTTTTGGAAATAATATCCAGCTTTTTATACAAAAAAGTGTTTTTTTAAAGAAAAAGTGTGATTTTGTCTTTTAACAAAAAAAAAAATATTGGTGTCCAACGTGCGACCATTCATATTTAGCAAATTTTTCAAAATGTTCAGATTTCTTTTATTAATTTTCGGCACTGATATTTTTCAGTACAAAAAAAATTTTTTTTCTTTGCCTTTTTTGAATCGAAGTCATTAAAAATAATTTAATTAAAAAATTTAAATATTTTAAGAGCCAAATATTTTTTTTTTGTTTTTTTTTTTTTTTTCAATCAATTTTTTTTTAAATTGCTTAAATCAACTTAATTTTAAGGTTTAGGAAAGAAATAAATTAGACGTGTATTTTTATTTTTTGAATTTTATTTTTTATAATTTTTCTTAAAGTGGCGCCCAAAATGATTTATCTGCAATAAATTGTGCTTTTTAACACAAACGACCTTTTTCCAAAAATTTTCAAATGCTTTCAATTTAATTTCAAGGATCCTGAACTGATATTTCACATAATGCAATTTTTAAAAATTATTTAAATATTAATAAAAATGGCGCCCAACATGAGTTATCAATAAAAAATTGTGTAATTTCTTTTTTAATTATTTGTAGAGGTTTAAAACCCAATTTTAAATACTATATTTTGAAAAATGTGAAAATTTATATTTAAAACACCAATATTTTAAATGGCTCCCAACATAGGTCATAATTTAGTAAAATTAAATTTTTTGTTTGATAATAATTCAATTTATTTTTTAATATTTCAAGAAGCCTACTAGAGGCACATTTTGAGTAATTTTCAAAAAAACAGAATAAATTAATATTTCACAAAATATTTAAAATGGCGCCCACCATGGGTTCCCATAAGACATGATTTTATTTTTTGATTTATTTTTGTTTTTAATATTTCGAAAAGTTTTCAATTTCATTTTTAGGTAATTTTAAAAATTTGGAAAAAATGGTAATGTATAATCTTAAAAACATATTTTTGTAACTGGCGCCCAACATGGACCACCATAAAAATTTGTTATTCTTTGAAATATGTTATTGAAATTGATTTAATAAATATTTCAAGAGGATTATAATGTTCAAATAATTTTCAAAAGTAAAAAAAATAAATTCAAAACAAATATTTTACAAAATATTTGAAATGGCGCCCAACATGGGTTCCCAAAAGATATAATTTTATTTTTTAATTTTTCTTTTCACTTTTGGGTGATTTAAAAAATTTGAAAAAAAGGTCATGTATACTTTTAATAACATTTCTTTTTTAACTGGCGCCCAACATGGGCCACCATAAAAATTTGTTATTCTTTGAGATATGTTAATGAAGTTCACTAAATATTTCAGAAGGATTAATTTTCAAAAGGAAAAAAAATCCAAATATAAATTTAACCAAAATATTTGAAATGGCGCCCAACATAGGTCTCAATTAAAAAAAAAACAAAGTTTCGAAATATTTGGAGTAACATTTCTTAAATACTTCATTATTCATTTAATTTTCAGGAATTTTTAAAAATAAAAAATATATATTTTAAAAATTTTCAAAATGACGTCCAACATGGGTCACCACTAAAAAGAACTATTTTTTTTTTGCAAATAGTTCAATTTTAATTTCTTATATTTTTAAAGATCTTTTCACTCCAAATTTAGAGTGATTTTAGAAGTATAAGAAGAAATATATTTAAAATGGCGCCCAACATGGGGTTTCATAAGAGGTAATTATTTTTTTTTTGTGTTTGTTAAACCATGGTATTTGAATATTAAAATGTCTAAAATATTTCAAGTGCTATTATTGAAATCAATTAATTTCCACAAGAAGAAAAAATCTTTCCCATTCGTTTGTGACGCCCAACAAGTGGTTGGCCATTAAGGAAAAATTTTTCAAATTTCATATTTGATTTTAATTAGATTTTTTGCCTCTGAAATATTTTTTTAATTGAAATTTCGTAAAAACTTTTTAGGATTTAATGATCCACATTGTAGAAATTTTCAGAAATCAAAAAAAAAAAAAAAAAACAATAATAATAATAAATAAATAATATTTAATACTTTGTGGCGCCCAACAAATGGCCACTAAGAGAAAAAATTCAATTTTTTGAAAACTTCAAATTCCGTTTTAATTGAATTTGTTGAAGGGGTCTTTAATAAAACTTATTAATTTTAGAGAAATTCGTAATTTTCAAAAAAAAAAATGTATTTAAATTTTGGCGCCAAACAAGTGGCTGGGGAAATATTTTCAATTTTTTTTTGTTAATTTCATATTAAGCTTAAATAGAATAGAAAAAATAGCATGGAAGGGCTCTTCATAAAATACTATTTTTTTCAATCGCTTTGTGGCGCCCAACATGTGACTACTAGGGGAAAATTTTCCAAAATTTTTAAAATTTCAAATTTAGAGCATCAATTGAATTTATTCCAATGAATTTTAATAAAAATTAATAATTAATGACAATTTTACAATTTTCAAAAAAAAAAAAAAAAAATCACTGTGGCGCACAAAATGTGGCTGGCTACTGTTTTTTTTTTTTTTTTTAAATTTCAAATTTAGTTTTTACTGAAAATGTTGAAGGTGGGTTTAATGAAATTTATTGATGTATTTGAGTATTTTGTAATTTTCAAAAAAAAAAAAAAAAAATAAATAAAATAAAATTGGGCGCACAACAAGTGGCTGGCCATTAGGAAAATATTTTCATTTTTTTTTAATTTCATATTTTGCTTAAATTGAAATTGTTGAAGGAAAAAATTGAAAAATTTTTAAAATTTCAAATTTAGCATCAATTGATGCTAGCCCAACAAGTGGCTGGCCATTGGGATTTGTTTTTACCTTCAAATTTAGTTTTTATTGAAAATGTTGAAGTGGGGTTTAATTAAATTTATTACTTTTTTTTTTTGGATATTGTGTAATTTTCACAAAAAAAATCAAAATTATGGCGCCCAACAAGTGGCTGGCTATTGGGAAAATATTTTCAATTTTTTTTTTAATTTCATATTCAGCTTAAATTGAAATTGTTGAAGGAAAAAATTCATAAGTTTCAAAGTTTCAAATTTAGCATCAATGAATTTATTCCAATGAATTTTAATAAAAATTAATAATTAAAGATAATTTTGTAATTTTCACCAAAAAAAAAAGAAAAAAATCAATTCCACTGTGGCACCCAACAAGTGGCTGGCCATTGGTTTTTTTTAAATTTCAAATTTAGTTTTTATTAAATTTATTATTTTTTTTTTAATTAAATTTATTAATTTTTTTGGGTATTGTGTAATTTTCAAAAAAAAAAAAATAAAATAAAATAAAATTATGGCGCCCAACAAGTTGCTGGCCATTGAGAAAAAATATTTTAAAGTTTTTTTTTGTAATTTCATATTTAGTTTTAAATGAAGTTTTTGAAGAGGGTTTTAATGGAATTTATTAATTTTTCGATATTTTGTAATTTTTTATTGTGGAATTTCGGTTCTTGAATTGCATTTAAGTTCAAGAGAGAGAGAGAGAGGTAGGGGAAAAGGGGGAGAATTAATTTCCCTTTTCAATATGTTTTTCTTTTGAGATATTTCTTCACTGGTATGGCATATTAGTTTATAACTAATTTTCAAAAAAAAAAAAAAAATAATAATAAATAAATAAATAATAAATAAAATAAAATTATGGCGCCCAACAAGTGGCTGGCCATTGGGGAAAAATTTCCAATATTTTTTTTATTTAATATTTAGCTTAAATTGAAATTGTTGAAGGGGGTTTTTAATGGAATTTATTAATTTTTCGATATTTTGTAATTTTTTATTGTGGAATTTTGGTTCTTGAATTGCACTCAAGTTCAAGTGAGAGAGGAAGGGGAAAAGAGAGGGCATTAATTTCCCTTTTCAATATGTTTTTCTTTTGAGATATTTCCTCACTGGCCTGGCATATTAGTTTATAATTAATTTTCACAAAAAAAAAAAAAAAAATATATAAAATAAAATTATGGCGCCCAACAAGTGGCTGGCCATTGGCAAAATATTTTCAATTTTTTTTTAATTTCATATTTAGTTTTAATTGAATTTTTTGAAGAGGGTTTTAATGGAATTTATTAATTTTTCGATATTTTGTAATTTTTTTATTATGGAATTTTGCTTCTTGAATTGCATTTAAGTTCAAGAGGGTGAGAGGGGGAGGGGAAAAGGGGGGTATTAATTTCCTTTTCAATATGTTTTTCTTTAGAGATATTTCTTCACTGGCCTGGCATATTAGTTTGTTATTATTATTTTTGTTGTTATTTTTTTTGCCATCTATTATTGTTTGTTCATATGTTTTTAAATGGAGGGGTCGGAATCCGCTGAAGCATTATTCTTGAAATGTGTGTGTGTTTTTTTCTCGATTTTTGTTTTGAGAGATAGATTTGTTTTCCAAGAGTTAATGGCTTTTAATGGCATTTTTGGTTTGGGGAGGAGGGGTAGGGGGACCCATGTGTCTATTTGCTGCCCGGCTAGCCAGCTAGGCAAAGCTATTTGGCTGTTTGACTTTCTGGCCACTTATGATGATGCGCTGCGGTGGCAGTAATAGCCGTGACGTTGGTGGTGTCGATGTTGTTGTGGTTGGTCTTTGCGTTCAAGCGTGGCAATGAATGCTGGCTGGATGGCGGCCTGGCTGCCTGGCTGTTCCATATTTTACAAATATCAAATAAGAGTAGCATCGGCAGCAGCAGCATCAATTCAATTGGGATTGTGTGTCTGTGTTAGATAAATATTGGTATTTGAAGTAGCAGCAACAACAACAACACCACCACCAAAATATGCTATAAAGCGAAACAAATATCCGGGAAATGCACAAACACCCGAACCTCACACACAGTGGCACTTATCATTTTGAGCATCCTAACAAAATAAAATATATTGCAATGCAGGCTAGCCTCCAGGGAAAGAAGAAGTTGAGGGTAGGGGTCAAAGAGCCAGAAGAGTCTCAAAAAAAAAAATTGGAATTTATTGCAAAAGTGTTGAAACATTTGAAGTCCACCATGGGCCACCATCAATAAATTCAATTTGAAAAATTAGAACGGTTTGTTTTCTAATCTTTATGATGGAAATCATTGAGTTTCTTTTTTTCGGAGTATTGATTAGAGTGGCCAATATTTCAAAAAAAAAAAAAAGTTCAATATTAAATTTACAATCAAATGAAAATTAGTAGAATTTATGGCCAGCAACAAATCGTACCAAAAAAAAAAAAAAAAAAAAAATACGCTTGAAATTAAATGACCAGCATTTATTTTGTTTTTCTAAAAGAAAACCCCTTTACCTCTCCCCCACCTCCATAGAATAGAAAAAAATCTCCAATAATCATAAATAAATCGCTTTTTAGTTTTCTTATCACACGCGGCATTCTCCCCCTCCCCTGCTCCTCCTCCTCTACGGGGACACACATCAATGTCCACGGCTGGTCATTCGGAAATCAAAAGATTTGCCGCCGTCGCCCATTGAAATATCCATAAATTTAAATACAACCAAAAAAAAAAAAAAATCATAACCATAAAATCTCTACAATAGAACCATTAAATTTTTTTGGGGGTTATGATAAGGAAACTTTGGAAGAATACCTAATTTTTTTCTTTGAAATAAATAATAATAATTTCTATTCCACGTTTTAGAGACACAAAGAACATTAGGTGTCACCAAAGGCGAAATAAGAGATCGTAAATTCATTTTTTTAATTTTATTATTTCAAAGCCAAGGGCAATTAAAAAACAAACCTTTTGTTGAAAATAAATTATGCAAAACTTAACGAAAATCTTCAAAAAAAAAAAAAAAAAAAAAAAAAATGAAAATAAAAATAAAAAAATTAAATTAAAAAACAAAAAAAAAAATTAAAATAAAAAATGAAAATAAAAAAAAAAAAACAAAAAAGAATAAAATTAAAATGAAAACAACCTTCGTCCAAAAAAAAAAAAAAAAAAAAAATATAATTTGCGCCATTTATTTATTTTTTTTTGTCCCCACGTCGGGCGCCATTTATTAATTTTTTATTAAATTTTATTAAATTAATTTAATTTTATTAAATTTTTTAAATCTAAAATGAAAAAGCTGTTTTATTAAAAATTTCAGAGAATCTTAGGAAATTTCTGGTAATATGGTAGGAATAAATTTATGTAAAAACTCCCATATTTATGTAAAAGCTTCCATGTTGGGCGCCAGTTGCAAAAACAGACTTCGGTGGGACCCTACCGAATTATTATTTAATTATTTTTTAATTTATGGTAAAAAACAATTCTATAGAAAGTCCAACGAACGTAGAACTCCTAGTTATTTTGCTATTTTTTTGCAAAAAAAAAAAAAAAAAAACGTCGGGACGTTGGGCGCCATTACAAAAGAAAAAATAAATAAAAAAAATATGAAAAATGTTGCCCCATAAAAATGATAATCATAGGGTGATTTGGGTTTAATTAACACACCTGACCATTTAAAAATGATTTTTTTGGTGAAAAATCTCGCCCCCCGTTGGGCGCCATTTACAAAATTTCATTGCATTTTAATAAAATATCCGCCACTGGAAGTGACAATGATACTTCAGGATTAATTTAGTATAAAATCGTTTATATACCCACGTTAGGCGCCATAGATTTCAATTTTAGTAAAACAAAAAATTCTACAAAACGTTAGGCACCATCACAAAAAAAAAAAAAAAAAAAAAAAAAAAAAATATTGCCTCATAAAAATTATCAACTTAGGGTGATTTGGGTTTAATTAACCCTCCTGACCATTTACAAATGATTATTTTTTTGTAAAAAAATCTCGTCCCACGTTGGGCGCCATTTACAAAATGTCATTTCATTTTAATAAAACTTCCGCTACTGGGCGTGAAAATGATACTTCAAATGATACTTTAAAAACTTACATATCCCCACGTTGGGCGCCATAAATTTAAAATATTTGTAAAAAAAATCGCACCACGTTGGGCACCATGTAGAAAAATATCCTTCGTCACTTCAAAAAAATTAATCTAAAATCCTAAAAATCCCCACTTTGGGCGCTACAAATAATTTCAAAAATGTTACATGGCCAACCCCCAGTTTAAAATTGGCGCCTAAGATGGGTCTTGTTGTTAAATATGTAGGGATTTTCACCAAAATAAAATAGTTTTCCATTCCATAGCATGTTTCTAATTGTTTTCATTTAAAAACAATTTTAAATTCTACAAAAAAATGTAAAGTGGCGTCCAACGAGGGACATAATTTTTCGTTATCGTAACAAAAAAATCAAAGACTACTCATATGCAATACAATAGAATTCCATTCCATTAGGTGATACCAATTATTTCTACATTGAAAATGTGTAAAATGGCAAAACTAACAAAGAATGGCGCCCAACGTGGGGCATATTTTGCGAGATGTCTAAAAGCATCATACGAACTTCATACTCACACTCTAAACGACTATAGTAGACATAATACACAATTCAGAAAATATTCCTGGCGTTTTCTTTGAAATATAAGCATTTTTTGGGATACTGGTGACCCATGTTGGGCGCCATTTTGAATTATTTTTATCAATAAGGGTTCCAATTCAAGTAGATAACCAAAAATATTTAAATAAGTTATATAGTTATATACAATGTAACAAACACTTATTAGGGTGTTCTTATTCATATTTAAAAAAAAGTACACTTGGTCCCCCGTTGGGCGCCACTTGAGAAAATACATTAATGTGAGGCAAATAATTAGAAAAAAATATATATATAATATATTTATATAAAAAATCTAACTTAGCTAGCACTATGGAAAGTAGTTTAAGTCAATTTTCCCAAGGTTTTGAGGTTGCAAAAATAAAAAATAAGTTTTCAAAAAATAAAAAAAAAAAACAAATATTTTTTTTTTACAAAAATATGAATATTTTATCTCAACAAAAAAGAAAAAAAATTACTTATTTTCCTAAAAAATATCGTCTTTACGTTGGGCGCAATTTAAGAAAATCTGGATTTATTTCAAAGTTATCAAAAATGTTTAAATTTTTACAAATATTTTAAGTCAGCTGTTACAGCCGCAAACAATCTCATAATTTCATACCCACGTTGGACGCCATTTGAAAATATGGCTTAAATTTACCCAAAACTGTCTTCTATAAGTCGAAAATATTCCATTTTTTTTTGCAATAAAATCTATTACCCCACATTGGGCGCCATTTTTTGGTTATTTAATTAATCCCTTCACCAGTTAGCAGCTTACGAAATGTTATTATTATCATTCCCGTTTAACGGCAATGACTTACAAATAAATCCCAACCAAAAAAGAGGGGAGACTACAAATCCCAAAGGACATAAACACAAAATCTGTTTAATTTTCAACAACAGAAAACCTGGCTATAAAAACTGATTTTATGTTCTCCCACAAAAAAATCTCGACAAAGACAATAAAAAACAATAATGTGGCAAAATGAGTATGTGTCTGGGCAAAAATAGTAAAAAAAATACTCATAAAAAAGCAAGCAGACAAATAAACATAGACCGACTGGTTGGCTCGGCTAACAGTTTTTTTTTGGAAAAAAATTAAAAAAATTATTTTCCCTATTTTTTTAAATAGGGAAAAATTCCTGCATATTAAGATTCATTTTTTTGCCCCTCTTACATTAAATCATTGTTTGTATCATTTTTAAAGAGGAAACAAATCCATTGGCAATATAAACTATTGCTTCGAAAAAAAAAAAACAGAAAAAATTACACAAAACTCCAAAAATAAACATAATAAACAGGAAAGCCAAACAAGGGATTTTTTCGATTTGTTTTTCTTTTTTGTTAAATAAATGTGTTTCACTCACCAGGCAAGAAAAAACAAATCCATGCAACAAAACGTTAACAATTCACTTTTTTCGGGCATAGAATGCTGTTGTGTTGTTGTTGGATTTTTTTTCATTCTGGCATGTTTTTTAAATAAGTTCATCGATTGCTGATGATGGGTGAAAAACGTAAATTACTTTGTAGGCCTGCTGCTGTTTAACTGGCAAAGATATATATGCGTGTGTATGAGAGGCCAGTGCAGTGAGGAGAGAGGGAGGTATGTAAATTTAAGGAAAATGCAGACAAAAATTAGGGAAAGTTTCCCAACAGGGATTTAAATTAAATAAATAATTTAAACAAATAATAGCTATTTTTCAAAAAAAAAAAAAAAAATAATAATAATCTTGTTACCTGAAAATGGCGCCCAACGTGGGACTTTTTCACAAAGAAATAACAAAAATTTCCATAAGAGCATAATCTTGCCACTCGTTCGAAAATGACGTCCAAGGTGAGCCCTATTGTTGTAGAGATTTCACACAAAACATAACTAAACTTTCCATTTAAAAACTGCAATTTTTTTCGAAAATGGCGCCCAACGTGGGTCGTATTGTTAAATATGTAAGTAACTTAACAAATCAACATGGGACTAAATTCTACAACATTATCCGACATATTTTCATTTACATTTTGCTAAAATTGTATAAACAATGTGAAGTGGCGCCCAACGTGGGACTTAATTTTAGACATAAAAATTCAGAGGGGAGGGAATATCACTTGATATGATAGAATTTCTTTTCGTCACATGATCCCAGCTAGTTCTCTATATTAAAATTGTAAAAAATTATAAAAATTATAGAGAATGGCGCCCAATGTAGGGCATAGTTTAAGATACGATGAAAATCATCAAGTGAACTTTACACTCATATACACAGGTTGTCTACATTATACATTACATTCAAACTATGGAACATTCCTACCATTCTTTCAAATATGAGCTTTTTATAGGAAAACATTGGCCCACGTTGGGCGCCATTTTTAATTTTGTTATTTTATTGCAAATCTACATTAGCAAAGCACAATTGAAAATAGTTTTTGTTAATTTTAAAATTCTTGTCCCCACCTTGGGCGCCAATTAAAAAATATTATTACTTTGAGGTAATAAATAAAAAAAATAATACGGTTTTGTCGTATATTTAAATTAAAAACAATGATCATCGTATTTTTATAAAGAGTTGCAAAAAATTTTGGCATCCACGTTGGGCGCCACTGAAATAAATTGGTTAATTTAAGGCAAAATATGAAAATTGTTTTTAATAATTTTGGCAAATAAAAAATCACTATCGTTTACAAACATATTCTCTATCGAATTTCGTAAAAATCCTGGCATCCACGTTGGGCGCCATTTTTTAAAAATACTTAATTTTGGATAAATAACCAAAATTCATTTTATCTTCATGACAAGTTGAATTAAAATGCCAATATTAACAGACCAGTAAACAATTTTTGTAACAAATCTTGATCCATTTTGGGCGCCAATAGAAAAATATTTTTATTTAGAGGCAATAAATAAAAATTAATTCGTATTTATGACAAGTTGTAAATAAAAAGGACTGTCGCACATATTTTTTAATAAAATTTTGCAAATATTTTGGAAGCCACATTGGGCGCCACTGCAAGATTGTCATTAAATTGAGGTAAAATACTAACAATTTTTGTTTATTTTCGTAGACACAAATTTACTTATGCTCGCAAACATATTCTATATCTATTTTGCCAATTTTACAATCGCCTGTTTTTAAAATGCTGCATCCACTTTGGGCGCCATTTAGGAAAAAATAAATATATTTGAGGAAAAGTGTAAAGTTTGTTAAATTCGGGTGACATTCAAATTGTGTTAGGTCCCTAAAATATTTTGCTAGTCCAAATTTTGCGAAAAAAATGAGTTCTCACGTTGGGCGCCAATACAAAAAATGTTAGCTCACATTAGTCTTCATTGATAAAAATGGCCAAATTAGTTCGATTTGAGTTTAATTAACACTCCAGACTATTTACTAATGAATTTTTGCCTGCAAAATCTCGATTTTTTTTATTCGATTTTTCTAAACTTCCGAAACTGGGCTGAAAAATATACCTTGAGTGAAATTCATATTGTGTTAGGTCCCTAAAATATTTTGGAAGCCAAAATTTGTGAAAAAAAGGAGTTCTCACGTTGGGCGCCAATATAAGAAATATTAGACCCCAAGTGTCTTTATTGATAAAAATGACCAACATAGGGGGATTTGAGTTTAATTAACACTCCATACTATCTACTAATGAATTTTTGCCTGAAAAATCTTGCTCCGCACGTTGGGCGCCATTTGCAAAATTTTATTCGATTTTCATAAAACTGCCGAAACTGGGCGGAAAAATATATTTTGAGTAAACTGCAAATAGTTTTAGGTTCCTAAAATATTTTGGTACTCAAAATTTGCGAGAAGAAAGGAGTTCTCACGTTGGGCGCCAATATAAAAAAATTTAGACCCCAAGTGTCTTAATTGATAAAAAAAGACCAACTTAGGGTGATTTGAGTTTAATAAACACTCCAGATTATTTACTAATGAAATTTTGTATGGAAAGTCTCGCCCTCACGTTGGGCGCCATTTGCAAAATTTTATTCTATTTTCCTAAATCGTCCGAAACTGGGAGGAAAAATATACTTTAAATTCTGTTTGAGCTAAAATCTTACTAAAATATTCCCAGGTTGGCCGCCAAAAATTTTAATTTTTACAAAAAAAAAAATCTCGCTCCCACGTTGGGCGCCATTTGAAAAAAATATTATTCGATGCATTAAAGAGGTGCTTCAAATTGAATTTAATCTAGAATCTGAAGCCAAAATCTTACATATTCCCATGTTGGACGTCACAGATGTGAATTTTGGTAAAAAAAATCGCCACCACGTTGGGCGCCATTTACAAAATATCATTCGATGCTTAAAAAATGTAAGTCAAATTTAATTTTATTTAGAATCTTACATATCCCCACATTGGCCTCCACAAATTTGCAATAATTTAAAATTTTTCCCATTACCTTTATTCCCACCCCTCGTTTCTTCCACAAAGAACATTAAACTACCAACTTCTTCTCCTTCGAAAAAAAATTGCATCAGCCGAGAAGCAGCAATATAGTTGTCGAGTCGAATTGCTGTGTCTGTTGGTGCTGCTATTGAATTGTTGTGTTGTTTTTGTTATTTGGGGTCCGCTGTTTTTATGAGCATATACTAAATAGTTTTTCCACACTCCTTGAAAACATAACACGAACACACACACACACTCAATCGCACTGGAATTTCAAAAGAGGAAACCTAGTGGTGTAATGATGTCTGGCAGATTTTACATGCATATGAGGAGCTCATTTCATGAACAGCCAGGCAGCCACAACCAGGAATCAGTATCATCAACTAGCTGGATGGCTTGCTGGCTGGCTGCCTGGTGGCATAAAGTGAAAATTACCCAAGTTAAGGAAAGAAAAAAATCCGAAACAAAGCAATGAAAACTTCATTGCTGCAGATCACACATGTGAGCTGGCGAACGAGCGAGCGAACAAACGAAAGACCATCCGAACAAACAATTGCTGGAAGCTAAAATAACAACAAACAGCCAGCCAGCCAGCCCGGCAGACAGACAGACATATAAAACACATGCTGTTTAATATAAAAACAAAGAATAACATTAACAGAATCTAGCAAAACCAAACAACGAGAAGCAGCAGCAAAAAAAAAAACGAAGAGAAAGAACCAAAATCAAAACACATAAATATATTTTGTACTGAAAAAAAAATCTGAAAATTACACACATTGGAAATGAAAACAAGCCAAAGCTAATAACTGCAGTCGGAGCTTGTTGCAACATATGCTGCAACGTACAGCCACGAACGGCAATGATAATAATGTTGGTGAAGATGGAGCAGAACACGAAGAAAAAGTAGCTGTTGAAATTCTGATACACCTCGAAAAAAGTAGAAGAAGAAACGGAATGGAGAACACATACCACCAGGTATGCAATGTTCCCCCTTTCTCTCCTCTCTTTGCCATCATCTTCTCTGTGCTAAAAATGTTGCCAACAGGACGTGCATCTTTGATCGCAACAACATCGTCCAACACATGGCCCGAAGAGACGACCATGTTCATCACAAAATTATAGGGTTTTTGATTTGCTGTTAAAACGCCCCCTTTTGTGCCAAAAGGGTTCTTATTTATCAAAGTGAAACCGCCAACAAGCCTGGGCATGGAAATAGGGCCATAAAGAAAAATCTGATTAACTGGATGACAGACAATGTGAGAAGTTCAATTGCGGCGGAATAAAATATGTATAATCTAGGGTTTTAGCCATCAGACCTTTTCGAAATATCGAAATACGGAGAGAGAATGCTAAGAGAATTTCATTTATTTGACTTAATGACAATAACAAAGCCACCCAAAGCCCATTTGGAAGTTGAAATACTGTAATTTTTTCAATTATACCCCACGTTGGGCGCCATTATTTTTCAATGGTAAAAAATGGTCTAAATAGTTATTGTTTGTTGAGAGAAAATCAATTTAAACTTCATGAATTTAATTTTTATTTTTTTTTTTTAGAAAAATGTACGGTGATTTTTACGATTATACCCCACGTTGGGCGCCATTATTTTTTTGAAATCTAGAAAACAGTTTGAACCTTTATTTTAACATTAAAAAGAGATCTAAATACATTATTATTTGTATGAAAGTATTTTTTTTTCATATTTTTTTCGAATTATATGTGGAAATATATGTTTGTAGTTATGCCTAACGTTGGGCGCCATTTTTCTAAATATAATTTTTTTAATGGGAAAATATGTAAAGATATTTTTTCTTTCGACTTAGGATAAGAAACAGCCAAAACAGTTCTTTATTTTTAGTTATAGCTAAGATTAAATATATTTTCTCATTTGGCCTCACGTTGGGCGCCATTGTGTTTATTATTATTTTTTTTTTTGAAATTTAGAAAATGCAATAAACCTTTGATTTTAACAATTAAAAAAGATCTAAATTTATTATTATTTGTATGAAAATATTTATTACATATTTTTTTCGAATTATATGTAGTTAATGTATGTTTTTAGCTATGCCTAACGTTGGGCGCCATTTTTCTAAAATAACTTTTTGAATGGGAAAATATGTAAAAATTGTTTTTTTTTGATCTAAGGATAAGAAACAGCCAAAAATAGTTCTTTATTTTCAGTTTTAAGCTAAGATTAAATATATTTTCTCATTTGGCCTTACGTTGGGCGCCATTGTGCTTTATTTTCCTTATGTTTTTTTTTTTGTAGAAAATAATTTGACCCTCTGATTTTAAAATTGAACAAGAATGTCGTTTGCTATGTAACAGAAATTTGATTTTTTTTTCAATTGAGTCCTACGTTGGGCGCCATTTCCCTGAAATAATTTTTTTTTAATGGAGAAAATATTTGGAAATATTTCATTTTCACTAAGGATAATTTTAACAAATACCCGATTTATGTAAATATTTTTTATATTTTTCTCAATCATGACCCACGTTGGGCGCCATTTTCCTCAAGATTTATTTAATAAAGAAGATGACTGGACATATATTGCGCTCGACTAATATTAAGTATGAAATCAGTCGCAAGTGTTTATTTTTTAATAATTGTGCCTTACGTTGGGCGCCATTTTCCCTGAAATTATTGTTTTAATGGAGAAAATATGTGGCAATATTCAATTTTTACTAAGGATAAGCCAATGTATGTAATTATTTTTTAATTTAAGATAAAAATAATATTTTTTGTCAATTATGATCCACGTTGGGCGCCATTTTTTTTAATATTTCATTAATTAAGAAAATGCCTGGACAAATATTGTTCTCGACTAACATTAAGTATGAATTAAGACGCAGGTGTGATATTTTCAGATTTATTATGGGATGGGTGCTAGGTTGAGCTGTTTAGAGTTTCCAAGTCCTAATGAAGACTTTATTTTTTGTCTTACATGTAAACAGCTTCAAAATGGTTGTAGGATATTTATTTCTAAGATGTCATTTTGAGTTGTACCCCATATTGGGCGCCATTTGATGGGCAAATTTCATTTCTTCACAGGGTTCTATTTTCCTATTCCAGTTTCTTGACATATTGTACCCTATTTTATGTTAGCCAAATATGTTAGCCTGACCAAAACTATAATCGTATTTTAAATTGTTGTTTAACATGGTAATAAACAACATAAAACAATACCAATTTGGGGGACATGCTTTTTAGATATTCGTATTTTAAACAAAAGCCCCAAAACGAACTACAGATTTCGAAGCCATTGTAACACCTTAGCTTTGCAGCAGCAAAAACAAACAACAAAACGACGTTTGGATCGTACGCCTAAAGAAAAATATTGTAATTTTTATTTTATTTAAAATTTCAAACACATTCTATTAACAAGTGTCAACACGTTCTCTGCCTTCCCCCCTCTGCCTCTCGTTCACTTGGCATTGTTTACCTTTGTGCGGAAATTTAAATAACAATTCCAAGCCAATTTTGTATTTTCTAACACCTTCGATCGGGCAAACGAAGATGGTGGCGGTGGGCCGCCGCCGCCTTTGCTTTATGGGGGCTAACAGCAACACATTCATCCGTTTTGTCTGTCGTCGCCCACACTCTCCCTACCCTACCCCATCCCCTCCCCTCTTCATCATCAACATCACAATTCAATTGTAACTTAATCGTCAACATTGTAAATCAACAGTGGCGGGGTGTTTTGTCTTACAAAATGTAAACTTTTTTCCATTGTCTTTATTTAAACGCGCATTTTTTTTTGTAAATTAATTATATATTCTTATCATAACAATCTGACATAGACATAATCATTGTGTAAGCAAAAAAAAAAAAAAAGCAACACATGTGTGATATGTTTTTGGTATTATTGTAATTCGATCCCAATTTAATAGAGGAAAAGAGGAGAAAATAAGAAAATTCCAAGAAATTATTTTCAAAAGCTCTGAAAATTGAAACCGCTCTCTAAATATGGCCTAAAAGAGGCGCCTTATAAAGCCCTAAGCCGTGGATTTCGTTATTATTTTCTGTTATTCTGTGGGCCATTTAAGTAACGGCTTGTTTCCAGTTGAAATAAATTATTTGGGGCCGAAAACTTCAAAAGAAAATCACTCTATCATTATTCAATTGGGAGGAACTTTTCAAATAAATACAGTTCATATTTCAATTTTTTTTTTTTTTTGGAGATGGTCTGTGAAGAAATTATGTAAATTCCTAAGGAGGAAGGCATAATTTTGAATAACGTTAATTGTTTTGGGTGACATTTTTTTTCAATTTGGGAACTTTGAAGCCAAGCGGCAGGCTAAGTGTCTAATGTTCAATATTTCAAAATCAATATTTGAATATTATTTTCGGAAAGAAAAATTACCAACAAAATACATCCTTGACTTTGAAAATGTCCGCTAAGACCATATGAGGGGAAAAAATTAAAAACAAAATCAAGGGGAGAAGATATAGAGGAGATGGAAATGGGAAATATTCATAATTCCAAACAACTTCTCGCCTAATTGTCGAAAACACTAAGGAATTGCCCAAATTTCATATATTCGAAATGGGCCGATACTTCACGGATTTAATGTACCCCTAGTGGAATTTCATGGGGAAAATTTTTTCCATTGACACTCTTGATCCGAAATATCAATTTGGGGCAAAATTTAGTCTCTAATCGAAGAATAATAATTTAAAGAAATATATATATATATATTTATATTTTTTAATTGGAGGCGATATTTTTCGGTAAAAATATATATTTTATAAAAAAAACACTTTGGCTTATATATCTAAATTGAATCCGATATTTCATGAGTATATATCATTTCTACAGATTTCTATGGTTCCAAGACCCATAGTGAAATTCGATGGGGAATATTTTTTCCATTGACAGCAACTCTTTAAAATCACAATTTGAGGGATAAAATCTCCTCTTAATCAAAGAACAATGAAAATTTCAAAAATATCGTTTTTCGTTTATACAACTAAATTTAACCCGATATTTCATGGATATATAGTCCATCTACTGCTTCTCATTGTTCTGAGACACATAGTAGAATTCGATGCAGAATATTTTTTCCATTTACACCATCCCCCTAAAATGACAATTTGAGGCGAAATTATGCTCCTGTTCGAAATACAGAGAAATTTTTACAAAACATAAATTTTTCTTTATATATCCAAATTGAACCCGATATATGAGGGATATATAGTCCATCTACTGATTTCATTTGTTCAGAGACCTATAGTGAAATTTTGTAGAGAATATTTCTTCTTTTGATATCATACCTCTACAATGTCTATTTATGGCAAAATTCGCCGCCCTATCGAAGGCCTATGAGATTTTCATAAAAAATCATTTCTTGTTTATATATCTTAATTAGATCCGATATTTCTCTGATATATAGTTAATCTATAATCTAATCTATGTTTAGAGACCTACAGTGAAATTCGATGTAGAATATTTTTTCCATTGGCACTATCCCTCCAAAATGACAATTTGAGGCGAAATTTCCCTTCTGTTCATAATACAGAGAAATTTTTACAAAACATAAATTTTTCTTTACATATCCAAATTAAACCCGATATATCATGGATATATAGTCCATTTACTGGTTTTCATTGTTCTGAGACCTATAATCAAGTTTTGTAGAGAATATTTTTCCTTTTGGTGTCATACCTCTAAAATGTCTATTTATGACAAAATTAGCAATCCAATTGATGACCTATGAGATTTTCTTTAAAAGTCATTTTTTGTTTATATATCTTAATTAGATCCGATATTTCTCTGATATATATATAGTAAATCTACTGATTTAATTTGTTCAGAGACCTATAGTGAAATTTTATAGAGAGTATTTTTCCTTTTTGTACCATACCTCTAAAATGTCGATTTATGGTAAAAATTGGCCCCCAATCAAAGACCAATGAACTTTTCATTAAAAAATCCTTTTTTATATATTTATCCAAATGTACCCCGATATTTCTTGGATATATAGTCCATCTACTGATTTTACTTGTTCAGAGACCCATAGTGAAATTTGGTGGAGAGCAATTTTGTCTTTAACATCTTCGCTCTAAAACAAAGTATAAAAGGCGAAATATGTCCTCTATTCGAAATCCTGTCAAATATCAGCAAATAATAGCAAGTGCCACAAAAAGACCCCTACAGCAAGCCGCCAGAGGGTTAAAATGTTTGGTACAAATGTAGCTGGTAGCTATACGATTAATTTTGCCAAAGACACCATACGTCTAGCATATAAGGATCATCAGATATTAAATTATTTATCAAAATGAGATAATTCTATTTCCCATCAAACCTAAGTTTTTTTTTCCCATTTTCAAACCTTTTCCAACATTTATTTTTTTAATTTCAATTCTTTATATTATTATTAAAAAAAATCAATTTTTACTCACCATTTTTTCCATTTTTTACAGCTTTGGTAAAAATTTCAAAATTTAGCTGCTGCTACTAAACAAATCGTCCACAGTGTTATTTGCCAGCTAGAATGAACGCCGAACCGAAGATGTTGATAATAATAATAATAGTGACAACCAATGTACGATGCCGCTACAATTTCAATCCGTTTCAAATATAGACCTGAAAAAGATAACGCAGAAGAAACGAAACAAAAATTAATATTTGTATGGCAGCAGAAGAAGAGGATGAAAAAAAAAAACAACAAAATCAGTTCAAATATTTGCCCGAACAAACAGCTATGGCCTGGGTAAAGAAAATTTAATTAACTGTTATTTTGCAAAACAAGTAAAGTCAACATAACAAATAAATATTTAAATTTGTTAACAAAAACCGAGGCGGGGCAATGGAAATTACATTAAAGTGCTGCCTTGGCCAGGGTAAACAAATTAAGAGATTCCTTTGTTTTTGTTCTTTTTTAAGAGAGCAAATATGGGCCAATGGTGGTAAATATTGGATAAATAAAGGTTCTTGGAAAGTTGTAAGGAAATAAATTTGAATAGCAAAATTATCAGAATTCAATTGAGACCGAAATTAACGTTAAAATCGATAAATTCAACCCAAACCCACGTTGGGCGCCATTTTAAAAAGGGTATTCTCATTATTCATTTAAACATATTCTGATTTGTATATTTTTAAGTTTTTTTTTTTTTATATGAAAATGGAAATATCACATATTTTAAAATCATTAAAAAATTGCAAATGGCGCCCAACGTGGGGCTTCAAAAAAAAGTGTTTAATTATCTGGTTTAAATAAATGGACATCAGCACTGAATATTCTTTTGATGTCTATTTGGTCCTTCAATGGCATTAAAATAATTTTTTTGGAGCCCCACGTTGGGCGCCATTTGAAGTTTTTTTTTATTGTATGATGAAGTATGATTTTTCATTCATTTTCTTATGAAAACATATCTGATTCCCATTTTAAGTTATGTTGACATATAAAAAAAAATGTTTGAGTCCCATGTTGGGCGCCACTTGAATTTCATTAAATGAGTTTTACCAAAAGAACAAATATTGTGAGTTTTCTATAGGAAATTCTTAGATGTTTTGTGTTCTGTCTTCATTTGGAATTATATAGGTATTTAAAAAAATATTTTTGTAGAGTCTCACGTTGGGCGCCACTTACATTTTATTAAAAAAAACTCTAAAAACCAAAATAAAGAGAACTTCCTAAAGTAAGATCTTAAACCTTTTATTTTTAGCTATCCATTTGAAATTATATAGCATTAAAAACATATATTTCTTCGAGCTCCACGTTGGGCGCCACTATAAAATAAATTTTGAACGAGCTTTAAAAAAATTAAATAATGACGCATTTTTTAATTTTCATTTTTTTATTAAAATTTTGATGTATAGTTGCTAGCCCCTTGTTGGGCGCCAATTGAAAAATTCTCTGAATATTTTAAATAAAATCATAGAATTCCCATTTGTTTTATTTATTGCCACTAAATTCCATGGTTATATTGACATTTAGAAAAATATTTTTTTGAGCCACACGTTGGGCGCCACTTAAAAATATTATTTAAAACCTGCTTTAAAAAACAACAGATGATAAATTTCTAAGTAAATTTCCAAATTTTTAGTTAAAACTCCATTTCATAAAAAAATTTATGTATAGATAAAAAATCCACGTTGGGCGCCAATTAAAAAAAATGCACAGATTACTACAAATAAGTTCATAAATTTCAAATGTTCTTATTTATTGCCACTAAGTTGCATGGTTATATTGACTTTTAAAAAGAAATATTTCTTTGAGCCACACGTTGGGCGCCACTACAAAATATATTTTTAACGTGCCTCAAAAAAATTAATAATGATAAATTTCTGTAGTAAGCTCTCAATTTTTTGTTCAAAAGGCCATTTCATTTAAATTTAGATGAATAGACACAAGCCCCATGTTGGGCGCCAATTGAAAAATACACTCACTATTTTAAATAAATTCATAGATTTCACATTTCTCTTATTTATTGCCACTAAGTTCCATGGTTAGGATAATTTCAATGATTTATGGAGTTTCTGGTAGTAGTCTCACGTTGGGCGCCATTTGGAAATTAAAGATTTCAAATAAAAAATTCGAAAAATATATTTTTTTAATTTTTTCTTAAAATATATTTGAAATGTTCTTTAAAAAACATATAATGAGAAAATATTTTAGTAAAAACAAAAATTCATTACAATTTTGATGTATAGATACAAACCCCATTTTGGGCGCCAGTAGAAAAATTCACCGATTATGTAAAAAAGCTCGTACATTTCATATATATTTATTGTCAAATGTTTCCATGGTAAATACGATTTTAGCGATTTACACAGTTTCTAAAGGCGACCCCACGTTGGGCGCCATTTGGAAATTAAAATTACAAAAAATATATTTTTTTTTTTATATTTTTTCTGTTTTTTTTTTATTTTTTGCCAAACTAATTAAAATTTCCAAATTCTAGACATCCCAATGAACCCCACCGAGGCCTTTTGTAATCCGTACCACAAACGAAAAAAAAAACAGCACACACAAAATAATTGACTAATGAACTTGAGCGATATCAATCTTGTGTGTGTCTGGGCCCGAACAAGTATTTAACCCCTTAAGACCGCAAAACTTTAAATGAGCATCATTAGCAATGCCTCCATACAGCCAAAAAGGCAGACAAATTCATTTCGCTTGGCATGATATCTTTAAGATCTGCAGCCAAGAAAAAAAAACATTTCCAAAATCTTTAAAAGGAACAGCCAAACACATTGAAATTAAAAATAATTCTGAAATGAAAAAAAAAAACACGGAAAATAAAAACGACAAACTAAAATTGTCAACCTAATTAAAAGAACACACTAGGCAGATCTCAAGTAACATCAAGAAACCACAAGATTCTTCTTCTGTGCCTGGCATATGCATAGGAATAAATAAAAATCGAAAATGAAATAAAAACGAAGCAGAATCCTTTCAAAATAAAATTTCACTAAATAAAAATCTCAAAAAACAAAACATACAAGGCACAGCACGCACAGCGCTGAACTGGTGGGGAAAAGAGCAGCGCATTGCATTAATTTAAATTAAGCCCACAAGAAAAAAAAAACAGAAACAACGGCAAAGGGTATATGTGATGTGAGGCCATGGCAGAATAGCACAGAGGCAAACAGGCAGGCAGACAGACACAAAATAATCAACACTGCCAGCCAAGGCAGGCAATCAGATGGCAATCAAATAAAGAATCTTTGAGTTTTTTTTTGTTGGTATTCTTAGGGACTACATCGGAGCTAATATGGGCACAAACGGCATGAAACTAACAAGGAAGTGGAGAGAGGAAATGCAGATATTTCTTAAAATCTATTTTTTTGAGGCTGCGGAACCTCAAGTTTGGGTGTTGAAAGTAATTTTTTAGTTTAAAAAAAAAAAAAAAAAAAAAAAAAAGATAAATAAATAAATAAATAAAAAAAAATAAAAAATTAATTTTTTTAAAACTTAAAAATTTTTTTTTTTCAATTTTTGTCCCGCATTGGTCGCCTTTCCTCACGTGTGGACGTTGAAAGACATATATGTATCAACTTGCAAAATTTAATTTAAAGTATTAAAAACAGAAACTTATTTTATATTATTAATTAACATAATTAATATTTGCCCCACGTTGGGCGCCATTTTTTGCATGGGTTCCTCAAATGGCTAAAATGCTTCACAATTATCAATGAATATTGTTTTTAATTCTAATTGACAATCCTCACGCAAGATATTTTGTAATAATATCGAAATTTTATAACGAATACATACTAAAATTACCCCTCCTTGGGCGCCAATTTTGTATTTTAAAATTAAAAATCGAATACCCATCTTCATAGCCATGATTTTTCGTGTAATATTTGATTTTCCACTCTAGAAAATAAATCCAACGAAATATATATAATATTGCCGGGATTGTTCCCCACGTTGGGCGCCAATTTTATATATTTTAAAATTAAATTCTGAATCCCCAACTTGAAAGTCATGATTTTTTGTGTCATATTTGGTTTTCTATTCTAAAATATAATATCAATAAAATATATAATATTATCTGGATTTTTCCCCACGTTGGGCGCCAATTTTATATTTTAAAATTAAATTCTTAATCCCAAACTTAAAATCCATGATTTTTCGTGTAATATTTGGTTTTCCTCTCTAGAATATAATACCAATAAAACATATAATATTATCTGGATTTTTCCCCACGTTGGGCGCCAATTTTATGTTGCTAAATTAAATCCTTAATTCCCAATTTTAAAGCCATGATATTTTTCGTGTTATATATTGTTTTTCACCTCAGGAATGCAATACCCACAAAATATGTAATATTGCCAGGATTGTTTCCCACGTTGGGCGCCAATTTTATATTTTTTAAATTAAATCTTTAATCCCCAACTTGAAAGCCATAATTTTTCGTCTAATATTTGGTTTTCCTCTCTAGGACATAAATCTAACGAAATATAAACCTAGGATTGCCCGGATTGTTCCCCACCTTGGGCGCCAATTTTATATATTTTAAAATTAAATTCTTAATCCCCAACTTGAAAGCCATAATTTTTCGTGTTATATTTGGGTTTCCTCTCTGGAATATAATACCAATAAAATATATATAGTATTGCCTGGATTTTTCCCCACGTTGGGCGCCAATTTAATATTTTGCAATTAAATCTCTAATCCCCAACTTCATAGCCATGATTTTTTGAGTAATATTTGGTTTTCCACACCCGAATACACTCTAGAATATAATACCAACAAAATATGCAATATTACCTGGATTGTTCCCCACGTTGGGCGCCACTTTTATATTTTAAAATTAAATTCTTAATCCCCAACTTTAAAACCATGATTTTTGGTTGATGTTGGGTTTCCCCCTATGGAATATAATACCCACAAAATATATAATATTGCCTGGATTTTTCCCACGTTGGACGCCAATTTTATATTTTTTCAAATTAAATTCTTTATTTTAAAAAATAATTTTAAAGCCATTTTCTAGTTTAGATACTTTGCAATTTGAATAGTGTTTGTCCCACATAAACTAAAACGTAATTTTTGTGGTCAAATTGTGCCCCACATTGGGCGCCACTGTTAAGTAAATATTAAATAAATTCGAATTTTTTAAATGAGATCCATAAGAATTTCAATAAAAACCTGTCTCACCATATTTTTTTATTTATTTATTTTATTTTCAATTTTTTTTATTCCTTTTTTTTATATTTTTTTAAATTTTTTTAAATGTATTTTTTTTTTGCTGAAAATTCTAAAAAATGTTTATTGAAATAAACATTATATATGTGTATGCCACTATTGAGGCCCTAATTTCTCCTAAATCTTTCTCTATTAGTCTGAGATATTATTTTAAAATTGTCAGTTTGGCCCCATGTTGGGCGCCACTGTTAAGTAAATATTAAATAAATTTGATTTTTTTAAATGAGATCCATAAGAATTTCAATAAAACCTGTCTCATCATATTTTTTATTTGGTTTTTAATTTTTTTTATTTTTTTTTTAATTGTTTAAATTTTTTTTAAATATTTTTTTTTTTGCTGAAAATTCTAATAATTTTGTATTGAAATAAATATTAAATATTAATATTAATAAATATTATGTATGTGTATGCCACTATTTCGGACCTAATTTCCCCTAAAACTTTCTCCAGTAGTCTGAGATATTATTTTGAAATGATCAGTTTGGCTCCACGTTGGGCGCCATTGCCAAGTAAATGTTGGTCGCCATTTTTAAAACATTAAAAATATTTCTATTTTTAAAAGCTGACCTCCATTGATCCATTTTGTCTTTTCTTAAACATTCATTTGAATAGGGATTTTTTTTGCAAAAACAAAATAGAGTATTGCTTAAATTGTGCCGCTACGTTGGGCGCCATTTTTATCCAATAATTACAAAAAATCAAGTATCCACAAAAAAAAGAAAAATACTCCAACATAAAAAACTAAAAATGATACCACAAGTATTTTTCAGACTTTTTAATTTTTTTTTAAATATTTTCGTGTGCCCTACGTTAGGCGCCAATCTATAAATTTGGAAAAAAAATATTTTTCAGATTTTCTTTTAATTTTTGCAATTGATTCCGTCTCTTGTGCAGTCTGTCCACTACTCTATATGGAGTTTGGAATTTATTTTCAAAATAAATGAAATCATTTGATTTGTTGTTGGGGCCGGGGTCGTTGGGCGCCATTTTTCAGATTTTTTAATTTTTCCGATTTTTTTCATATTTTGTGCAGACTGTCCACCCCGCTATATAGAGTTTTAAATGCATTTTCAAAATTAATAAGACCATTCGAGCCCCCCACGTTGGGCGCCATTTTTGCTCAATAATTCAAAAACTCACATTTTGTGCAATTTTTTTATTCCAAAAGGCAATATTTCTTTGACTTTTCAATATCTTTCTTTGCTTTTGCTTCTCCTTCCACTTAAAAATGTTTAATTTATGGCCTTTTGACAACATGAAAATTTATTATTTCCCTCGGCCTTATTTGTCGGGGAATGCAAAAAAAAAAAAACACAAAAAACTGCAACACCAGCAATCAAGAAAACCAACAAGACTATAATGAATATGTATTTGGTGGACCACCTAAAAATTAACAAAAAAAATTGGAATCAATCGATTTTGCATGGGGATGCAGCAGCAGCAGTTTGAGAATGCCAAATCAAAATCTTAACTTTAAAATACCAAAAACAAAAAATCAACAACAAAGAAATCGAACAAAATTAACAAGATGAAAATTTACACAAACAATCACCTACCCCTCCCTCCTCTACTCCTCCTCCCCAGAACATTTGCCCCCCTGAAGACAGTAAAGCAAATAAGGCAACGTATCATTTCCAAACGGCCCGCTTTTTTCATTCTTTCTTTGAGCCTTAGCAAACCCCAGATGTAGAATATAACCAAAACAAAGTAAGGGAGCAGGGGAGTTGGGGGGACAGCTTTTTTGGGCTGCAAAATGAAAAGTAGGGGGGAGGGGGAGCACAAACAAGCCACCAGCCAACCAGCCATGTTTAACAAAAACAAACAGAAATTAATTATGTTTCGATCAGAGCGCACACACATTGCACGAAGGCGAAAGCTAAAAATGTAATGTAAAGAAATCGGCCAACAACAAAAGACTTTTTTCCCTACCCTTCCTGCGGTGTACAACAACAAGAACAGTATTTGGAATTCCATTGTTGTTGTATGTAAGAAAGATAACTATTGGTTTTGTTTTTTGATATTGTTGGGAGCTGCTGCGACTGCTGCTGTTGGATTCTTTGATTTTTGGTTTTTTGGGAGGGGAAATGAGGAACGACATTTTGTCTCCAATAATCATGAATATTCAAGATTAAAATATAAATTTTGAAGAGTTTTTTTTCAAAATTTTACTAAAGGTTTTTAGATATTTTTAAAGGGGGTATACAATTTTTTATTCTCTTAAAAATATTATTTTAGAGCCTCTTATAAATAGAGATTTAAAAAATATATATTTTTCCAAGAAGTCCAATTGAAGTGGATTTTTAAAAAAATATCCTTTTTAAAACGTGGATTTTTTAAAAATATTTTTTTGAAAGACTATGACAGATGGGGATTTTTTTAAAAATATTTTTTTGAAAGACTATGACAGAAGTGGATTTTTTAAAAATAATTTTTAGAAAGATTACGACAGACGTGGATTTTTTAAAAATATTTTTTTGAAAAACTATGAGAGACGTTGATTTTATTTTTTTAAATATTTGTTAAAAATTATGACTGACGTGGATTTTTTAAAAATATTTTTTTGAAAGACTATGACAGACGTCGATTTTTTAAAAATATTTTCTGAAAGACTATTGCAGATGTGGTTTTCTTTAAAAAATATTTTTTAAAAACTAAGACTGATGCGGATTTTTTGAAAATATTTTTTTGAAAGTCTATGACTGATGTGGATTTTTTAAAAATATATATTTTTTTAATTATTACGGACGTGTATATTTTAAAAATATTTTTTTTGGAAGCCTAAGACAGACGAGGATTTTTTTAAAATATTTTTTTTAATTATTACAGACGTGTATTTTTTAAAAATATTTTCTTTTAAACTATGACGGCTGTAGATTTTTTAAAAAATATTTTTTAAAGTCTGCGATAGACGAAGATTTTTTAAAAAAATATTTTTCAAGACTTTGACAGACGTGGATTTAAAAAAAAATATTTTTTTCAAGACTATGACAGTATTGGATTTAAAAAAAATATATTTTTTAAAGTCTGCGACAGACGAAGATTTTTTAAAAAATATATTTTTCAAGACTTTGACCGATGTGGATTTTTTGAAATATTTTTTTTTAATCCAATTCCATAAAATTAAATCCAATCTTTTTGAAATACCATGACAGACGTCGATTTTTTAAAAATATTTTTTTTGAAAGACTATGAAAGACGTCGATTTTTTAAAAATACTTTTTTAAAAGACTCTGGCAGACGTGGATTTTTAAAAAATATTTTTTTGAAAGACTATGACAGATGTGGATTTAAAAAATAAAAAAAAACATTTTTAAAGACTATGAGAGAAATGGATTGTTTTAAAAATATTTTTTTGAAGAGCAATTATCAACGTGGATTTTTTTAAAAATATTTTTTGAAGAGCAATTATCAACGTGGATTTTTTAAAAAATATTTTTTTGAAGACTATGACAGATGTGGATTTTTTACAAATATTCATTTGAAGATCAATTATCAGACGTGGATTTTTGTAAAAAATATTTTTTTGTAGATCAATTATCAGACGTGGATTTTTTTAAAAAATATTTTTTAAAGAGTAAGACAGATGTATATATTAAAAAAAATATTTTTTGAAAGACTTGAAAGACGTTGATTTTTTTAAACATCTTTTTTTGAAAGACTATGACTGACGAGAATTTTTTAAAAATATTTTTTAAAAGACTATGACTGACGAAGATTTTTAAGACTATGACTTTTTAAACAAAAATATTTTTTGAAGGTCAGTTAACAATGTAGATTTTGTAATAAATATTTTTGAAGATCAATTACCAATAAGGATTTTTTAAAAAATATTTTTAAAGACTATGACGGTCATAAATATCTTTTTAAAAAAATTAAGAGTATGACAGATGTAGATTTTTTAAAAATATTGTTTAAAATCAATTATAAACGTAGATTTTTGTAATTTTTTTAAAAACATTTTTTAAAGGTCAGTTATCAACTTCGATTTTTTAAAAATATTTTTTCTTGAATTTTTATGGATTTTTTAAAAAAAAAAAATTTCTTCAATTTATATCAAAGTGGTTTTTTTTCAAATATTTTTCCTTGAATTTATAACAACGTGGATTTAAAAAAAAAAAATTTTCCTGAAGTTATTTTAAATCATCCTCCCCAGAAGTTATTTTAAATTCTCCTAGAATTTCAAAGCGTTTGGACCTCACCATAAAACATCAATCTGGCAATCCTACAGCAGCAATTGATCCTTCGTCTTTAACATAATCTTTTAAGTTTCAAAAATATTTTCAAATTATATTTATTTCATTTAATAAATTTATGTTAGGAATGACATTCCTACCCCCCACCCCCCTTTCTGCCCTCCTTCCCCCTCTCTCCCTGTCATGTCACCTTAATTCCCATAACTTTAAACAAAATTAAACTCCCCAATCATTTGAAACATGCATGGCATTCCTTAAACCCCAGGAAATCCTTTTAATTTATGTCTCTGGCTCCCTCTCTCTCCCTCCCCCCCCTCTCGACCATTTGCTCTTCCTAAGTTAAGATATATCTTGATGAAGATGAGCAGTTTTTCTTTTTGAAACGGCTATGGGACAGAAGAAAAAAAGAGTTGTTGGATTTGTTATTTATGCCTAAAACAACAACAACAACAAACATCATGGAGACAGTCATAAATTATCTTCAAATTAATTTGAAAACCATCTGCGGGTGCTTAATTAGTCATTTTTATGTTTGTTCACAAATATTTATTTCACGTTTTCGCCGTTGTAGTCGTTGTTGTTATTGTCGCTTCGTACTCTTCTTCATCTGCTGCTTATTTTTGGAATTTTGTTTCCCAGTCATGGGTGACCAAATTCATATTCTAGGGAATTTGAAGAAAAAAAATGGCTTGAACAACAAAACGATAAATAATATTTTTTTGGTGTTTTGGGGAATGGGGCCTAGCTCTTCGGGGGTTTGTGAAAAAATTCTTTGGAAAAAATATATGTTTTATCAAAGAGTTAAACAGGTTGTCTTTCGATTGAATATGAATTATTGTATTTTTCTTTTGCCTAACAAGGTTAGGGTTTGTCTTGAAATATTATTACCGAATTAATTGTTTGCTTTATGTGGTTAATAGATGTCTTTTGGAAATGGCGCCCAACAGTGGACAAAAAAAATAAAAATATTAGGCTCTTAAAAAATAAAAATAATATTTTTGAGGACTTCTGTAAACGGTGATTTTTTAAAAATATTTTTTTAAAGACTTTTCTAGACGTGGATTTTCTAAAAAATGTTTTTTTCAAAGAATTTCATAAATGTGGATTTTAAAAAAATATATTTTTTTCAAAGAATGTCATAAACGTGGATTTTTAAAAATATATATTTTTAAAGAATATTATAAACGTGGATTTTAAAAATATATATTTTTAAAGAATATTATAAACGTGGATTTTAAAAAATATTTTTTAAAGACTTCCCCATAAACGTGGAGTTTTAAAAATATTTTTTAAAGACTTCCCCATAAACGTGGAGTTTTAAAAAATATTATTTAATCAATTTCATAAACGTGGATTTTTAAAAAATATTTTTTAAAGACTTCCCCATAAACGTGGAGTTTTAAAAAATATTATTTAATCAATTTCATAAACGTGGATTTTTAAAAAATATTTTTTAAAGACTTCCCCATAAACGTGGATTTTTAAAAAATATTTTTTAAAGACTTCCCCATAAACGTGGAGTTTTAAAAAATATTATTTAATCAATTTCATAAACGTGGATTTTTAAAAAATATTTTTTAAAGACTTCCTCATAAACGTGGAGTTTTAAAAAAATATTTTTTAAAGACTTCCTCATAAACGTGGAGTTTTAAAAAAATATTATTTGATCAATTTCATAAACGTGGATTTTTAAAAAATATTTCTTAAAGACTTCCCCATAAACGTGGATTTAAAAAAAAAAATATTTTTTTAAAGACTACCCCATAAACGTGGATTTTAAAAAAAATATTTTTCAAAGACTTCCATGAACGAGGATTTTTTAAAAAATATTTTTTATGAGAAACTTCCCCAAACGTGGATTTTTTAAAAATATTTTTGAAAGACTTCCCCAAACGTGGATTTTTTAAAAATATTTTTTTAAAGACTTCCCCAAACGTGGATTTTTTAAAAATATTTTTTTCAAAGACTTCCCCAAACGTGGATTTTTTAAAAATATTTTTCAAAGACTACTCTAAATTTGGTTTTTTTAGAAATATTTTTTCAGAGACTTCAATAAACGTGGATTTTTTAAAAATATTTTTTTTGAAGACCTTCCTAAACGTGGATTTTTTAAAAATATTTTTTTCAATGACTTCCATAAACTTGGATTTTTTAAAAATATTTTTTTCAATGACTTCTATAAATGTGGATTTTTTAAAAATATTTTTTTTTCATTGACTTCTATAAATGTGGATGTTTTTAAAAATACTTTTTCGAGGATTTCCATAAACATATGTTTTTTAAAAATATTTTTTAAGGATTTTCATAGGCGTGGAAATCCCTTAAAAATATTCTTTAAGGATTTTCATAGGTGTGGATTCTTTAAAAATATTTTTTAAGGATTTTCATAGGCATGGAGATTCTTTAAAAATATTTTTTAAGGATTTTCATAGGCATGGAGATTCTTTAAAAATATTTTTTAAGGATTTTCATAGGCATGGAGATTCTTTAAAAATATTTTTTAAGGATTTTCATAGGCATGGAGATTCTTTAAAAATATTTTTTAAGGATTTTCATAGGCGTGAAAATATTTTTTTAAAGATTTTCATAGGCGTGGATTCTTAAAAATATTTTTTAAGGGTTTTCATAGGCGTGGATTTTTAAATATATTTTTAAGAATTTTCAAAGGCGTGGGGATTCTTTAAATATATTTTTTAAGAATTTTCAAAGGCGTGGGGATTCTTTAAAAATATTTTTTTCATTGACTTCCATAAACGTGTATTTTTTTTAAAATATTTTTTCGAGGATTTCCTTAAAAGTGAGTTTTTTAAAAATATTATTTAAGGATTTTCATAGGCGTGGAGATTATTTAAAATTTTTTTTAAGATTTTCATAGGCGTGGATTCCTTAAAAATATTTTTTAAAAATTTTCATAGGAACGGCTTTAGAAACAATTTTTGTTTAATTTTTTATTTTTGTTTTTTTTTTTTAACTTTTTTTACCTAAAACTCTGCTGACTGAGTTCAACAGGTTCTTCTTTGTCTGTTTTTGTGTTATTCTTATTTATTTATTTTTTTTTGTTAACAAAATATGAATTATGACTTCGCCTCGCTCCATGTTCTTTGTTTTCTGGGGTGGAGTTGTCTCCACATGTTTTTGAAATTCGAAAAATTTTCAAATTCAAATTCTTTGAAACCATTTTGCCTTGTATGGCCGTTTGAATACCCATTTCAATATATCAAATAAGATCATTAATATTATAATTATATTTTTTTGTGTGTGGTGTTTCGGTTTTCTTGTTTTCATTTTCGTTTAGTTTTGTGACAATTTATTGTTGTTTGATTGGGCTTTTTGTGAAATATGAATAATTTCGGTTTTTTTTTTCAAAAATTCAAAATTGTTATTAATTAGCATGCGGTGTTTGTTTTCTCATTCAAAAAATTAATGTTTAAAAATGTGTGGCATAATAAATATAAATTTGAATTTGTTAGAGGGAATTAATAGTTTTTTTTTTTTTTTTTTTGATGTAGATGAAGCTAAATTAACAAAATAAAAAATATAATAAAAAATTTTTAAAAATAACAAAAATTAAAATTGTCGAAGGACCTCACAATTGAAAGTTTTTTTTTATTCTAGAATAAAGACATAGTATTTTATGTTTTTTTTTGATATTTTTTTTAAAGATTTCCCCAAACATCAATTTTTTTTAAATGGCTTCCATAAAATTGGATTTTTAAAAAATATTTTTTCAAAGACTTCCCAAAACGTAAACTTAAAAAAACATTTTTTTTAAGAATTTCATAAACGTGGATTTTTTAAAAATTATTTTTTTGAGACTTTCGTTAACGTGGATGTTTTAAAAACATTTTTTAAAGACTTTAATAATAGTGGATTTTTTAAAAATATTTTTTCGAGACTTTCAAATAAAAAATATTTTTTTTTAATTCCCCCATGCCCAAGTGTCAATGAAATGTATCAATTAAGGTCTGTTTTGTTTATAAATCGAAGAGATTTATACCTCCTCCCCACCCATTCCGCTTCATTGTTGATGGATATCAAGCAGTCATCGTCATTTCTTGAGAGTTTGAAGTATTAATGAAGTGTTTCGGATTTTTGTGTTTACAATAAATTATACCCTTACATCGAAATTTGAAATCGAAAACCACATCAATTTAAATCAATTGGTTACATGTAGTGAAATATAAATAAATTTTAAAAAGATTTTTATTTATAACCTGACAAGTTGGAAATCGAAAAACTACAGCAATTTAAGGCAATTGGGGAACAAGAAATAAAAAAATATAAATAAATTTAAAATTTTTTATTAAGATTCTTAAAATTTTTAAATTGAAAACAACGTCAAATAGCAAAAGTAGAAAAAAATAAAAGATTTTTATTAATATATATTTTATTTTTTATTAAAAAATGTTTATTAAAAAAAATTATTAAAAAAATTTGAAAAACCAAAATCCAATCATTTCCCATTTCCTTACTCCTCAATTTCTAATTTTTATCTGAACATTTTTTTCTGATTCAATTAAAAAAAATTAAATTATTTATTTTATTTATTTATTTATTTATTTTTTATTTCTTTTATTTATTATTTTTTATTATTATTTATTTTTTATATTTATACATATATTTTATTATTATTTTATATATTTTTATATATTATTTTTTATATATTTTTTATATATTATATATATTTTATTATTTATTTTTTATTTCTCGTTACATTACTCAATTCATTTTTCTATTTTTTATCTGTAATTTTTTTTATCTGTTTCAATTTTTAATTGCCTTTGTTTTTGCTCTGGTCAAAAATCTCTAGTTTTAATTAATTTTTTCATTTGCAAAAAAAAAGAAAAACAACTACAAATCCGCCTTTTTTAATTTCCATGATTTTTTTGTAATTCTCTTAATTTCCATGACCTCCAACACATGACAAATAGTATGCCATTTAGAAAAACAGCTAACTAGTTAAGCTAAATCACACACGGCAGTTTTGCTTTTTTTTTGCCTTGGACAACATGCAAAAAAAAATCGTAAAAAATAATTAAAATCACTAATAAAGCGTCAATAACGCCGCCGCTTTGTGCCATTAACGCCCTCTATTAGTCAAATGAATTAAACACAACACCTACCCATTTAGTAGAGCAAACACACACAGGCACACACACACAAAAAATAACAACAGTAGTGGAGCCATAATTACAACAATTCGCATTCTCTTTGATTTCATACTCATTACAGAAACGGCAGCAACAACAACAAAAACATACAATGCTAAAAATGACAACATCTTACAAGCCAGTCAGCCATCTATTCATTTATCCACCACCCACTCACATCCCCACACAATGAACCCTCTTTCTCTTTTCTCTTTTTTGGCTCTCTATGCCTCCCTCTCTCTCTCTGTGCAATTAATTTACTTGCTTGTTTTTGATAAATCTAAGTAATGAAGCATAGATGCCCCGTCTCTTAACTAAGCCGCATGCAAGTTTTTTGTTTTGTCTTTTTGGAATTATCTTTAGAGGATGTTCAAAACATTGCACATGGTAGACCTAAACTTTGACGTGTGACAAATGGCGATATTGGATGAAGAACTTATTTAAAAAAAAAATGAAGAACAATAAATAAATCTTCTCTAAATGTAAGACTAGGAAAATCGTCATAACTCCTTGGTATTTCAAGGCAAGAGAATTTGGAAGATTTTGAGAGAGGTAATTGGGGGGAGGGTGGGGGGGTTTATGGGGGAGAGAGAGTAAAGAAAAAGTTAATTAAATTGTAGTACTCAACTCTAATCAGCACAATTTATGCAAAAAGCAATCAGTGGAGTTGTGAATTTTTGAGAGAGACAATAAAATAGGCTGGGAGAGGGAGTGAGAGAGAGAGAGAGTATGGAAGAGGGAAAAGAGCAAATTCATTAACTTTGAGACAGGGATGGAAAATGAAAGCATTATGGGACATATAAAATTAAAAAGAAACATTTTCAAAGGCCTCAGGACCCAGAAAAAATTGAAAAATAATTTTGAATGATTGGCAAAGTTTTATAAAATTCTCAAAAACAAAAAAAAAAAATCTTCCGGGTCTTTAAGAAACAAATTTTATAAAAAAAAGTTCATATCTCTCCCAGAGTTCAGAATAGTTTTTGAAGCGGTTTAATGAGCCTCTGGAGACTGTAAAATTTGGAAAAAAAAAATCCCAAGAATCCAAATTCATTAACTAGAGCAAATTTATTAACTTTGAGACAGGGATGGAAAATAAAAGCATTATGGGAGATATAAAATTATAAAGACACAGTTTCAAAGCCCTCAGGGCCCAGAAAAAAAATCAAAAAATATTTTTTAATGATTGGCAAAGTTTTATAAAATTCTCAAAAAATAAAAAAACTTATTTTGGGTCTTTAAGAAACAAATTAGAAAAATGTTCTTAGGTCTCCGAGAGTTCATAATAACAATTTTTTTAAAAATTTTTAATGAGCCTCTGGGGACTATAAAATTTGGAAAAAAAAATCCTATGCATCCAGGGTCTTAAAAATATATCAGAAAATTTTTTTGAAAAATAATTATAAACCCCCGCGGGTCTTTTAAATTTTGGAGGATATTCATAATATTTTTTTGAATCATTTTAATGAGCCTCCGGTGTCTATAAAATTTGAAAAAAATTCCTAAGCATCCTGGGACTATAAAATTTTTGGAAAAAAAATTTAGAAATCTCCGCTTGTCTTTTAAAATTTGGTGGATATTCATAATGATTTTTTGAATCATTTTAAAGAGCCACTGGAGACTAAAAAATTTTGAAAAAAATTCCTAAGCATTCTGGGACTAAAAAATTAAAATAAAATTTTATTTCGAAAAAAAAAAAAATTATAAATCAACGCGAGTCATTTACAATTTGGAGGAGATTTTTAAGGTTGCTGGTGGCAAAATAATTTTAAGGAAATATTTTCATATTTTGGGGTCCAGAATATTTACAAAGAAATTTCTAAAAATTTCTAGAGACGTCAGGGGATTAAAAATTTTCGGAAATTTGTTTCATAGGCCTTCGGGCCTTCATAATACTTTTTTTGAAGCATTTTTAGTGAGCCTCTGGTGTCTATAAAATTTGGAAAAAAAAATCCTAAGCATCCTGGGACTATTAAAGTTAAATGAAAATTTTTTGGAAAAAAAATTTAAAAACCTACTCGGGTCCTTTAAAATTTGGAGAAGATTTTAAAGGTTGTTGGTGGCAAAATAATTTTACGGAAATTTTTTCTAATCTTGGATTCCAGAATATTTTGCAGAAACATTTCTTAAGACGTCAGTGGATTTAAAAATTTTCGAAAATCTGTTTCATAGACCTTCGGACCCAGAAAATGCTTTAGAAAAAATCTCCAAGGCCTCAAGGGCCTATATATGTAAAAAAGAGTAGTGAAATAACTGACTGACTGGCTGACCGAAAATCAAAGCCCAGACGAAACGGCTGACGCGAGAATCTTGAAATTCGTAACAAAAAGGTTACGGAAATTACTAAAATGTACTAAAAATTGAATACTTCGCATTGGGCAAACGGAATGAGCTACAATTATGAAATTTGAGATGAGAGTCACTGATGGAGTACAGGATCGATGTAGCAAAGGGTTTTTGGAAATTCAAAATTTTAGTCTTAAAATTTATACCAAAAAGGTTACGGAAAGTACTAAAATGTACTAAAATTTTATTTTACCTTGTACTGGACAAGCGGAATGAGCTACAATTCTGAAATTTGGAATGAGAGTCACTAATGGAGAGCAGGATAGATGAACCAAAGATTTTTTGAAAATTCGAAATTTAAGCCTACGAAAAGTTCTAAAATGGTACTAAGCATCTAAAATTTGGGAAAAAGAGATGAAAAAAAAAACAAAAATCTCCAAAATTGAAAATTTATTTCGCTTGAAGGACCAAATGTCAATAAAAGAGAATTTTTATTTTGAATTTATTTCCTAGCCATTTTGGCTCTGGGTCTTTTTTCGGGTATTAACCTAAAAACCTTAATAGCAATTGGACTAATGGCCAATGGCTTGATTTTAAAAGCCCGCATTTTTAAAAAAACTATTCATGAGTCGAAAACATAAAAATCCATTAGGTTTGAACATGGAAACAAACTAAAAATTGCAAAAAAGAAGAAGAACTAAGCTGTAGACAGCGATGATGGTGTCAGGGTGATCATTTTTCATATTTTATAAACAAATATCAGAGGGCAATGGAAAAACACAAAAATCTGTTAAACCACAACTTTGAAAAAAAAATTAAAAAAAAAAAAAAACTATTTCAAACATTAACCAAAGAAAAAAAAATCAATCACAACAAATCACTTGAAAGATATTTAAATAAATAAAAAACAACAACAATGTGAAACCGAAAAAAACGTAGTTAACTGAAATGCCGATAATCACCCAAAAAAAAAAAATCATTTTATTTTCAAAGCTCTGCTCACGTGTGACTTTCTTAATGACGTTATGTGTTTGTTTGGGTTATAATAATGAAGTTTTATGCTTGTCTTTTAACAAGCCTGCGCGTCGCCGCCACAGATACACGCTTGACATGGTCTAGCTAAATTGTCTCGTCTACGGTTTTTTTCGGTTATTTTTGTGAGTCGTTGGCTTGTTGTTTGTTGTCGTTTTTAGCTGTTGTTTGGTTAATTTGTTTTCTTGCTTAATTATCATCGCCATCACCAGTGTCGGACAACACCGAATAAATTTTCGGTGTTGTTTTTTTTTCTGTCGAAAATTTGAAAGTAAATGAGCCATATAAATACAAATAGCCTTTACACAGAGGGAACATGTAAAAGACAAAGGGGAAAATAAAAAAATAAAAATTTCCAATCAATGAAAATAATTTAAAAATATGTGGACCCCACGTTGGGCGCCAAGTTGGATTATTTTTTGGAAATAAATTTAAAAATAGAGATAAAGAAAAGAATTTGGTCAAAGGATGAAATATTTCGTACCTAAAATAATCGCAACAGAGGATGACGTATGTTAAAAATTACTTTTGGAAAAATAGCAAATGGCGCCCAATGCGGGGCATATTATTATTTCATTTATAATTTTTGAAATTATAATTTTTATTGACAGATATCATGTGGTGGCATAAATAAACCGTCTTTAAATATTTTACGGGTTTTAGAGGCTTTATTTAATAAATAATTATGGCGCCCAGCGTGGGGTCCAGAAGAAAGTAAAAACTTTTTCAAAAATTTAGTTTTTTTTTGGTATCTTGTGGCTCTTGGTTGATGCCTAAAAATAAAATATTTTATGAATTTTTTTTATTTTCTTTTTAGCAGAGAATACTTTCTTGTGGTCTCCACGTTGGGCGCCAATTTGGATTATTTTTTGAAATAAAGTTATTCATGAAGTAAAAAAAGAACCTGGGCAAATATTTCGTGTTAAAAATAATCCTTGATGAGAGGACAAGGAATATAAAAAGTAAAAATAGCAACTGGCGCCCAACGTGGGACCTGTTATTATTTCATTTAACATTTTTTGAAACATAATTTTTATCAAAAGATTCCATATCTAGGAAAAAACTGCCCGCTACATATATTTCTCGGATTTAAGAGGCTTTATTTCCAAAATAATCCAAATTGGCGCCCAATGTGGGGTTCACATAAAAGTATTAACTGTTTCAAAAATACTTAGTGGCTCTTGGTTGATGTCTTAAAATAAAAATAAAATATTTTGTCCAATAAATGAAAAATATTTTATTTTTCAAGAGAGATTGCTTTCTTGAGGTCTCCACATTCGGCGCCAATTTGGATTATTTTTTGGAAATAATATTATTAGAGAAAGAACCTGGTTAAAGTTAAAAAAGAACCTGGTTAAAGGAGCTAATATTTCGTGCTTAAAAATAATCAATGAAGAGAGGACAAGGAATAGAAAAAGGTTAAAAGATAGCAAATGGCGCCCAATTCGGGACATTTTCTCAGTCTTCTTTCATTTATTTTATTTATTAATTTTTTTTTTCAAAAATTTAATTGCCAGGTTCCATGTGAGGCATTAAATAGTCTGCCTTGAAAAATTTCCCGGATTTTAGAGGTTTTATTTCCGAAAAATCGAAATCGGCGCCCAATGCGGGTTTACAACTCTCTGAACAATTCGGAATTAATATAAAATATTCTGAGGCACTATGCCGCCCAACGTGGTTCCATAAAAGGTAGCTGTAGAATTTAAAAAATTTTAAAAAATATTTTTTAATCATTAAATATTTTTTATTCCATTATTTGTAACACTTATGTGGCGCCCAACGTGGGCCAATACTCGATTACAACTCTCTGTAAAATTTATCCTTAAAATTGCCTTTAAAATGAATTTCCATGACGTAATATTTTAACATGTTAACTTCTAATCGGCAAAAATTTCAAAATGGCGCCCAAAGTGGGACCCCTTTTTTATCGGTCTATTTTATTTATTATTAGTTTTAAGAAAATAAAAAAACATCCAAAATGAAATAATGTTTTAAACCAAACACCCCACAAACTCAATATCTCCCACACCCTTCGAACTTCTTCTCCCCTTCCCCCTCTCTCAATACCTTCTCGATTTGAATTTCTTCACCAACAGAAAACAAACCTTTTTGCTAAGAAACGTCCCAAAAATAAATCATCCATAACTGGTCGGTCTTGTGATGGCTGTGATGATTGATGAATTACAATCAGTATCTCCATCAGCCAAACATACCTGCAAAGAGGTAACCAAACATGGAACACAAAAACAACAGCAACAACAAAAAATTAATCAAAATTCATAAAAGCATTTATGGTCGTAGTCGCTGTCGTCGTCGTCGTCCTCATCGTCATCGTTAACGTGGCTGTGTTCTGTTCTGTTTTAGGCCTCGTTTACAGCTTTTTAAAATGTCTTTAACATGACTTGGTTATCTCCTCAAAGGTGGGGACACCTTCGAACACACGCTCGCCAGCCAGCCAGCCCGGTCATATCTATAAATGTCCGAAACGAACAGAACAAAAAATGAAGTAGTTAAATAAAACCGATAAGGCTCATTTGGTGTTGTGGCGAAAAGGGAGCGGAATGTGGACAACCTGTTCCTGGTGCTGTTTAAATATTACAAAACAGGCGACTAGCCTAGGGAGCTAATGATGAATTAATCAAGGCAAAGAAATGTTTGACAGCAACAACAGCAGCAGGAAATCAATTTAATAATGGTTGGGAGTTGAAAGGAATAAAAAATATTGAATTTAAGTTGGAGAGCAAAAAAAATGTTCACAAAGAAGGGTAAAATTTGTAAAAAGGATTAAATGAAAAATTAAATGGTTGTTGTGTTGAGATGAAGAATCAAAGAATTTAACAGCTATTCAAATCCAGATACCAAAAAAAGAAAAAATTTCCAGTTAATTCCAATTTTCCGATCGAAAACCCCCAATTTTTGAACTATATTTTATAGGTAACAAATACTGAATATTTTCAAAGCTCCACCACTTTTGCTGTCCTTTTAAAAAATATTTTTATAAAAATTTAAGGACTTCTGATGGCAAAAAACAAATATTTTAACATAATTCAATACCTCTGAAGACCTTCAAAAAAAAAAAAAAACGACTTTTTTAATCAACTTCAGAAAACGTTTTTTTTTTAAATCTGTGACTTTTGGTAACTCTCACAAAATATTTAAAAAACCCACGATTTCCGATGGAACTCAAAAATTGTCTTAAAAAATATTTTTTAAAAATTGCGGACTTTTGATAACGTTCAAAAGATATTTTTAAAAAAAATCCACAACGAGTGGATGCTTCCAAACAAAAAAAATATTTAAAAAATCCACAACGACTGAAGGCCTCTAAAAATATTTTTAAAAAATCCACAACGTCTGAAGGCCTCTAAAAATATTTTTATTAACCTTCAAAAAGATATTTTATAAAAATCCACGACTTCTGGTAGCCTTCAAAAAGATATTTTTTAAAAAAATCCACGACTTCTGGTAACCTTCAAAAAGATATTTTCTAAAAAATCCACGACTTCTGGTAATCTTCAAAAAATATTGTTTAAAAAAATCCACGACTTCTGGTAATCTTCAAAAAATATTGTTTAAAAAATCCACGACTTCCGGTAATTTTCAAAAATTCCACGACTCCTGGTAATCTTCAAAAAGATATTTTTTAAAAAAATCCACGACTTGTGGCAACCTTCAAACAATATTTTTAAAAAAATCCACAGTGTCTGGTAATTCCAAAAAAAAAAACATTTTTAAAAAATCCACGAGATCTTATGGCTTTCAAAAAATATTTTTAAAAAAATCCACAACGTCTGAAGGCGTTCAAAAAAATATTTCTAAAAATTTCACGACAATAAAAAATATTTTTTAAAAATCTAATCTTATTTTTTTTTAATCCACGACTTCTGGTAACTTTCAAAACATATTTTTAACAATTCCACGACTTCTTGTAATCTTCTAAAATATTTATAAAAAAATCCACGACATCTGGTAACCTTCAAAAATTTATTTTAAAAAATCCACGACTCCTGGTAATCTTCAAAAAATATTTTTAAAAAATCCACGACTTCTGGTAACCCTCAAAATATTTTTTATAAATCCACGACTTCTAGAGTAACCTTCAAAATATTTTTTTAAAAAATCCACGACTTCTGGTAACCTTCAGAAAATATTTTTAAAAAATCCACAACGCCTGAAAAATAAATGAAAAATATTTTTAAAAAATCCACGACGCCTGCAGGCGTTCAAAAAAATTCACGACTTCTGGCAATCTTTACAAAATAGTTTTAAAAAATCTACAAAATCTGAAGGCTTTCAAAAAATATTGTTAAAACATCCACAACGTGTGGAGGCCTCCAAAAACATTTTAAAAAATCCACGACCTCTAAGAAACATTTTTAAAAAATCCACAACCTTTAAGAAACATTTTTAAAAAATCCACGACTCTGTTAACCTTGAAAAAATATATTTTAAAAAATTCTCAACGTCTGAATGACATTTAAAAAATATTGTTTAAAAAATCCACCACGGGTGGAGGCCTCCAAAAAGTATTTTTAAAAAATCCACGACTTTTGGTAGTTATCAAAAAAATATTTTTTAAAAATTCACAACGAGTGGAGGCCTTCAAAAAATATTTTTAAAAGGTCCACGACTTCCGGTAATTTTCAAAAAATTTTTTTAAAAGGTCCAAATCTTCAAAAAATATTTTTAAAAAATCCACGACTTCTGGTAACCTTAAAAAAATATTTTTTTTAAAAAATACAAAATATCCTAAAAATCATAAATTCTAGATTTTTATTAAAAATGACTTAAACGATATTTTCAATTTTTTTTTTGGAAAACCTTGAACCATGAGTTGTACAACATTAAAATTGCGCTCCTTGGCAAATGGCATTTGGTTTTCTTTAATTTTGTTTTGGTTTTGCAATTCGGTGACTTTTTTATTTTTATATGGCGGGCGAACACATGCTGGGCTTTTTGGAATGTTGTTCGCAAAAAAGGGAAATAAAAAACCAACAACAAAGAGTATATCTTCACCACAGGTAACCGAAAATGAAACAGGGACTTGGTCAGCCAACTAGCCTGCCAGGGCATATGCAAAGCAAGCCAACAAGCCAAAAATTAAACATTCGATTGTGAATGGTGTTTGGTTCTGTCATTTGGAATCCATGTTGCAATTCTTTGTTGTCCGTTTTCTGATGCCAGTTTGACTTTTTATTTCGAACTCCCGCTGTTTTCTTCTGGTACGTCCTCCTCGTTTCGCTTTATTTTTTTGATAATTCCTATTATGAAAACAGGTGATCTGTAGAGGTTTGCCCTTTTTGGGGTTATTTCTTGTTTTCTTACCTGCTGATGTGCCGCTACGTGTGTGTGTGTGTGTTTCAATTTTTATGTTCATTCTTCTCCTCTTTATCTCCTTTATATTCGATTTTATTTTGATTTTAACTATAGTTCTGCTTGTTTTGTCTCATATCTTAACTTTTCAATCGGGTTTTTATGTTTTAACTTGAAAATCAAACCATAAATTATGTCTCTGTTTTTTTTTTTTTTGAAATAGGGGCTGGCTTGTTTAACTGTTTGTCATTTTTTGTTTTCTAAAGAAACGAACCGTTGTCATTAAGGTGACAATACGCCTTTTGATTTTGGTGAACACCCCGAAAAAGGAGGAGAATTATTTTTGAGACATTTTTTTGTTAAGAAAAAAAAAAATAAATAAATAAATAAAAATTTGTATTTAATTTTATGGCTGACGGGAGGTTGGGATTCATCGGAGAGGAGGGGGAGGGGCTATTTTGAGAAATCTCTATGAAAGATTCATAATTTGTAATTATACAGAAACAAATTAGGAGTAATTAAACCAAGTTTTACACGAGCCCCACGATGGACGCCAATTTGTATTAATTTTTGATGAGAATATTTCTCAAGGAATCCCTGGAACCCCTTAAGTGTTATAAAAACCCTGATTATTACGCCCTATGTGGCCTTTTAATCAACAAAAATATTAAAAGAGTACAAAAATCGAAAGGCCTTCGCTTTGGGCGCCACTTGCGAATACCACTTACTAAAGAAATCACAAGATGACCACAGAAAATTTTCAGCAATACAAATTTAATATTTTATATTGAATTTAAAAATCACATTTCATTAAAACCCTAAGAAACAAATAAATATTTAAAAAATTAAAAAAAAAATCAAAATTGCGTTGAACCCAATTTGGGCGCCATTTATGATCATTTTATAATTTAAAGATGGAAAAAAATCACAGAAAATTAGTGAGCATCTCAAATATGATATATTTAATTTTATAAAGCCACACATGGGGCAAACGATTTCAAACAATTGTGAATAGGCCGGCCACTCATTGGGCGCCACTTTTTCTTTATTTTATATTTAATAAATATTATATTTATTGAGTTGGTATGTTCAAACATTCTCAGCTATCTCTAGTTATCCTGATATGTAGAAGCCTTCAAATAATAAAAATATTTACCAAGAAAAAATAGCTGGGCCGCACTTTGGGCGCCATTTTCAGATTATTTTTTCATTTTTATTTTTTTTTTCGGATTATTATTTCAGATTATTTTAAAAATGGTCTTTCGGAGATCGATCAGGATTACCATCGCTCCTTTTCTATTAATTTCTTTTTCATTCTTCTTCAAAATTCCTTAAATATTTTCACAATTTAAAAATGCACTTATCACTTCACTATTTGTTACTGACACCCCCTCTAAAACATGTTTTCGATTTAATTGTCAGCCAGCCAGCTGGCCAATCCCATTAGCATTACACAAGTTATTAACGTAACGTAAATGTCAATTTAGTTGACTTTGAACTATTGAGTAAATCTGTCTGGTCCCCTCTTCCGCGATATTCCGCACCCATAATTGATAAAAAAAACACACTTACGTTGTTTTCAACCTACATTCCTCATTTAAATGGCTGTGATTTTGAAAAAAATCTTAAACATTTTATTTTAGATGCAGGTTAATATTGAAGATAAAATAATTTGTTTGCTGTAGGTTGTAATATTTTAAGATAAATTAATTAATAGGTAAAACAGTGGAACCCCCGTTTTTATGGAGTGGATGGGATGACTTGGGAAAAATTAGGCTCAGAGGAAATCGTCACTTCAGAAGATTCAGAGGAAATCGCTTGAGAGGGGCTTGAGAGGAAATATCTTGTGGCTGTTTTGCCTGCAAATAATTCTCTCCAGAATGGCGCCCAATTGTTCTCTGTTCTATGTCAACTCGCTTTGTCTAATGAAAATATTAACACAAGTGCTCTATTCCAACTGAGCTGTTTGTTATCAACTTTTTGCAATAATTGAAACGCAACAACAATTGCAAATACAAAAATAGATAGAGTATTTTTATATGATTTATGAGTTTTAAAATTGAAAATCAAATAAACGCGCAGCCCCCTTTTTTAAATGGAATTCATTGTGGGCAAAAATAAACAGAACGAAAGTGAAAATGAAAGTTGATATAAATAAATATTTACAAAATTTTTAACCTAAAAATGAGTTCCAAGAATATAAAATTATAAAATTATTGAAAATTCATAAAATGGTCAAGTCGAAGGACCAAAAATGAAATAGAATTTATTTTGCTTTCGAATGAAAATAAGAAAAAAAATGAAAATGGATTTAAAGAAGAGAACATTTAAAAACTTTTTATAAAAACGTATTTTGAATTGAATTTACAAAAATATAAAATTAGAAAATTGGTACAAATACAAAAAAAAATTGACATCGAAGGACAAAAAATGAAACTAAATGCATTTCGAGCCAAAAAAAAAAACACAAATAAATGAGAAAATTAAATAAATAAATATATAAAAACTTTTTATAAAGTCGTATTTTGAATTGGATTTTTAAAAATACAAAATTAAGAAATTGTTAAAAATCCTAAAAAATGTCACATCAAAGGACCAAAAATGAAATTGAATGCCTGGTGAATTAAATTAAAAATTAAACTCAATTAAATGAGAAAATTAAATCAATGATTATTTCCAAATTTTTTATAAAAGCGTATTTTTGAATATATTTTCCAAAATACAAAATGATAAAATTTTTAAAAATCCAAAAAAATGTCACATCGAAGGACCAAAAAATAAATTGAATGCCTGGTGAGCCAAAAAAAGCACACACACAATTAAATGAGAAAATAATAAATTAAATAAATGGATATTTGAAAACTTTTTATTAAAACGTGTATTGAAAAGATTTCAAAGAATACAAAATTATAAAATTTTTAAAAATTCAAAGTATAAGACATTGAAGGACCAAAACTTAAACTGAATGCTTGGTCAGCGAAAAAATAAGAAAAACACAATTAAACGTGAAAATAATAAATTAAATAAATAGATGTTTGAAAACTCTTTATAAAAACGTATTTTAAATAGGATTATCAAAATTATAAAATTGTTGAAAATCCTAAAAAATGTCACATTGAAGGACCAAAAATTAAACTAAATGCTTGATCAGCAAAAAAAAAAAACACACACACAGTTACATGAGAAAATGAAAAGTAAAAAAAAAATAATATTTGCAAACTTTTTACAAAGACGTATTTTGAATTGGATTTTGAGAAATACAAAATTAAGAAATTGTTAAAAATCCTAAAAAAGTGTCACATCGAAGGACCTAAAATGAAATTGAATGCCTGGTGAGCAAAAAAAAAAACACAATTAAACACAATTAAATGAGAAATTAAAAAAATAAAAAAATAATACTTGAATTTTTTTTTATAAAGGCGTATTTCGAATTGGGTTTTCAAAAATACAAAATTATAAAATTGTTAAAAATCCAAAAAAATGTCACATCGAAGGACCAAAAATTATTGTGTCAAAGAAAATCAAAATAAAAGGGAAATTAATGTTTAAGTTAATTTATATTTTCTATATTTCAATAAAGACCGATTATAAAATCCATTGCCAGAAATACAAAATTTTCAAATTGTTGAAAATCAAAAAAAAAAAAAAAAAAAATGTTACATCGAAGGACCAAAAATATAAAAAAATAAACAGAGGCTTCCAAAAACAAATCAAAATACAACAACAACATTTTTAACGTATTTGGGTGTATGAACAATAAATTTTTAAGAATTGCTAGCAATGAATTCATAAAATATTTTGTGATTTTTTATCACGGCCGCACGTTTGGCGCCATTTTTTAAATATATATACTTTTTACTTCAACGTAACAAAATTTAAATTAAATATAAATGGCTTATATTTACCGAAGACAAAAGGATTCTTAAAATGTTCAAATGCTTTAGGACCAGCACATATGCTCGAAGGACCAATATACATACCTGAAAAAAAATAAAAGAAAAAAATAAATAATTAAGTATAAATTAATACATAAGAAAATATATAAATAAAACTACTAAAATATTATAATTACTGCCTAAATCGTTTGTGAAAATTTTTCATAAATTTAAAAAAAATGTAACGAAAAATCCTATAGCAGCACCCATTGAAGGACCAAATATAAAAATGTAAATGAGAAATCCCTGGAGACATATGGTGCTAAAAAGACTTTATAGATGGTAATGGTAAATACATTTTTAAAATTTCAAAATTGTATGCCTACAATATATTACACATATTTAATGTTTTGTCGTAACCCCACGTTGGGCGCCATTTTTGATTGCGAAATAATTGTTGTTTTTAATATCACTTAAAACACGATAACAATATTTCCTGATTGATATATTCTAGAAACTAAAAATATTGCAATGAGATGGGGGCTGTAAGACCAACATGTGGCTCGAAGGACCAACATTAAAATTAGATTAAAACAAATAACAAGAAACTAAAATAAAACGTTTATTGCAAGTTTATCTTAAAAATTTAAATGGGTTTATTCTTATAAAAATTATTGCAAAAATACAAAACTAAAAAATTGTCAAAAATCCCAAAACGAGACTCATCGAAGGACCAAAAAAAAAATTAATAAAGACGAGGGAGCCTTACAAGTAAATATTTTTATTAATCCGGACATTTGGAGTCGATCTAGCGATGTCCGCCTGTCTGGCTGGCTGATGCGTCCAAACTTGATACATCGTAATATTTTTGTCAAACTTAGATTGAGTTCGGAGATTGGCAATATCGATCCACTCCTTCTGGTACCTCCCCCAAAAAATCTCAAAATTTTCAAAGAAAATAATTAACTGCACAGAAGGAGAAAATTTAATCCAATATTGCTCCAAGGTCCGATACGAAATTGATAATATTGGCCCATGCCTTCGGAGCCTACTCCATAGAGGGTCAACAATTTCAATAATCATAATAGAAGTCAAAATATATTTAAATATTTGAATATTGACTGAGGGTATACATCTATCGGCAAAACCGACTGATACTTTTTAACTTGTTTTTTTTTTTTTTTAATTTTAATATTTTAAATTATTTCAATAATTTTTTTTTAATTTTTTTTACAACTAAATTTCCCCATGGCCGTCCATAACCATCAAAGATGTTTGACGGATTTTTTTTTGCCTATCAATTGTCATCCCAGAGACTTAACATTTCAAATACGTAATACCCTGATTCCCCTTAAATAGCATCTAATTGATAATTATTTTTGTTTTTCGATTTTCGAGTGAAATTTTGCCTGGTTGTCATTTCACAATAATTCAATTTGTCATGTCACCGTTTTAATATCGATTTTTTTGTTGTTTTTATTTTCAGTTTTTTTTTTTGGTATTTTATAAAAAAAAAAACTAACAAAAAAAATTATGTGTGTTAACACTATCATATTAACCTAAATCTGGTTTACCAAAAAAACCCTATCGGAAAAAATCGACTTTTATGCGGTTAATAATTTATGAGAGGGGGGGGGGGGGGCAAATCGATATTATTTTTTTATATTTTTTCAGGGGTTTTCAATAGATTCTCTAACAGTTGTTTGCGGCATTTGCGCTACCATAACTGTCACTACTGCCGCTGCTGCTTCTGATTGTGATTTGTTTGTTTTGTAGATAGACGAGCAACCAGCCAGCCTGCCTGTCAGCCGTTTGCCGTATCTTCAAATTCTTCAAATTTTGTTATCATTTTGACATTTGTTTTTTGGTAAAGAACAACAAAAACAATGAAAATTTTACCAATATCGTTTTCTATACCCTTTTTCACTTTCTCTCTCCTCTCTCTCTCTCTCTCTCTCTCTCTATCTTTCCGCTACAAATTGTTCAATAATTTGTTGTGAGATATGAGTTGCTGGTTGTTGCTGTTGTTGTGATATACTTGTCAAAATCGAAGAAAAAAAATTATTTATGATTAGCCTGTCTACCTAGCGTTTACCTTATTGCCTACCTTCCTACCAGCCAGCCAACCAAACAATCATAAAATAGTCGAAACTGGTGGAATGATTGCAATGTTTGTTATCAATATTTTCGGTATTTTTTATTTTACGACAGACGCTTGGAGTTCTCAACTAAATGTAGAAATTTTGAAAAATTTTGAAACTATGAAATATGCGATGCAAAGTTCAATTTAAATATCGAAGAAAATGGCGCCCAATATGGGGAAGCACAGCAAACAAGAGTTTTCAATTTAAATTTTTGGTGCCCAATAAAAACCCCTTAGGCATGTCCTTTAAGTAAATACAGCTGGCGCCCAATGTGGGGCCAGTATCAAAGGTTGCAATTATTCAACGGTAACACCGAAATTTGATCAGGTTTGAAAAAAAAAATAATTCTTTAAAAAAAAAAACAAGTTACAAAGTATCAGTCGGTTTTTATCGACAGATGTATACCCTCAGCCAACGTGCAATTATTTAAATATTATTCGACTTCTGTTATGATTATTCAAATTTTTGACCCTAAAAATCTGGAAAATAAAAAAATAAAATCTTGACCTTTTGTGGGGTAGGTACCAGAAGAAATGACCCGATCTCTACCATCTTTACAAAAGATCTTGTGTTGGTGGAAATATTGAGATGTACCAAGTCTCAATGGAATCGGATGTTAATTTCGTAATTTATGGCTTAATGAATATTCAAAATTTTGACCCTTTGTGGGGAAGGTACCAGAAGGAGTGGACCGATATAGCCCATCTTCACAGCAGATCTTGTGTTAGTGGAAATAATCAGATGTGTGAAATATGAAAAGAGACGGATGCTTATTACTAGGGTTTTATGATCGTTTCGGTTATTCAGAACTTTGACCCTTTGTGGGGGAGGTACCAGAAGGAAGGGTCCGATATAGTCCATCTTCACAGCAGATCTTGTGTTAGTAGAAATAATGGAATTTGTGAAATATAAAGAGAACCAGATGCTTATTTCCGATTTTGTAATAGTTTTGGTTATTCAAAATTATGAACCTTTGTGCGGGAGGTACCAGAAGGAAGGGTCCGATCTCTACCATTTTTATAATAGACCTTGTGTTGATAAAAATATTGCGATGTGTGTAATTTGAAGACAATCGGACACTTACATCACATTTTATAAGAGTTATAATTTTTCAAAATTTTGACCCTTTGTGGGGGAGGTACCAGAAAGAGTGAAGCGAAAATGTCCACTTTCACACCTGATCTAGCACTGATGCAAATATTAGGATTTGCAAAGTTCGAGTAAAATCGGATTATCCTTACTCTTTCTGTGCAGTTAAATATTTTCTTCGAAAATTTCGACATTTTATGGGGGAGGTACCAGAAGGAGTGGACCGATATAGCCCATCTTCACAGCAGATCTTGTGTTAGTGGGAATAATGGGATGTGTGAAAAATAGAGAGAACCCGACGCTTATTTCGGATTTTATAAACGTTTTGGTTATTCAAAACTTTGACCCTTTGTGGGGGAGGTACCAGAAGGAAGGGTCCGATCTCCACCATCTTTATAACAGACCTTGTGTTGATGGAAATATTGAGATGTACCAAATCTCAATGGAATCGGATGTTAATATATCGCGTTTTATGAGCTTCATGGATATTCAAAATTTTGACCCTTTGTGGGGGAGGTACCAGAAGGAGTAGACCGATATATACCATCTTCATAGCAGACCTTGGGTTAATAAAAATATTGTGATAGGTGTAATTTGAAGACAATCGGACACTTACATCACATTTTATAAGAGTTATAATTTTTCAAAATTTTGACCCTTTGTGGGGGAGGTACCAGAAAGAGTGAAGCGAAAATGTCCATTTTCACACCTGATCTAGCACTGATGCAAATATTAGGATTTGCAAAGTTCGAGTAAAATCGGATTATCCTTACTCTTTCTGTGTAGTTAAATATTTTCTTCGAAAATTTCGACATTTTATGGGGGAGGTACCAGAAGGAGTGGACCGATATAGCCCATCTTCACAACAGATCTTGTGTTAATAGAAATAATGGAATTTGTGAAATATGAAGAGAACTGGATGCTTTTTTACGGATTTCATGATAGTTTTGGTTTTTCAAAACTTTGACCCTTTGTGGGGGAGGTGCCAGAAGGAATGGTCCGATCTCCACCATCTTTATAACAGACCTTGTGTTTATGGAAATATTGAGATGTACCAAGTCTCAATGGAGTCGGATGTTAATATCACGTTTTATGAGCTTCATGGATATTCAAAATTTAGACCCTTTGTGGGGGAGGTACCAGAAGGAGTGGACTGATATATCCCATCTTCATAGCAGACCCTGGGTTAATAAAAATATTGTGATAGGTGTAATTTGAAGACAATTGGACCCCTACATCACATTTTATAAGAGTTATAATTATTCAAAATTTTGACCCTTTGTGGGGGAGTTTCTGGTACCTCCGATATTGTCCACCTGACCTAGCACTTATGCCGCACCTGACCTAGCACTTATGCAAATATTAGGATTTGCAAAGTTGAAGCAAAATTCGATTATCCCTTCTCTTTCTGTGCAGCAAAACATGTTATTTCAAAATCTCCACCTTTTGTGGGGGAGGTATCAGACGGAGTGGATCGATATTGCCCATCTCCAAACTCGATCTAAGTTTGATAATAATATTACAATGTACCAAGTTTTGTCCAAATCGGATACTCTCTTCGCGCGCATAAGCCAGACGGAAGGGCGGACGTCGCTAGATCGACTCAAAAAGGCCTGAAACGGATAAGGTAAAAAGGACCTATTTTTTAAAATCTTTATTTCGATTAGGGCGGATAAGGTACAAAGGACCTATTTTCTAAAATCTTTATTTCGATTAGGGCACGTTTTGGCCGAGGATATAAAAAATGTGATCATCTCATTTTTAAATTGGACACCTCCCTGTTCTTCTTCTTTCCCCCATTTCTTGGTCACTTCTCCGATTTCCCAATTTCCAATGATTTATAGATGATCACAGTTGAAATTTGATCTAGACATTAAATAATTCTTGGTATTTCATTAATTCTCGGTTTTTTGTGGAGCAAAGAATTCGAAATGTTTAAAAAGTTTCTTGTTACCTTGGCCGTAACAGAACAGCAAAACAGGGGAGAGAGATACGAAAAATAACAAAAACATTGGTAACAAGAAAACCTGTTAAAAACAAAGTCTATTTTTTCCTCAAAAAAAAAAAAAAACAAAAACAGAAAAAAAACATTGTTGCCCAAGACAAGAAAAAGGTGTCACGTTACGCATAATTTATGTGTACCACAAACAATCCATAATTTTTATTTTTCCCTGGTCGTATGCTGGTGTTGATGGCCACGAAGATCCAAAGCCTGGAAACACACACACACTCATACATACCCGTATGTGGTGTTGAAGCCTGCTATGGTTTTGATCTAGTTTGGCCTAGTGATGATTCTTGTTCTTATTCTACAAAAAAAAAAAAAAAAAGACATGCAACATGTATGTTACCCTTTTTCCAACTCTAACTTTTCTCGTTGCCAAACATCTGTGCTTGAGGCGATTTTATGCCTTGTCTTGAGACAGAGTGCGCGCAAGGTTTTGATTAAAGACCTGTGTAATTCAAACCTTTGTAAAAGGAATGCTAGATTTATTTTTATTTGAAACTAGTTAACATCCCCATCGTCTTCTTCTTTTTCATGTTAGAATTATGATAATGATCTGTCAAGTGATACGGAGGAGAGGAGGAAAGGGATAACAAGCAACAAGATCTTTTGACAAGATAAATTAAATCAAACACACACTCTCTTAAAAACAAATGACATTTTTTTTTTTGGTTTCTTGGAATCGAATAACAACAGTTGTTCTTTTTTGTTATGGAAAAATATGCAGGTAAATGTTAATGAGAAAGGGGGACAGGTTGGGATACATATGGAAAACTTATTGGATAGTATCTGGTCTCTGGGATCGATATTGAACATTTAAGGCACAACAAATAACGAAATTATAGCATTTCGCAAAAAACCTCCCGCAAGTGGCGCCCAACGTGGGGTTGTAAACAATAAATTTTGAATATATTTTTAAGAAAATGTACTATTTAATTGAAAAGATTTTCAACTGAGTAATTCTACGTCTGTGAATAAATTTTTGACAATTTAACGCCTAAAATATATTTTTTTGGAAATTTTCCAAATGCCATTAAATTCATTTGAAATATTTTCATCTGAGTATTTCTACTGCTTTAAATAATTTTTTGTGAATTCAAAGTCTAAAAATTTAATTATAGGCATTTTTTCAAATGGCGCCCAACGTGAAAAATTTAATTTTTTTTTGTCCATTGAAAATTAAATTCATTTGAAAATATTTTCAGCTAAGAATTTCTACTGCTTTAACAATTTATTTGGCAATTCAAAGTCAAAAATTCAATTATAGGCAAATTTTTCCAAATGGCGCCCAAGGTGAAATATTTAATTATTTGTCCATTCAAAATTAAATTCATTTGAAATATTTTCATTTGAGTATTTCAACTGCTTTAATAATTTTTTTGGCAATTCAAAGTCGAAAATTCAATTCAAAGTCAAAAATTCAATTATAGACAAATTTTCCCAAATGGCGCCCAACGTGAAAAATTAAAATTTTTTGTCAATTCAAAATTAAATTAATTTGAAAATGTTTTCAACTGAGTATTTCAGCTGTTTAAACAATTTTTTTTTGGCAATTCAAAGTCAAAAATTCAATTATAGGGACATTTTTCCAAATGGCGCCCAACGTGAAAATGTTAACTTTTTGTCCAATCGAAATTAAATTTATTTGAAAATGTTTTCAACTGAGTATTTCTACTGCTTTAACAATTTTTTTGGCAATACAAAGTCAAAAATGCCATTACCAGCAATTTTTTTCAAATGGCGCCCAACGTGAAATTTTCAATTTTATCGTTTTCAATGTAGTAACTTTAAAAATACATTTCTTTGATTTGGAAATGTTACAATTAAAAGCTTAAAATATATATTTTTATGCACATTTTTGTAAAATGGCACCCAACGTGAAAAATTAAAATGTTTTGTCCATTCAAAATTAAATTAATTTGATATGTTTTCAACAGAGTATTTCTACTACTTCAACAATATGCAATTATATGCTAAATTTTCCCAAATGGCTCCCAACGTGAAAAATTTAATTTTTTACCTATTCAATATATTAACTTTGAAAATCCGCTTCTTTGAATTTTAATTGGAAATGTTGCAATTAAAAGCCATTTTGAGCATTTTTCCCAAATGGCGCCCAATGTGAAGAATTTTTTTTTTGTCCATTCAAAATTAAATTCATTTGAAAATATTTTCAACTGAGTATTTCTACAGATTTATTTTTTTTTTTTTGCAATTCAAAGTCAAAAATTCTATTATAAGCAATTTTTTTTTAAATGGCGCCCAACGTGAAATTTTCAATTTTTAGCTATTTCAATGTAGTAACTTTGAGAATTCGATTCTTTGACTTTTTATTGGAAATGTAGAAATTAAGAGTTTAAAACATGTTTTTTTTTTAGCAAATTTTCCCAAATGGCGCTCAACGTGAAAATTTTAATTTTTTTCTCCATTCAGAATTAAATCCTGAATGAAATATTTTCAACTGAGTATTTCACAGCTCTAAGAATTTATTTGGCAATTCAAAGTAAGAAATGAACGTTTTTTCCAATGGCGGTCAACGTAAGTAATTTTTTTTTTTCAAATGGCGCCCAACGTGAAAATTTTATTTTTTTTTTATCCATTCAGAATTAAATAATCATTTTTTTTGTCCAATCAAAAATAAATTTTATATTCCACAGAAAATGTTTTCAACTCAAGTGGCGGCCAACCGAAGGCATATCAATATCATACGATTCAAAGTCCATGACCTTTTTACTCTATGCCTTTAAAATATAACGTTTCAAAGTGGCGCCCAATAAGCCAAATGTTCAAATCACTCAAATTTGGTAGAGAACACTACAATGATATATCGTTTCAACATTATTACGCTACTACCTATGAAACCCCCCCCCCCCCCACTTTAGCGGAATATTTTATCCCGATATTACTCATATCCTGGCATATTTCAAAGTAGCGCCCAACCAGGAAAATTTTCAATTAATTCCAATTGGCAGTCAAATTCTATGAAAGTATTTATTTCTCATCGCAAACTCCCAACGCCCAACGAGGAGCCAATTTTATTTTCGTAGATTTTGGCTGCGATTTTTATATCTTTCAATATCTAGGATTTCAATGAATTTGCAGTTTTTCGTTGACTTTCCTACTCGAAAATATAAAATTTTGAAATCAATTCCAAAGTTTTGGGACCCTCAAATAAAGTTTCCGAATTTTTTTAAATCAAAATTTGTTGAGAAATTTTTTTTCTGATTTAAAAATGGAAAGAAAACATGGGAAGATTCCAGATTTTCCTGACAAAAACTTAATTATAACCGTTTTTGTTGAACTTTCAACCGCATTTTAAGGTGGCGCCTAATGAGATACAATTACATTTTCCATGATTTTAAGGGAAAGTATTTTCATAACTTCTTGAAGTATTTAGAATTTTGAATAACATTTTCAAGTTTTTAATAAAAATAAAAATTTTAATGTGTTTTCTGTTGAATTTGAATGTGGCGCCCAACGAGGGACAATTTTATTTTCAAAGAATTTTGGTGGGATTTTCATAATTTCTATCAGAATCCATAATTTTGAATAACATTTTTATGTTTTTTAATAAAACTAACCACTTTTATGGTGTTTTCTGTCACATTTGAATACGGCGCCCAACGAGGGGCAATTTTTTTTTCAAAGAATTTCGGTAGGAATTTCATTATTTCTGTCAATATACATTATTTTGAATAGGACTTTCAAGTTTTTAATAAAAATAACTGTTTTTGTGGAATTTTGTGACGCATTTGAAATGGCGCCCAACGTGGGGCAATTTTCAAAGAATTTTGGTGGGATTTTCATAGTTTCTGTCAGTGTCCATAATTTTGAATAAAATTTTCAAGTTTTTAATAAAACTAAACATTTTTATGACGTTTTCTGTCACATTTGAATATGGCGCCCAACGAGGGGCAATTTAATTTTCAAGGAATTTTGGTGGGATTTTCGTTATTTCTGTCAGTGTCCATAATTTTGAATAAAATTTTAAAGTTTTTAATAAAAACACCTATTTTTGTGGAGTTTTCAGAGGCATTTTAATGTGGCGCCCAACGAAGGGCAATTTAATTTTCAAAGAATTTTCAATATTTCTGTCAGTATCCATAATTTTAATTAACATTCTCAAGTTTGTAATAAAAATACCTATTTTTGTGGAGTTTTCTGTTGCATTTTAAAGTGGCGTCCAACGAGGGGCAATGATATTTTTGTAGATTTTTAATGGGATTTCCTTAGTTTATTACAGAAAATAGAAAATTGAACAACATTTCCAGGTTTTCAATAAAATTATTAAAGTGGCGCCCAACGAGGAGCAATTTTTTCCCAAGATTTGGAAGAGTTCTTCATAACTTTGGGCAGCATTCAGAATTTTGAATAATACATTAAAATTTTTTAATTAAAATACCTATTTTTTGTGGAGTTTCCCCTCGTCTCTAAGGTGGCGCCCAACGAGGGGCAATTTAATTTTTGTGGTTTTGTGTGGGATTTTTCGCAATATTTTATGGTATTCAAAAATTTGTACAAAATTTTTCAAATTTTTTCGAATTAAAAATATCTAATTTTCAAATAAAATTCTAAAATTTTGGGTCACCCAAACAATTTTTTCTATCCTTTCAAAGATTTTTTTTATTTTTTTTTTTGATTTTTTTTTTAGATTTTCTTTACAACATACCTTTCAGTTTCAATATAATCCAAATATACTTGTGCGTTGTGCAGTTAATCCCAAGTGAAAAGAATGAAAAAAAAAAACAAATATTTCGGCTGCTTTACTTTTGATGAAGAAGAAGATGGATGAAATTTCGAAATATTTCCGATGTAGATGTTAGTTTTCGATTTTTTTTTGTCAAATTTGGCACACGACGTGGTCTTTTGTCAACATTCTTGAGATTTTTTCAAACTGATTCTGTGATTGAAACAAAACACAAAAAAAATCTCAGAAGTTGAGGAACTTGTAGAAAAATTGTGCGAAATAGAAAAAATGGCACTGGGTTTTGAATTTTTATTTATTTTTTTGTTAAATTTCTTTAAACAATTTTCGTAGAAGGTGTTTTGGGTTCAAGGAATTTGCCCTTATTTGCCGTAACATAATTTTTTTTGTTTTGTATTTTTTACGATTTTTTTGTTTCATCCAATTGATAAGACGGTTTCACGTTTTTTTTTCGCTTAATTATTGTTTTGATGTTTTTTTTTTGTTTTTTTATTTTATTGGCTCTGGCAAATAAATCAACAAAACGGTGTGGAGAGGGCACAAAAAGCGTAAAAAATAAAACTTGTTTTTGTTGTTGTTACTTTTGGTATAATTTCTTTCCAATTTTGGTATCACATAAACTCCAGCATAATGATTGCTGGCCGTTTGGAGACCGACCGACCGACAGACAGACCGACCACAAACAATGGAATCGTGTCAACTATGGCTAGAACAACAACAATAACGACAATGCCTTGCACAGAGCGAGCGGCAAAGGCAAAACATGAAAAACACACCACCAAAAAAATATATATTTTTCTTCTTCTTCTTCGTTTACGGATTGTACAACAACAATGGGAATTATTTTTTGTTTCTTTAATTTTTTGTTTTTTTTTTTGTATTCAGGAATCACAGAAAGAATTTGATTTATTTTTAAATTTTTTTTCTTTTTTATTTAATAAATTTTCCCCACTTTTTCTTCACTGGGTCCGTTTTTCTTTCCCCCCAAAAAATTAGATGTTTTTAGGAATATTTTCTTGTATAACGTAACGTACATCCAGAAAAAATATTGTTTTTTCCATTCGGTTTTTTTGCCATCCGTTTAACACCACCATACGACACGATCGCTCTTTAGAAACTGAACTAAATTAGACAAGACTACGGCTGACTGCCTGGCTGGCTGGCGGCAAGGCATTCCACCAACAACACGCACACACACGGCAAAACAATACTCACAAATCAATTCGATTTGGGAGAAACAAACAATAAATTCTCCCCTTTTTAAAGGAAATTCTCTTGCTCTCCCTCTCAGTAATACTTACGCTCATTCTCTCTCTCTCTCACAGAAAATGTATCTGTATCTGAACCAAATAAGAAATATATAACCCAGCCGGTAAGCAATAACCAACAGATAGATACACCATAACATGGCACAACTAGCAAGCAAGCACGCAGGCAAACACAAGCACGTACGCACACACACACCACCCCACCACCACCACCTCTTTAACACACTTACCACCCAGCCAAGTCAAGCAACCAACCACACCAACGTAAAGTACAAAAATGTAGCGTAAAAACCTGATATGATTTGTTTTCATTGTTGTTGTTGCTTGCCCTTTGTTAACAATGGTGGTGCTACACTCAGAGACACAAATAAGAGCAGCAGCAACAACAACAACCGCCGACTCATTGAAAATTATTCTTTTGCCGCCTTGCCGTTTCGGGGGATGGGAGAAAAAACGTGGTACCTCACTACACTACACACATTGCCAGCATGTGTTACTCGTCGAAAAGGAAATCCAAACAAAAACACAAGCACGCACTCATTACAACAGGGAGATGGGAGAGAGAGAGAGTCAAATAAAAACAACCCAAGAGAGCTCCACACACACAAGACAAAAACCCCCCAATAAGCTCCCCAAAATACCAATAAATTGTGTGTATAACTCATTGGACCCATAATAAATACACACAAATTACAAGGCGCTCTCTCTCTCTCACTCTCAGTGTGTTTTCCCCCCAATTACTAACAAAGCAAAGGCCATTAGTTTTCTCTCGCATGCTAGAAATTTATTCTATTATGATTGCAATGGGCATCTCACACTCACCTTTATTTCAATGAAATGCAATTGTTGTTGCAATTGCTGTTGCATTCAAAATTCTTATGGAGATCACCTGTAAAGGGAGAGAAAGAGAGAGAGAGCATTAGAGAATGTAGAAAATAAGTCTTATTATAATTTCATGGTAATTATGGTGTGGAGTAGAAACAAAAAAAAAAAAAAAAAAACATGAAATGGTCATAATATTTGTTAAATACTGTCATAATTAATGGATTTGGAAGAACAAAAAAAAAATGGTTTAATTTTTTTTGGTAAGGGCGCCAGGCGCTTAAATTGGAAAATTCGTAGAAAATATTTTTGATAATGGAAAATGGCCCAGAAGACCTTTAGAAAATATAAATTGCAATTAGAGAGGGACTTCATGTGGCCATAGAAGACCCCATACGAGATATTCTAAATCCAGAATGCCTATGGAAGATGTGCAGCTGTGGATGAGAAATTTTAAATGGTGAGATATTCAAAGAATTAAAAAAAAAAAACTAACAAAAAAAATGTAATTGAAAATGCCCAAAATTAAAAACGTATCAAAAATATTCATCAATTTGGAATTTTTCATAGAAAAAATTCACCATAGTGGAATTTTTCATAGGAAAAATTTTTTCACCTCAGGTGAAGTGACGATTTCTGTATAGATTTTTTTTTCACCTCAGGGGAAGTGAAGATTTTCGTATACATTTTTTTCATAGAAAAAATTCACCATGGTGGAATATTTTCATAGAAAAAAATTCCCGATGGCGGATTTCTCATAGAAAAAATTCACCATGGCGGAATTTTTCATAGAAAACAATTCACCATGGCGGAATTTTTCATAGAAGAAAATTCACCATGGCGGATTTTTTCATAGAAGAAAATTCACCATGGCGGATTTTTTCATAGAAGAAAATTCACCATGGCGGATTTTTTCATAGAAGAAAATTCACCATGGCGGATTTTTTCATAGAAAAAAATTCACCATGGCGGATTTTTTCATAGAAAAAAAATTCACCATGGCGGAATTTTTCATAGAAAAAAATTCACCATGGCGGAATTTTTCATAGAAAAAATTCCCCAACGTGAAATTTTGCACAGAAAAAATTTTTTCACCTCTGGTGAACAAGATTTTCGTATAGAAAATTTTCACCTCACCTCTGGTGACAAAGATTTTCGTATAGAAAATTTTCTCACCTCTGGTGACAAAGATTTTCGTATAGAAAATTTTCTCACCTCTGGTGACAAAGATTTTCGTATAGAAAATTTTCTCACCTCTGGTGACAACGATTTTCGTATAGAAAATTGTTTTTCACCTCCGGTGACAAAGATTTTCGTATAGAAAATATTCACCTCACCTCTGGTGATGAAGATTTCCGTAAAGAAAATATTCACCTCACCTCTGGTGATGAAGATTTCCGTAAAGAAAATTTTCTCACCTCTGGTGATGAAGATTTTCGTATAGAAAATTTTCACCTCACCTCTGGTGATGAAGATTTTCGTATAGAAAATTTTCACCTCACCTCTGGTGATGTGAAGATTTTCGTATAGAAAATTTTCACCTCACCTCTGGTGATGTGAAGATTTTCGTATAGAAAATTTTTTCACCTCACCTCTGGTGAAGTGAAGATTTTCGTATAGAAAATTTTTTCACCTCACCTCTGGTGAAGTGAAGATTTTCGTATAGAAAATTTTTTCACCTCACCTCTGGTGAAGTGAAGATTTTCGTATAGAAAATTTTTTCACCTCACCTCTGGTGAAGTGAAGATTTTCGTATAGAAAATTTTTTCACCTCACCTCTGGTGAAGTGAAGATTTTCGTATGGAAAAATTTTTCACCTCACCTCTGGTGATGAAGATTTTCGTATGGAAAATATTCACCTCACCTCTGGTGATGAAGATTTTCGTATAGAAAATTTTTTCACCTCACCTCTGGTGATGAAGATTTTCGTATAGAAAATTTTGTCACCTCACCTCTGGTGATGAAGATTTTCGTATAGAAAATTTTTTCACCTCACCTCTGGTGATGAAGATTTTCGTATAGAAAATTTTTTCACCTCACCTCTGGTGATGAAGATTTTCGTATAGAAAATTTTGTCACCTCACCTCTGGTGATGAAGGTTTTCGTATAGAAAATTTTTTCACCTCACCTCTGGTGATGAAGATTTCCGTAAAGAAAATTTTCTCACCTCTGGTGATGAAGATTTTCGAATAGAAAATTTTCACCTCACCTCTGGTGATGAAGGTTTTCGTATAGAAAATTTTTTCACCTCTGGTGATGAAGATTTTCGTATAGAAAATTTTCTCACCTCTGGTGATGAAGATTTTCGTATAGAAAATTTTCACCTCACCTCTGGTGAAGTGAAGATTTTCGTATAGAAAATTTTTTCACCTCCGGTGACAAAGATTTTCGTATAGAAAATTTTTTCACCTCCGGTGACAAAGATTTTCGTATAGAAAATTTTTTCACCTCCGGTGACAAAGATTTTCGTATAGAAAATTTTTTCACCTCCGGTGACAAAAATTTTCGTATAGAAAATTTTTTCACCTCCGGTGACAAAAATTTTCGTATAGAAAATTTTTTCACCTCCGATGACAAAGATTTTCGTAGAGAAAAATTTTTCACCTCCGGTGACAAAGATTTTCGTATAGAAAATTTTTTCACCTCCGGTGACAAAGATTTTCGTATAGAAAATTTTCTCACCTCTGGTGATGAAGATTTTCGTATAGAAAATTTTTTCACCTCCGGTGACAAAAATTTTCGTATAGAAAATTTTTTCACCTCCGGTGACAAAAATTTTCGTATAGAAAATTTTTTCACCTCCGGTGACAAATTTTCGTATAGAAAATTTTTTCACCTCCGGTGACAAAAATTTTCGTATAGAAAAATTTTTCACCTCCGGTGACAAAAATTTTCGAATAGAAAATTTTTTCACCTCCGGTGACAAAAATTTTCGTATAGAAAATTTTTTCACCTCCGGTGACAAAGATTTTCGTATAGAAAATTTTCTCACCTCTGGTGAAGTGAAGATTTTCGTATAGAAAATTTTCTCCTCACCTCTGGTGAAGTGAAGATTTTCGTATAGAAAATTTTCTCCTCACCTCTGGTGAAGTGAAGATTTTCGTATAGAAAATTTTTTCACCTCACCTCTGGTGAAGTGAAGATTTTCGTATAGAAAATTTTCTCACCTCACATCTGGTGATGTGAAGATTTTCGTATAGAAAATTTTCTCACCTCACATCTGGTGATGTGAAGATTTTCGTATAGAAAATTTTCACCTCACCTCTGGTGAAGTGAAGATTTTCGTAAAGAAAATTTTCACCTCACCTCTGGTGAAGTGAAGATTTTCGTATAGAAAATTTTTTCGTATAGAAAATTTTCTCACCTCTGGTGAGGAAGATTTTCGTGAAGAAAAACAACAACAACATTTCATTGTAAGTTCATTAGTGCAGAGCAACAACAACAAAATCAGTGTTGGGCCACAGGAACCAAACGGCAGCCAAAAGACTACTGTAACCCCTACAACAGAGATAACGATTCGGGATCTTAGAGCAGCCAACTCCACAAAATCAAAAATGCAGAAGCTAGAAAAACTCGCACAACAACAAAACAGAGATCTTCCTAACCAGACATTGAATACCAAGACTAACAAAGCCAACATCAGCAACAACAACAATGAGTTACAGGCCACTCGTGGAAAACACAAATTCCTGAACTACCAGCTACGTGTTTGTACGACAGACAGACAGATAGACCTGAACTGATATGTGGGGAGTTAGAGAACAAGAATACCAACAACAAGAACTGCACCAAATCAAATCTCTGAACAAAAATTCTACACGTGTGCCTTGCCGTTCGGAGGATCCCAAATCACAAACACACAACCAACAACAAAAAGAAACATTTACAAATAAACAAAAGTGCTCCCATGCCGCTGCGGGTGTGTCTGTGTGTGAGTGGTGGAGGAGTAGTGTTGACGGTGGCAGCCTGCTGGCATGGCACCCTGTTGCAATGGTTTGCCGCCTAAGGCTACATGGAGTGATCTCCATGGCAGTTTTCTCGTTTAATTTCATTAGGCGAGTGTCAGAGCGGGAGAGAGAGAGAGCGTAAAAAAGGAAGAGGGGAGAGTAATTTTTAAAGATCCCCAAAACAGAGATTTGGGGCTCTCAGAATGAGAGTTTAAATTTCTCTTTTCTCAGTGAGTTCAGAAATCAAAACTGTGAGAGAGAAAATAACTCTCTCTTCCAATTTATACATCTCTCTGTTATATTCTCCCTCTCCAACTGTCCGCCCATACACTCACGCTGGCATATCTCGTTTGGGCCTTGTTTTCGTTTTTGTTCTTTCGATCGGGTTTTTGCCTTGTTTACGATCCTCTAGTCAGATTCTCCGACAAGCAGCCAGCCAGTCAGCCCTACCTTTTTAGTTGTTGTTGTTACTGGTTTCTTAACAAGCTCTGTTTAGCCTTATGGCGGTTATTATCTGGTAACAACGTGTTACGAATTACTTTTAACAAGACCCTTAAAATGATAAAGCCGGTAGGTAGGCAAAGGTAAGACGGCCGGGGGAGGGGTATATGAGTGTGTGTGCATACGTGTGTGTGTCTGAGCCAAGAATGAAAAAAAATGGCAAAAAGGCTGTTGGACAAACGTGGTAAGAAGGGAATACCCCGCTATAAGGAAACCCATAAAGGCAATGCAATGACGAAGAAGAATGGAGGCAAAGGAAAATGAAAAAAAGGGAACAATAAGAAACGGAAAATGGGTTGGCACGGTGATCTTGTTAAGTGGAGAACTGGATTGATGATGATATTGATCAGGTTAGGGTCGGCGAGGAATTGCAAAACAAAAAAGGAAAAAAAAGAATAAAGGAATATGGGTGAAAATTTTTACCTCAGCTGAGGTGAACATTTTTTCTATACAAAAATCTTCATCACCAGAGGTGAGGTGAAAATTTTCTATACGAAAATCTTCACTTCACCAGAGGTGAGGTGAGAAAATTTTCTATACGAAAATCTTCACTTCACCAGAGGTGAGGTGAGAAAATTTTCTATACGAAAATCTTCACTTCACCAGAGGTGAGGTGAGAAAATTTTCTATACGAAAATCTTCACTTCACCAGAGGTGAGGTGAGAAAATTTTCTATACGAAAATCTTCACTTCACCAGAGGTGAGAAAATTTTCTATACGAAAATCTTCACTTCACCAGAGGTGAGAAAATTTTCTATACGAAAATCTTCCTCACCAGAGGTGAGAAAATTTTCTATACGAAAATCTTCCTCACCAGAGGTGAGAAAATTTTCTATACGAAAATCTTCCTCACCAGAGGTGAGAAAATTTTCTATACGAAAATCTTCTTCACCAGAGGTGAGGTGAAAATTTTCTATACGAAAATCTTCCCCACCAGAGGTGAGGTGAAAATTTTCTATACGAAAATCTTCATCACCTGTGGTGAAAAAATTTTCTGTATACGAAAATCTTGTTCACCAGAGGTGAAAAAATTTTCTATACGAAAATCTTCATCACCTGTGGTGAAAAAATTTTCTATACGAAAATCTGTGTCACCTGTGGTGAAAAAATTTCTATACGAAAATCTGTGTCACCTGTGGTGAAAAATTTTCTATACGAAAATCTGTGTCACCTGTGGTGAAAAAATTTTCTATACGAAAATCTGTGTCACCTGTGGTGAAAAAATTTTCTATACGAAAATCTGTGTCACCTGTGGTGAAAAAATTTTCTATACGAAAATCTGTGTCACCTGTGGTGAAAAAATTTTCTATACGAAATCTGTGTCACCTGTGGTGAAAAAATTTTCTATACGAAAATCTGTGTCACCTGTGGTGAAAAAATTTTCTATACGAAAATCTGTGTCACCTGTGGTGAAAAATTTTCTATACGAAAATCTGTGTCACCTGTGGTGAAAAAATTTTCTATACGAAAATCTGTGTCACCTGTGGTGAAAATTATAAATTTGGAATTTCTATACGAAATCTGTGTCACCTGTGGTGAAAAAATTTTCTATACGAAAATCTGTGTCACCTGTGGTGAAAAAATTTTCTATACGAAAATCTGTGTCACCTGTGGTGAAAAAATTTTCTATACGAAAATCTGTGTCACCTGTGGTGAAAAAATTTTCTATAAGAAAATCTCCGTCACCTCAGCTGAGGTGAGAAAATTTTCTATACGAAAATCTTCGTCACCTCAGCTGAGGTGAACAAATTTTCTATACGAAAATCTTCATCACCAGAGGCGAGGTGAGAAAATTTTCTATACGAAAAACTTCACCACCCGAGGTAAAAAAAAATTGTATGCGAAAATCTTCATCAGCAGAGGTGAGAAAATTTTCTATAATTAAGATTACTTTTGCATTATAGGACTGAGGTATGTAGGTAGTTTTGGAAATTTGCACTTATGTGTACTAAATGGTACTAAATTTGGGTACAATTTAAATATTTGTAGAACCGGTTGAGTTGGAGTCCTGAAATGTGGAAATAAGATTTCCATTGTATGATATAGGTAGTTATGGAAATTTGTACTTATGTGTACCAAATGGTACTAAATTTGGTACAATTTGGATCTGGTTGAACGGATGAAGCTGGAATTTTGAAATTTGTATTGGAGTCCCCGTTGGTGGTAGGTTTGTGATAGAGGTGGGTTTGAAAATGTGTACCAGAAGTGCACGAAAAGTACTAAATAGTACTATATTTGTTACAAACTGGTATTGAGTGAACAGGTACCTCTTGAAATCGTAAAATATGGTAGTTCAAGTTTTGCCTGGACTTCAGGAAATGGCTTCAGAAATATGTATTATGATTGTACGAAAAGTACTAAATGGTACTAAATTTGGTCTTGGGTGAAGGGATAGAGCTGAAATCCTGAAATTTGATATTTCGGTTATTGATGGTATCTGGAATTGTGATAAGGAGGTAGTTTTGAAATATGTACTATAATTGTACAAAAAGTACTAAATGGTACAATATTTAATATTGTTTGAAGGAATAGAGATAAAATCCTGAAATTTGATTTTGAGATTGCTGATGTTATATGCAATTGAGATACGGAGATGGTTTTGGAGGTTTGTACTATATTTTTTACGAAAAGTACTAAGTGGTACTAAATTTATTCTTGGCTGAAGGGAAAGGGTTGAAATCCTCAAATTTAATATTGAGTTTTCGGTAGGTATCTGGAATTGAGATATGAGGGTGGTTGTGGAAATGTGTACTACAATGGTACGAAAGGTACTAAATAGTACTATATTTCGTACAATTGGTATTGGGAGCATGATAAATAAAAGTTTGTAGTATCGTTGCTATTAATGTGTAGCCTGGACATATGGATGTGTTTTCAAAAAAGGGGTACTATAATTGTACGAAAAGTACTAAGTGGTACTATTTTTGGTTTTTTTGAAGGGATACAGCTGGAATCCCGAAAATTGGCATTGAGGTCTCGGTTCGTAACTGGAATTGTGATATGGATAATTTGCAACCGAAAATAATTTTTTGAATTTTTTTTCTTCTAAAAAAAAAGATTCAATTTTTTCAAAAAAAAAAAAAAAAAAAAGAAACATCCATTTTTTTTTTTAAAGAAATAAAAAAATAAATTAATTAAAAAATTAAAAAAATAAAAAAACAGCATTCATTCTTCTTTTAAAAAAAAGCATTCCATTTTTTTTTTTAAAAACTAAATAAATAAATAAATTAAAAAAAAAAAACAAAAAAAAAAATAAATAAAATAAAATTGACTTTTCCTTACACGCTTGTTATTTTTTGCTGTAAAAAATATTTTAAGTTTTTTTTTATATAATAAATTTAATTTATTTTTTTTAATTTATTTATTTTTTATTTTTATTTATTTTTTTAACAATTAATTTTATTTTTTCTTCTACTTCCTTCCTTTAGTTATCTAAGTGATTTTTTATGCAATAAAATTTATTTATTTTATTTTTAGTTATTTATTTATTTTATTTATTATTTATTTATTTAATTTTTTTTTGTAAAAAAGAATATATAATTTAATTTTTTTTCCTCTACTTCCTTTAGTTCCGTTACCACTTATCTAAGTGACTTTAGCAATTAATTGAACCCCCTTTATTTTGTTTTTATTTTATCAAAATCTCTCATTAAAGTGTGCCTACAAGTCATTACTGGCAGTCAAACAGATAGTTGACAATTAAAACATTAACGAAACCCCTTCCGCACACTTCCTCCGGCAATTTAGAAAATTTAATTTCAAAAAAAAAAAAAAAAAAAAGGAAGGAAGTCACAATACCACGATCATTGCTTGCCATTTGATGGCAACCACGAATGATGATCGGCAGCAACAAGGGTAGGAGTAGGGGGTATCAAAGTCACCACTAAACCACCACGTGTCTGTCCATTTGGACATCATACCATAATCATCTATCTCTTGGCTTCCTGACCAAAGAGGGGAGTTAAGACAATGCAGAAACACCAGCCAGCCAGCAAGGGTTCCCTGGTCTGCTGCATCAAAAATTAACTGCGGGTTTAAAGTGTTGTTGTTGTTTTTTTTTTTTTTGCTGGCGTTGTTGAAATTGCCATCATAATTTATGATGGTGATAAATGTTTTTCTAATTTGTTTAAATTTAAAAATAAAAAAAAATAACTCAGCAGAATTTTCGGAGGGCACATGCTTGGGTAATTGTTTTCACACACACATACGCTCGGTGAGCATTGAAGCAACCCGCTCCCTTTTTTCGTTGTGGAAATGGGAAGCTGTCTATGAACTTTTGCTGCCATCCTCTCTCCCTCCCTCCGTTCGATGGCCACCAAAATAGACAGAAATGAACTTGAATGGAACATCCATTAGACAGCGACGACGTCAGCAGCACTTTGTGCGATCTGTAATGATTTAAATATTTCATCATCAAACCAATCAAAGCGATTGTCTGCGGGTTGCCAACATTGGGTTCGCTTGCTCCTCCATATATCGCTCATTTGCCGCTCTGGCTGCTGTTACTTTTCGGGGGTTTTGTTTATTTATTCAAGGTCCACAATTGACAACAACCGCCCAGAATCGTGTTTTGTTGCTGTTGGGTGTTCCAGAGTAAAGTTGAAGGCCCTCTTTGTTCGGAATGCATTTGTGTCCCGAATCCACCAGTAACTCAATTGTCCAAGTATGTACTTTTGAATACCTTGTGGCGAACACTTTTTTTCGGCTATGGGTACTCCATAGCATTCACTTCAAATCCGAGCGTCTGTTTTGCTGGAGAGTTATTGAAACTCGTTGCCCAGCCACAGGAGTTCAAACCAAAGAGAGAGAGACCATTAACAGCAGCAGGGTGCTGCCATAAATTACGCACGTATTATAACAAGCTGGTTGGATGGTTGGCTGGCTGACTGACTGCCTGGCCTGGCAAGAAGCACAAACCAATACGTGCGTAATGCATCGTTTTTTTTTTCACCGCCATTACTGGAACCACCAAAAAACACCCGAACTCATGCATAGGGGAGCAGAATGGGAAATTAATTTCGTGAATTTGAAAGGAGAACTGAAATATTTAAATCGTGGATAAAAGGGAATTTAAAAAAAAATTAAAAAAAGAATCTGATTTTCCTAGATTAAATGAAATTTAAAAATATATACATTTCAAAATCGCCACCAAATCGAAAAATACACAGATGCCATCAGCCATCGAAATATCAAATTTCAGAATTTTTTTCTTTCCCTTCATCCAATACCAAATACGGTACCATTCAGTACTTTTCGTACAATTATAGTACCAATTTCCAAAACTACCTACATATGTCTAGACAACACATGAATAGCAACCCTGATACAAAGTTTCCGATTTCAAGTACTATTATTTCACTCATTACCAAATTGTTGAAATATAGTACTATTTAGCACTTTTCGTGCACTTGTAGAACATATATAATAAATAAATAAAAAATAAAAAAAATAATAAATAAATAAAAAATAAAAAGTTAAAATTTCGGACTATTTTTTTAACCATGAAAAAGTTTTTTTGGATATTTTTTTGGCTCAAAAAAAAAAATAAATAAATAAATAAAAAATTAAAAAATAAAAAAATTAAAAAATATAAAAAATAAGTAAAAATGGAATTAATGAATGCATTTTTGGCAGAGAAAAATTTCTTTGTGAAGTGAAAAATTAGAAATATTTTTTTTTCGCCATGAAAAAGTTTTTTTTGGATATTTTTCTGGCTCAAAAACAGTAAAATAAATAAATAAAAAATTAAAAAAATTAAAAAATATAAAAAAATAAAATAAATAAAATCCTTTTCGACATAAAAAAAATGTTGTGGACATTTTTCTGCCTCAAAAAAAAAAAAAAAAAAAAAAAAAATTAAAAATAATAAATAATTAAAAAATTAAAAAATAAAAAATAGAAAAATAAGTAAAATTATATTTTTTGGAAGAGCCCCCCTTGTGAAAACAAATATTTGAAATATTTTTTTTGGCCATAAAAAAAAATGATTTGGATATTTTTCTTATTATAAAAATAATAAATAAGTAAAAAATTAAAAAATAAAAAAATTAAATAAATAAAAATATAAGTAAAATTATATTTTTTGGTAGAGCCCCCCTTGTGAAGACAAAAATTGAAATATTTTTTCGCCATAAATAAATGTTTTGAATATTTATATTTTTTAAAAAATAAATAAATAAAAAAAAATTTAAAATGTAATAAAAATAAAAAATATTTATATAAAAAAAAAAAAAAAAATAAAAAAATAAGTAAAAAATAAATTTTTGGTAGAGCCCCCCTTGTGAAGAGAAAAATTCGAAGTATTTTTTTTAACATGAAAAAAATGGTTTGGATATTGTTCTGGCACAATAAAAAAAAAATAAATAAAAATATAAAAAAATAAATAAAAAATAAGTAAAAAATAAATTTTTGGAATAGCTCCCCCTTGTGAAGAGAAAAATTAGAAATATTGGTTTGTGCTATGAAAAAAAATTGGATATTTTTCTGGCTCAAAAAAAAAAAAAATTAAAAAAAAAAAATAGAAATAATAATAAAAAATATAAACAATAAAAAAAATATCAAAAAAAAATAAATTTTTGGAAGAGCCCCGCTTGTGAAGGGAAAAAAATTCAAAATATTTTTTATTTCGCCATGAAAAAAATATTTTATTTCAATAAAACAATAATAAATAAATAAAAAATTAAAAAATACAAAAAAAAAAAATAAAAAATATAAAAAAAATCAAAAAATAAATAAAAAAATTAGTAAAAAATATATACTTCGGAATAGCCACCCCACCCTTGTGAAGAGAAAAATTCATAACGAAAAAAATATGTTGGAAATTTTTCTGGATCAAAAAAAAATTTAAAAATAATAAAAGAAGTATAAAAAAATGTTTTCTAATGGAAAATAATCTCCTTTGTGCACCCCTGCCTTTTCCCCAAACTATGTTGCGAGCTATGCAATTTCTTGAAGGTGATGTTGTTGGCTGTCGCTGGCATTGTTGCTGTTCTCTTTGTTAGCTGCTTTTGCTGTCAAAATGACACTATTTGCGTAGTTGTCAGATTTATGTGACAATGTCAGAGGATTTGTTTGCAGAGAGTGGGGTGTTGTTACAAAGAATATTTGGTGGCTTATTTTTTGATGTTCAAAGGAGGTTGCATTTTCAAAAAAAAAATGAAAAATAAAAAATAGGAAAAATAAAAACAAAAAAGAAAAAAGAAAAAATAAGAAAAATAAAAAAAAATCATAAAAAAAATATATGTGTATGAAAAGAGATCTCTTTCTGTGAGACCGGTAGTATAGTTTTATGTTGTCGTTGTTGGGATTTTATTTTTATTTAAATTGTTGTTGGAATTTTGCAATTTTGTGGTTATGTTAGCTGTCTGTTGCTGATGCTGGAGAGCAAAAAAATGTTTTTTTTTGTTGTCGAGGATTTAAATGTCAAGTTGAACATGATGGGGTAATAGCTTGGGTTAGGTTGGTTTTTGTAACGGTAAATGGGATTTGTGTTCTTCCACCTCCCCCCTGATTAACATAGAAATGTGGTTAAAATAGAAAATATTAAATAAAGTGCGGGGAGGGGGGAGAGAGGAGATTAATTAAGGCAATGTTTGTTTTCATAGATAATTTTTTTGCGGTTGTCACCCTGCCATGTGACATCTTGGTGTGAGATGGGAAAATTTCAGCGGAGATTAATGGCCTGCAGAATATCTCATAGCTTGATTTATAACAGTTTCAATAGCAACATGACATTCCAATTGCTCGGTTTCTACTTCGTTCATATGGCTTGCTGGCCAGAACCACTTCTCATAACCATGATGGCCATATTTTGCCAGAGGAATGCCTCGTTGTTGCTGTTTTTCTTCTGCCTTAACTTAATGAAGTGGATTTCTTGCAAGAACAGCAACTGGTTGCACACCAAATGCGGTAACCTGATATGGTTCATAAAACTAAAAAAAAACGGAACTACTTCTGGCCAGGGCCGATGTAATTCAAGACGAATCATTTACACCATGAAATATTCGAAGAAGATGGATTCCATGGAAGCCACCCATAACGGGGATAGATTGAAAACTTGCTGGTTGGAGGCTTGGGATGGGAAATTGAAAAAAAAAAAATGAAAAAAAAATAAATTGAAAAAATTTTTTTTTCGAATTTTTTCCTTGGTCCCCCCTTTTCCCCTTCCAGACTCAGATTTCCTTGGAAATATTTTGAAATATAAAATATTTATGCTGTAATACCAATACTTATCACTCAATTATTCCCTCAACACATTTTGATCTCCTCCACTCCTTCCTCTCAACTTCTCTTCTCTCTTCTCCCGACCCCCGGAATTCTTGCCTTGCCACCATTTATGGCCACCAGCCACTACATCTCAAAATAATCGAAATATCACCCAGGGCACACGTTTGTATTTTCATGGCTGATTTATTAATTCACGTTTTTTGTGTTTTTGAAAGTCAATCGTTTTTTGTTGTTGTTGTTGCTGCTGCTGTGTTTTTTTCTCTCCCTCTCTTCCTTTGTTTTGGAGTTGCTTTGTTATTCGACGGTTACACCCACTGTTAATTGTTTTGTTTATGATTTGCAATGTTTTTGGTTTTGAGGGGTTTATTCGGTATTTTTTTTTTGGACGTGTTTTGTGTTGAGATGGCATTGTGGGATTAATCTTGCACACCTTATTTATATATTGAAATACAAAATGAAATGGCTATATTGAATTTCAAAATTCGTGGTAATTTTTAACACACCTCAACAAAAGCTTAGGTGGAGTTTTGGGAAGAGAAAAAAATGAAACATTTTTCGGGTATTGATATAATTTGTCAAAATAAATAAATCAAAATAATTTTTCTTTAAAAAATATGACAATTTTAATTTTTATGAAAAAAGTTCAAATATTTTTTTTTTTTTGTAAAACAACATTTTTTAAAATTGCACTATCAACAACATTCGAACCTTTTTCGGATATTATGTATTTAATATAACTTTTTTTCAATTAGTGAAAATTTAAAAAATATAAAAATTTTAATTATAATTAAAAACATGATTTTTTTAACATTTCTTAATATTATATATTTTTTTCAATTAGTAAAAATAAAAAAAAAATTATCGAAAGATTTTTTCATTAAGGATATGAAAATTAAAATTTTTTTTAAAATATGAAATTTTTAATTAAAAAAAATATATATAAATCTTTTTTTAAAAAACAAACCTTAAAATTGTACTAGAAAAAAAACGCCAACCTTTTTCGGATATAAATATATTTGTTATTTGGTAAATTCGACCTTCTTTCGGATATTAATATATTTGATATAATTTTTTTCAAATTTAAATTTTTTTGTTTGAAAAATTTGAAATTTTTAACTTCCATTAAAAATATTTTTGTTTGTTAAAAAAATTAATTGAAATATATATGAAATTTTTAATTTAAAAAAAAAATATCTTTTTGTAAAAAACAAACCTTAAAATTGTACGAGAAAAAATTCCAACCTTTTTGGGATATAAATATATTTGGTATATATTTTTCAATTATTAAAATAAAAACATATATTTTTTTCTTAGAAAAATATGAAAATTTTATTTTTTATTAAGAAAAGAATGATAATTTTTTTATTGTACCAGGAAAAAATTCGATTCTTTAATTAATATATTTGATATAATATTTTCCAAATTTACAACAACTAAAAATAATCGAAATATTTTTTCTATAAAAAATGTGAAATTTTTAACTTTTATTAAAAAATATATTTTTTAGAACAGTCAAACCGTTTTCGGATATTAATATATTAGATATATTTTTTTCAATTAGAAAAAATTCTTGAATTTTTTTTATATATATTTTTTAAATTTTATCTGAAAAAAATCAAGTTTTTTCCAATATCAATATATTTTGTTAGAATTCTTGAATTTTTATATATATATTTTTTATTAAATTTTATCAGAAAAAAGTCGAACCTTTTTGAATATCAATATATATTGTTAGATCTTTTTTTCAATCTGTAAAAATTAAGAAAAAAATTAATTTATTTTTTTTAACATTAGAATCTTAATTTTTATAAAAACCCTAAAATTATTATTTTTTTTGAAATTAACTTCTTAAAGTTGTACCAGAAAAAAATTTCGAACCTTTTTCGGATGTTAACATATTTTATATATATTTTTTTCAATTAGTAAAAAATTAAAAAAAATAATCGGAATATTTTTTTTTATATAAAACTTTTATAGTTTTATAAAAAAAATATATAAATATTGTACCAAAAAAATTCAAACTCAAAAATTCAAAATTTATGGATATAAATATATTTGATTTTTTTTTTCAATTAGAAAAAATTCTTGATTTTTTTTGATAATTTTTTTTTAAATTTTATCAGAAAAAAATGGAACCTTTTCCAATGTTAATATATTTTGTTAGTTTTTTTCAATCTGTAAAAATTTTAATATTAAAATCTTAATTTTTATAAAAACCTAAAAATTACTTTTTTTAAATCTTAAAATTGTACCAGAAAAAAAATTCGAACCTTTTTCGGATTATTTGGTATAACTTTTTCTCAGTTAGTAAAAAATTAAAAAAATAATCGGAATATTTTTTATATAAAAATTTTCATTAAAAAAATTAAAAGATTATTTTTTTTGTTGTTAAAAAACTTTTCTTAAAATTGGATTTTTTTCAAAATATTTTTTAAGAGTCTCTAAATAGACGGAAATTTTTTAAACATACTATTTTAGGGTATCTAAACATATTTTTAACAGCCTTTAGCAGAGTCGATTTTTTTTAAATTATTTTAGTCGCTCTAAAACAGACGTAGATTTTTTCTAAATATTTTTTAAGAGTCTCTAAACGGACGTGGATTTTTTTTAAATATTTTTAAGTCTCTTAAGTGACATACGTTGATTTTTTTAAAAAAATATATTTTTTAAGGTAGTTCTTTTTTAAAAACGTGGATTTTTTTGTAAATATAAGAGCCTCTAAACTGACGTGGATTTTTTATAAATATAAGAGCATCTAAACTGACATGGATTTTTTTAAAATATTTTTAAAAATCTCTAAAGAGATGTGGATTTTTAAAAAATATTTTTAAAAATCTCTAAACAGACGCGGATTTTTTTAAACATATTTTTTAAGAGTCTTTAAACAGACGTGGATTTTTTAAAAATATTTTTTTAAAGTTTCTAAACTGACGTGGATTTTTTAAAAATATTTTTTTTAAAGTTTCTAAACTGACGTGGATTTTTTAAAAATATTTTTAAAAATCTCTAAACAGACGTGGATTTTTTAAAAATATTTTTTAAAACTCTCTAAACAGACGTGGATTTTTTAAAAATATTTTTTTAAGAGTCTCTAAATAGACGTAGACCTTTTTAAAATGTTTTTAAGAGTCTCTAAAAATTCGTAGATTTTTCAAAAGTCTTTAAAAAGACATGGATTTTTTTCTGAAACATTTTTCAAAAGTCTGTTGAGTGAATTGTTTATTTTTTAATAATTTTTAAGAGTCTCTATACAGACGAGGATTTTTTTCAAAATACTTTTTAGAGCCGTGGATTTTTTAATTTTTTCCATTATATTTAATTGTATTTAACAGGCTTTAAATAATTAATAAAAATACATTTATATAATTAAAATATATTTTTAAAATAATTTGAATAATTTTCCAAGAGTCCACTTTTTTGGCGCCGATGTTAAAAGAATATTGTTTTAATATTTTTTATATTTTATTTAAAAATATTTTTTTTAGATTTTTGTTTAAATTTTCTGAATTCTTAAAAGAGAAGCTTCAAAATATTTTTTAAAATATTTTTCAAGGACCCTCTCTTGGGATGGCTTTTTATAAAATATTTTTTATTTTTTTATTTAAAAATATTTTTTTAAATTAACTTTTCCAATTTTTTAATGAAAAATATTTCACTGAAATACTGTTTTCTTCTCCCACGGTCAACAAATTTTAATTTTTGTTTTGTTTTTTTTTTGGTCTCCTTGTTAAATAAATAAAATATTGTTTTAATATTTTTTATATTTTATTTAAAAATATTTTTTTATTTTTTTTTTGAAATTTTCTAATTTTTTAAAAAAGAAGGTTCAAAATATTTTTTTTTAATATTATTCCAAGAGCCCTCTCTAGGGATGGCTTTTTATAAAATATTTTTAAAATATTGTTTATTTAAAAATATATTTTATTTATTTAAAAATATTTTTAATTTTTTTTAATTCAATTTTCCAATTTTTTGAAAAAAAATATTTCACTGACATATTTTTTCTTTTCCCACTGTCAATAAATGATTGTTTTTTTATTTTTTTTTTGTTTTCTTGTTAAATAAATAAAATATTGTTTTAATATTATTTATATTTTATTTAAAAATATTTTTTTTGAAATTTTATGAATTTTTAAAAAAGAAGTTTCCAAATATTTTTTTAATATTTTTTAAGAGCCCTCTCTAGGGATGGCTTTTTATGAAATATTTTTAAAATATTGTCTTATTTAAAAATATATTTTTTTATTTAAAAATATTTTAAAAAGAAATTTTTAATTCAAGTAATATTTTAAGAAAAAATGTTTCATTGAAATATTTTTTTTCTTTTTTACTGTCAACAAATGATTGTTTTTTTTAATTTTTTTTGTTTTTTCTTTGTCTTCTTGTTAAATAAATAAAATATTGTTTTAATATTTGTTATATTTTTTTAAAAATATTTTTTTAATTTTTTTTTTTGAAATTTTCTAATTCAGCTTCAAAATATATTTTTTTTTAATATTTTTTCAAGAGCTCTCGCTAAGGATTTAAATATTGTTTTATTTAAAAATATTTTTTTATTTATTTAAATTTTAAAATTTATTTAAAATTTTTTTTTTAAATTAAATTTTCCAATTTTTTTAAGAAAAAATATTTCACTGAAATATCGTTTTCTTCTCCCACTGTCAATAAATGATTTTTTTTTTGTTTTTTCGTTTCTTTTTATTTGTTGTTGTATTTTCTCAACAAGAATCCCTAACGACATGGGGTAACACCTCTTGTTAGTTTTACTGATCTTGGCAGTTATTTCTGCTGATGTTTTTTTTCTTCGTCTTCTTCTGCTTAGCTGGCTTCCTTTGAGCTATGGTGTCTGGTTGAGCGATGCTTCTTCACCCATAGCCGGTTGGCTTGGCCTGGCTGCTTGACTCTTGTTATGAAAATCCTCTGCCGTCCAGCATCGCATTCACGGCATCTTCATCAGTGTCGTTGTTGCGGCATGATCATGGCTTTCATGTTTCGTTTTTCAGCGGATTTTTTTTTACCTCCACAAAGAGTACTTGTTAAAGATTTTTTTTTTTTTTTGCAATACAATGCCTCCTTAGCCCGATCATCATCGGCTGTGGCTGTTGGGAGCGTGATGATGAGGATGTAGCAAAAAAAAAAAAAACTTGAATTGAAAACAACAGCAAAAAAAAAAAGAGTAAAATGTGATTTCATGTCTTATAACCTGAGGATCAAATTCTGGCCAGACATTTGATTTGTTTGGTGTTGCCTGGTTTCTGTGTGGGGCTGTGGCGAGCGAAGGAAAAAACTGCAAACCTCACGATTTGTGGCTTAACGATTTTTGTATGACCATTTAGAGGAGTCACATTCGCCCAAGATTTTGTCGTTGTTTTTTTTTCTTTGGTGTGATGGCTCCCCTTCCTCCTCCTCCTTTGTCATTGTTTTTTTTCCATTACCGGGAGATGAAGTGTGATTTTGAAGCCAAGTATGTGGCTGGTTATTTTATAAGCTCCTCATGTACAATCATTCACAATATTTGCTTAGACCTGCACTTAATCATGTCGTTTTGTTGTCCAAAGTCTCACTTCATGTGACAGTGATGTTGGTGCGGCTGGCTGGCTGTCCGGCCATACTCCAGCCATACTCCCCAAGATTTATGCTACACCGCTTGGAAGTGTAACCAGGCGGCAGTTGTCTCGAGACTCCTATCCTGCACTCCTTGGCATAGCACGCCTTCATTGCAATTCCAGTGTGTAGTTAGTTATTTTATTGTTATTATTAAACATTGGGGAATTCTAAATGAGTTATTTTTAAGCGTTTCAGTATTTTTTTTTTTTGAGAGCTCTGCTCCGCTACTTTTATGTCGCCATAAGTTTGCCATTGTCCCCAACGACAAATGGCGTGGGTTTTAGATTTCCAGTCGCTCGCTCGCTCACATCTTGAATGGAGTGAGTTTTTAGTGTAAACAATTAAATTAAAGCATGATTAATGACTTTCAACAAAAACCTATTCAAAATCTAGAGAGCGAGTGACCTCTCTTATACCCCACCCCATGCCTCACCGCCAGGCCCCTATGGAAAAGTGTCATAAAACTTAACATAGCCATTCACACTATCTATGTCGTCCAAACTGAAATCTAGGAGCTTTAATAATCATAATAAATGTCTTCTCATTCGAATAAAACACAACAATGACAACAACAAAAAAGCTGATACAAAAGCTTACAAGACGCTCATTAACATAACAACAGAGGCAGAGGCAGCATCGGCAACGGATGAAGTTGTTACAGAGCTGGGCGGCATTGCTTTGCCATAAAACAAATTTTGGGAAATCTCAAGGGAGGGAATTGATTGAATACAAAAAAGGGATGGGGAAGAGAAAGAGAGAGATAGAGAGGAAAAAAGAGAGAAAGAAAAAAAAAACCAAAAAAAAAACCGAATCATATTTTTTCTATAGAAAAATGAGGTATTCCAGGGAGAAAAACTGTTATACGGATCCGATTTTTCTATCGTAAAACTGTTATACGGATAACATTTTTTCTATAGAAAAACTGTTATACAGATAACATTTTGTCTATAGGAAAACTGTTATACGGGTAATATTTTCCATAGAGAATAACTGTTATACGGATAGAATTTTACTATAGATAAACTGTTATACGGATAACATGTTTTCTATACAAAAACTGCTATACGAATACTATTTTTCTATAGAAAAAATGTTATCCGTATAACAGTTTTTCTATATACAAAATAGAAAAACTGTTATACGGATAACACTATTTTTATAGAACAACTGTTATACGGATAACACTATTTCTATAGAAAACTGTTATGCGGATAACATGTTTTCTATAGAAAAACAGTTATACGGATAACATATTTTTTCTTTAGAAAAACTGTTATACGGATAACATGTTTTCTATAGTAAAACTGTTATACGGATAACATGTTTTCTATAGTAAAACTGTTATACGGATAACATGTTTTCTATAGCAAAACTGTTATACGGATAACATGTTTTCTATAGTAAAACTGTTATACGGATAACATGTTTTCTATAGTAAAACTGTTATATGGAAAACATTTTTTCTATAGGAAAACTGTTATACGGATAACATTTTTTCTATAGGAAAACTGTTATACGGATAAAATTTTTTCTATAGGAAAAACTGTTATACGGATAAAATTTTTTCTATGGAAAAACTGTTATACGGATAACATTTTTTCTATAGTAAAAACTGTTATACGGATGACATCTATTTTCTATAGAAAAACTGTTATACAGATAACATTTTTTCTATAGAAAAACTGTTATACCGAAAAGAATGTTTCTTTAGAAAAACTGTTATGCGGATAAGATTGTTTATATAGGAAAACTGTTATATGGATAACATTTTTTCTATAGGAAAACTGTTATACGGACAACATATTTTTCTATAGAAAAACTGTTATACGGATACATTTTTTTCTATGTAAAAACTGTTATACAAATAACATTATTTCTATAGAAAAACTGTTATACGGATAACTGTTATACGGATAACTGTTATACGGATAACAATTTTTCTATAGAAAACTGTAGATTTTTAGATTTTTTCTATAGAAAAAACTGTTATACAGATAACATTTTGCTATAGAAAAACTGTTATACTGATAAGATTTTTCTATAAAATACTGTTATACGGATAAGATATTTTCTATAGAAAAACTGTTATACGGATAACAAATTTTCTATAGGAAAACTGTTATAGGGATAAAATTTTTTCCATGGAAAAACTGTTATACGGATAAGATTTTTTCTATAGAAAAACTGTTATACGGATTATCATTTTTTCTATAGAAAAACTGTTATACGGATTATCATTTTTTCTATAAAAAAGTGTTATACGGATAACATTTTTGGATAGAATAACTGTTATACGGAAAACATTTTTTCTATAGAAAAACTGTTATACGAATAAAAATTTTTCTTTAGAAAAACTGTTATACGGATAACATTTTTTCTATAGAAAAACTGTTATACAAATAACATTTTTTCTATAGGAAAACTGTTATACGGATAAGAACTGTTATTCGGATAAGAACTGTTATACGGATAACAATTTTTCTATAGAAAAACTGTTATACGGAAAACATTTTTTTCCATAGGAAAACTGTTATACGGATAACATTTTTTCTATAGAAAAACTGTTATACGGATAACATTATTTCTATAGAAAAACTGTTATACGGATAACATTTTTTCTATAGAAAAACTGTTATACGGATAACATTATTTCTATAGAAAAACTGTTATACGGATAACATTTTTTCTATAGAAAAACTGTTATACGGATAAGATTTTTTCTGTAGCAAAAGTGTTATACAGACAACATTTTTTCGATAGAAAAACTGTTATGCAGATAAAATTTTTTCTATAGAAAAACAGTTATACGGATAAATTTTATTTCTATCTAGAAGCATTATATTGTTTATCCGCTTTATCCGGACTCTTTATCCACTCTAGTCAAATTTGATTAAGGATTTATCCAACCTAATCATACATGTTTTGGTATTATCCAAATGGATCCACTCTATTTTGGATAGATCCAATATATTCTTTGGATAACGTGGATAAGTCCTATATACCTTTTCGAAAACGTGGGTGAGGCCTCTACATTTTTTGTGGATAAAACTTTTCTAGATTATGGATAACGAAGATAAAGCCTTTATATCCATTTGGATAATGCGGATAAAGCCTTTACTGGATTTTAATATTTTGGATAAATTCACTATACCTCTGGGAAAAGGTGGAAAATTCCAATATCATTGGGTAACCTGGATCCGGATAATGTGAAGAACCTCCCTTTACAATTTCGATGGAGAGACTAATGGGAGAGTCCCGCTAACTCCTCTTCCATGGAATGACAAATATCCACAAAAAATTCCCCAAAACGGCAACAATTGTAAATTTGTGCTGCCACAAATTTTGCCTCCTCTTTCTCTGACCTCCCCCCCAAAGTTCTCCGTCAAAGTAGAAAAGCTGCTTCTTCCAGCTTGGCTGGTTATTTTTCTGACATTTGAAGTTTGGAAAACTCTTAAACCACTTATGCAACATAAATTTTCCATAAAGAATCAACATGGAGTTGTGTAACGGAAAGAGGCTGGAGGATGGCGCTGGCATTGTTGCGATTCCAAAGGATGTTGTGGTTGCTGGTAACGATGCCGTTGATGATGAGGACGAATGTGGCTGTGACTTACAACCGGAAACTATTGTTATATCCGTTAGTTGTTTATATTTGCATTTCCCCCTCCCGAACAAAAAAAGGAATTGCGGAGGCGGTGGCGGAGGGAGGACGGTTCCAAGGGATGTCAGTCAGTCAGAGGACTTTCATCCGCTTTTCGGCTGTGGAAAAAAAGAATCCATTTAACAAAAGTGAAACTTTGGTGAAAAAAACTGACTAGAGTTAAGTTTAGTTTTGAGGAGAAAATCTCTTCTCCTTGCCCCCTTCCCCTCATCCTGGCTATTAGAAACTATGCCGGATATTTGCTAAAGAGCCAAGTCCCTTTGCTTCTTCTTTTTTTTTCTTTCTTTCGTTTCAATAACCCTAGTTTAACAATGCAATTGTTGTTCAGCTTTTATGCACAATTTGATAGAGTTTTTCATTCGTTCTTTTTGTTCTCGGAATTTCACAGTGTTATAGTTTCGTAAGGATTTCCCTCCTCCCATTCCCCCATGGCTTCGCTATGCGAAAAAGTGTTTTCCTTCAATTCCATACTTTTATTTGTTACATTTACTCTGAGTGTCATTTCTGTTGTAGTTTGTCAAGTAAGCACCACCGACCTCTCGTCGGACCCCCCAAATGCCAGGAAGAGGCCAAATATATTCTGGAGTACCCTTGGCAACAGTTCCTCCATCCTCCTCCATCATTCGGTGCAATGAAGTTGATGTGAAGATGGAGAAAAGCTTTTTAGTTAATGAATTGGAAAAAATGCATTTACAATTACATTAACTGGAAACTAGGATCCATTATATTTAAAGGAGGAGGGCAAGAGGAAGAGAGAGAGAGAGAGAGGAGAGAGAATGGGATTTTTATGGGAAATATTTAAAAGAGAGCTCTAAATGGTGTTAATTTCTTGGCCACAATTACAAATGTTTGCAATTGTCCACGTAATTCAAATTTTAGAGAGGCTGTATCCGAGCCATCCTAACGGGATAAAGGCATTATCTAACTTATCCAGATTGCCAAAATCGGCAGGAGCATGATCTCTATCACACATAATCTTATTCACATTAAACCTATTTACGTTAACCCATTTTGGATTGAGGTTTTATTCACATTTTTCGAATCGGATGGGGTCCTAACTCATGTTATTCAAATCGGCTAGTAGCTTTATCCAGATTTCATAGAGGCTTTATCCACGTTAGTCGGATATGATGAAGTCTTGATCAACGACGTAAAAAAAAAAAAAATAAATAAATAAAATAAAAAAAAAAAAAAAAAAATTGGGTAGAAGCGCAATCTTCGTTATCCAAATTTGATAGTAGCTTTATCCAGATTTCATAGAGGCTTTATCCACGTCAAAAAAAAAAAATCTGGATAGAAGGATAATCTCCGTTATCCAAATCTGATATAGTATTTATCCACGTTATATAAAATCTGGTTAGCCAATTTGGATAGAGGAGGCTTTATCCATATTATCCATATAATATAGAGATTCTATCCATTTCATCCAAATCGGAAGGATACTGTATCCACGTAATCCAAATCGAGTCAACGTTTCTAATAGAGGTCCTATCAACACTACCCCAATTGGATAGAAGCTTCATCCACATTATCCGGATAATATGAAGATTTTATCCATATAATCCACATCGAATAGAGGCTGTATCCGCATTTTCAAGATATAATGCGATTCTATTGCCTCAATCGAAAGCGGAAAAAGTCTAGATTTGAGCTTGGCTTTATCCACCTTTCCAAAATCAAGTCCATATCGGATAGAGGCTGTATCTGCATTTTCCAGATCTGATTAAGGTTTTATCTCATTTTCCAAAAATAATGCAATTTCATCCCCTCAATCGAAATCGGATGAAAAGACGTTATCCAGATTTAAGTGAGGCTTTATCCACATTGCCAAAATCAAAATCAAAAGCTTCTCTCCACGTTATCCAGATCGGATAAAAGCTTAGTCCACGTTATCCGAATATCATACAAACTTTATCCACATTATCCCAGCTCTATATACACTTTATCCAGTTTATTCACGCATCATCCGAAGTTATCCGAACGTCTCTCTGTTATCAAAATATCATTTTAACTTTATCCATGTTATCGGAACATCACATGGGTATTATCCGCATTATCCGAACGTCATTTAAACTTTATCCACGTTATCTGAACATCAAAAACGATGTCTGACAACGTGGATAACGTTAAAATGATGTTCGGATAACGCGGATAACATCATTTAAATATTATCCACGTTATCGGAACATCACATGGGGATTATCCGCGTTATCCGAACATCATTTAAACATTATCCACGTTGTCAGACATCGTTTGGACATTACCCACGTTATCCAGATATTATCCAGACGTCACAAAAGCATTGACCTTGTTATGCAAACATGATTTAAATATTATCCACGTTATTTAGACAACGTTTGTGCATTATCCGTATTATCTACGTTATCCGAACATCACATAGGCCTTATCTGCGACATCTAAACACCATCTAAACATTATCCACATTGTTCAGACAAAGTATAGGCATTATCCGAGTTATCCAAACATCATATAAACATTATCCGCGTTATCCAGATATTATCCAAATTTTCCGAACATCACATAGGCATTATCCGCGATATCTAAAATCATTTAAACCTTATTCACGTTGTCCAGACAAAGTATAGGTATTATCCGAGTTATCCAAGCATAATATAGACATTATCCGCGTTATCCAGATATTATCCACGTTATCCGAAAACCACATAAGCATTATCCGCGATATCTAAACATTATATAAACATTATCCACGTTGTCCAGTCAAAGTATAGGCATTATCCGAGTTATCCAGACACCGTTTGGACATTATCCGAGTTATTCAGATATTATCCACGTTATCCAGCCATCGAAGAGGCATTATCCGCGCTATCCAAAACACCATTTAAACATTATTTTATGTTATCCAGGCATCGTATGGGTATTATCCACATTATCCGGATATTATCCACGTTATCCGAAAACCACATAGGCTTTATCCGCGATATCTAAACATCATTTAAACATTATATACGTTATTCAGATAAAGTATAGGCATTATCCGCGTTATCTAGACATCGCTTGGACATTATTTGCGTTATCCGGATATTATCCAAGTTATCCAGACATGGAAGAGGCATTATCCGAGCTATCCAAAACATCATTTAAACATTATTCATGTTATCCAGCCATCGTAAATACATTATCCGCGTTATCCAGATCTTATCCCTGTTATCCAAACATCATATAAACATTATCCACGTTATTCAGACTTCGTGTAGGCGTTATCCACGTTATCCATATATTATCCACATTATCCGAACATCAAATAGGCATTATCCGCGATATCTAAACATCATTTAAACATTATCCAGGTTATCCAGACATCGTTTGGTGATTATCCGCGTTATCCGAAAATCACATATGGATTATCCGCGATATCCAAACATAATTTGAGCATTATCCTCGTTGTCCAGACAAAGTTTAAGCATTATCCGAGTTTTCCAGACATCGTTTGGGTATTATCCGTGTTATCCAGTTGTTATCCATGTTATCCAGACATCACAAAAGCATTCACCCTGTTATCCAAACATCATTTAGACATTATCCACGTAATCCAGACATCATATAAACATTATCCGCGGAATTTATATATTATCGACATTATCCGAACATCATAAAGGCATTATCCGCGATATATAAACATAATTTAAACATTATCCACGTTGTCCAGGCAATGTATAGGCATTATCCGAGTTATCCACGGTATGGGCATTATCCGCGTTATCCATATATTATCCACATTATCCGAACATCACATATGCATTATCCGCGATATCCAAACATCATTTAAACATTATCCACGTTGTCCAGACAAAGTATAGGCATTATCCGAGTTATCCATACATTATCCACGTTATCCAGACATTATAAGCATTATCCGCGTTATCTAGATAATATCCACATTTTCCGAATATCACATAGGCATTATCCCCGATATCTAAAAATCATTTAAACATTATCCGCGTTATCCAGACATCGTTTGGACGTTATCCGCGTTATCCAGTTATTATCCACGTTATCCGAAAACCACATATACATTATCCGTTATATCTAAACATCATTTAAACATTATCCACGTTGTCCAGACAAAGTATAGGCATTATCCGAGTTATCCAGACATCGTTTGGGTATTATCCGTGTTATCCAGTTGTTATCCAGACATCATGAAAGCAGTTATTCCGTTATGCAAACATCATATAATCATTATCTATGCTACCCATACATCATTTGGGCATTATCCGCGTTATCCGCATATTATCCACGTTATCCAGACATCGAAGAGGCATTATCCGCGCTATCCAAAACATAATTTTAACATTTTTCATGATATCCTGGCATTGTTTAGGCATTATCCGCTTTATCCAGATATTTTCCTCGTTATCCAGCCATCGAAAAGGCATTATCCGCGCTATCCAAAACATCATTTAAACATTATTCATGGATATTGTCTTTATCCGCGTTATCCAAACCTCATATTATCTTTATCCACGTTATCCGAACTTGAAATAAAATTATCAACTTTATCTGAACATTATGAAATTGTTATACACATCAAAAAATATTTATCCATCCTATCCGAACACTAAAAAATGCTTATCCATCATCAAGCCATCATGCAATATTCTTCCGCATTATCCAATTGATTGAGAATTTTTATCCTGCTATCCACATTATCCACCCGTCATAGATTCTTTAACCAAACATCAAAGAATTTTTATCCACACTATCCGGACATATTAGAATCCTTTTTGCGTTGTGAAAATTTCAAATGATCTTTATCTACATTATACCAAACTTCGTAGAATTTTTATCCCCTTTATCCAAAAATATTTTAATTCTTATCCGCAGTGCAAAAATATCATAGAATTTTTCTCTACACTTTCTAAACCTCAAAGAATTTTTATCCACATTATCCAGCATTCGTAGCTTCTTTATCCATTTTAGCCAAACATCATAGAATTTTTATCCACACTATCTAGTTATTATAGAATCCCTATTTGCGTTGTAAAAACATCATTAAATCTTTATCCACATTATCCACACATATTTTAGTTCTTATCCGCATTGGGAAAACAACATAGAATTTTTCTCTATACTCTCTAAACCTCACAGAATTTTTATCCACCCATAAAAGATCCATTATCCAGTTTATCCAAACATTATAGAATTTTTATCCACACTATCTAGACATCATAGAATTTCTATCCGCCTTATCCAGCATTCATAGCTTCTTTATCCAGGTTATCCAAACATAAGAGAATCTTCATCCACACTATCGAGACAAAATAGATCCTAATTTGTGTTGTAAAAACATCATAGAATCATTATCCACATTATCCAAACTTCATGGAATTTTTATCCATATTATCCACCCTTCATTGATTTTTATCCATTTTATCCAAACATAATGTAGTTTTTATCCACTTTATCCAGACATAATATTATCCTTATTTGCGTTGTAAAAACATCATAGGATTTTTATCCCCCTTATCCAAATTTCATGGAATTTTTATCCACGTTATCCAAACATATTTTAATACTTATCCGCAGCCTGAAAACATCATAGAATTTGTATCTACATTCTCTAATTCTCACAAAATTTTTATCCACATTATCCGGGCGTAATTAATTTTTTATCCGCATTGTATAAACGTCATAGAATCTGTATCCACATTATCCAAATATTTTTAAAAATTTATTCAAAATTTCACATTTTTCCAAAAAAAAAAAAAAAATATCCACATTCTTAAAACCCTGAAAAATATATTTTCTCCAAATCTCGTAAATTTTGTATCCCTTTAATAATTTAATTTTTAATTTTATTATACCCTACACCACATAGTGGTAAGGGTATTATGTCTTTGTGCATTTGTTTGTAACATGGAGAAGGAAACGAGATAGACCCATAGTTACTTTTGAGAACCTTCATAGAATCACTTTCTGAGTCGATTTATGCATGTCAGTCCGTCTGTCCGTCCGTCTGTCCATGTATTCTTGTGAACAAAATGAAGGCCGCATTTATTATCCGATTGAGATGAAATTTTCCAAACAATATGTTTTTGGCCCAAGGACGAACCCTATTGAAATTGGTGAGAATCGGATCAAATTTAGATATAGCTCCCATATATATCTTCATCCGATTTCGGGTTAAATGTGCACCAAATGTCCACTATCAGTCCAAATTACCTGAATTTTGGCACACCCAACCGAGTTCGGCCTAGAAGCAAGTATATCAAAGAAAATCAAGAAAATCGGTTCAGATATAGCTATAGCTCCCATATATATCTTTCATCCGATTTGATCTTTAAGTCCCTCACATTCCTACTATGCACTCCACAACCGTGATATTTGGTACCAGGTATTAGATGGAGCACAGAAATAGCTGTTTTAAATTTTATCGAAATCGGTTCAGATTTGGATATAGCTCCCATATATATCTTCATCCGATTTCGGGTTAATTGACCACCAAATGGCCAATATCAGCCCAAATGGCCCGAATTTTGGCACATGTGACCGAGATTAGCCTTAAAGCAAATACAACAAATTTGGAGAAAATCGGTTCAGATTTGGATATAGCTCCCATACATATGTTTCATCCGATTTGGTGTTTAAGCCTCTCACATTCGTAATATGCACTCCACAAGAATGATATTTGGTACCAGATATAAGATATAGCCCAGAAATAGCTGTTTGTAATTTTATCGAAATCGGTTCAGATTTGGATATAGCTCCCATAAATATCTTCATCCGATTTCGTGTTAATTGTGCATCAAATGGCAAATATCAGCCCAAATGGCATGAATTTTCGTACATAAGACTGAATTCAGTCCAGAAGCTAATACGTCAAATTTGGAGAAACCCAGTTCAGAGATAGCTATAGTTCGTAAAATGCACGATAGAATTAGATAGATTTTGATTTTGTACCAAATATCTCATAGAGCTCTGAAATGCCCTGTATAAACCTTTTTACGAGAGCTCTACTAAATATGCATAGTGGTGTAGGGTATCATATAGTCGGCCCCGCCCGTCGGCCCCGCCCTTTTGAGCTTTCCTTACTGGTTTAAAATTAAATTCGTGTAATCCAAATTTTAAATGACCTTGTCCTCCCCCCTCCCTCCACCATATTTCCCATGCCCATTTATTGATTTTCTTTTTGTCACATCATTTTTCCCTCCTTTAATGGGTGTCATCCGCCACCGATTAGCCGGGTCATTAAAAATTCACTGGTTCATCGAACTGCTGACAAATACCCCAACTATTTCCAGCGAGTGACGTCATTGCTAATTATAAATAAATTAAATCTATTTATTTTTTAACATGGAATTTAGATGTCAGCATTTCAGCTTATTCTTCTTCTTCTTCGATTTTCTATGGAAGCTGCAGTGCCTTGTAATTTCTGAGAAGCAAAAAATAAAAAAAATTGTCCCGCTTTGATAACCCCAAACCGTTTTTCCTTGAGCTGCTGCCGTTGCTGTGTATTTCCAAGCGATAAGACGCATAAACAAAATATTGATAATTGAATATTATTTCAATTTTGTATTGGAAAAAATGTATTGGATTTAAAAACAAGTAAAAAAGCTGTAAATACGTCCGGGCAGAACTTTGAATACCCTCCACTATTTGGTAAAAATTTGGCTATTTTCAAAAAAATTAATAAATAAATAAATTAATAAATAAAAATAAAATAAAAGAAATAAATAAAATCAATTAAAAATTCTGTTAAAATCTTTAAAAAATACCGAATATAGGGAGGTACCATGGGGGTTATAAAACGTGGACCTGCACAGACAATTTTCTGGCATAGGCTGTAGTATCCATTACGAACTTCAATTGCGAAATTTGAAACAATTCCGGTAAATAATGTCGCTAAAATCTTCAAAATACCGAATATCGGGGGGTACCGTTATATGGGGACTATACGAAAGCCTCGACCTGCACAGACAATTTTCTGTCATATGCTGTAGTATCCATAACGAATCTCAAGTACCAAATTTGAAACAATTCCGATAAATAATGTCGCTAAAATCATCAAAATACCGAATATCGGGGGGTACCGTTATATGGGGGCTATACGAAGACGTGGACCTGCTCAAACAATTTTCTGCCATAGGTTGTAATATTCATTGCGAACTTCAATTGCGAAATTTGAAACAATTCCAGTGAAAAATGTCGCTAAAATCATCAAAATACCGAATATCGGGGAATATCGTTATATGGGGACTATACGAAGACGTGGACCTACATGTCCCATTTTCTGGCTTAAGCCGTAGTATCTACTACGAACTTTAAATACCAATTTTGAAACAATTCCGGTAAATAATATCGCTAAAATCATCAAAATACCGAATATGGGGGGGTACTGTTATATGGGGGCTATTCGAAGACGTGGACCTGCACAGACAATTTTCTGCCATAGGCTGTAGTATTCATTACGAACTTCAAATACCAAATTTGAAACAATTCCGGTGAAAAATGTCGTTTAAATCATCAAAATACCGAATATCGGGGGGTTACGTTTTATGGGAGCTATACGAAGACGTGGACCTGCACAGACAATTTTCTGTCATAGGCTGGAGTATCCATAACGAATCTCAAGTACCAAATTTGAAACAATTCCGGCAAATAATGTCGCTAAAATCTTCAAAATACCGAATATCGGGAGGGTACCGTTATATGGGGGCTCTACGAAGACGTGGACCTGCACAGATAATTTTTTGTCATAGGCTGTAGTATCCATTATGAACTTCAAATACCAATTTTGAAACAATTCCAGTAAATAATGTCGCTAAAATCAACCAAATACCTAAAATCGGGAGGTACCGTCATATGGGGGCTATACGAAGACGTGGACCTACATGGCCCATTTTCAATACCAAAAGTCCTGCAGACATAATACATATTTAACTAAAATTTTATCAATTTACTTCAATTCGTTCGAAAGCTACAGTGATTTCCACAGACGGATAGACGGGCAGAAGGACAGACGGCCGAACATTGCTAAATCGACATAGAATTTTATGCTGATTAAGAATATAAGGTATATATATGGGGTGGGGTATATGTATATTTCGAGGTGTTACAAACGGAATGACAAACTTGATATACCCTCCATACCATAGTGGAGGGTATGAAAAAATAATACATATATTGTAATTTTCACATAAACTATAGCTCCCAGCTGGGTGGATGGCTGGCTGGTGGCAATGCCAAGCTGAAAAAAATTTCTGACAAAGAAAGAAATCTGTTCTTCTTGTTATCAGCACTGGAAATGGGTTGATGTAAGTGGGAGACCAAGTATGTGTGTCTGTATGTGTGTTTTGTAAAATTTACATGAAAATTTATTACATCGTAAATTGACAGCAACATGTGAGACGACATCATACCAATGAACCAATTCCGCTCTGGCCATGGCAACCATTTCCACATGCCATGCCATGCCAAATGGGGAAGGGAATGCAAAAATAACAAAATATCTCAACTCTCTTTCATGGAGCAAGAAAGAGAGAGAGAAGGGGTAGGGGTGTGCCCTACTCCCCACATTCGTCTATGGGTGACAAGCAAAAAGTTGAGGAGGGGAGGGAGCCTCCATGACCCTGTTAAAGATATTTTTGGTAAATGTCATTCATTCATTTGTCGGGAGTGCCTCCCTGTCAGTTTCCCCTCCTGATTTTCTTTGTTATCAATTCAGCTTCTTCTCGGCCCTTCCGATTCAGATTGTGATGAAATCACACATTTTCGTTTTGAAATTAACAGTGGCCATTTGTTAGAGGACCATAGAAAAACTCGGGCAATTTGTTGTTGGGATTTGAGAAATCTAAAAGCCGAAGGGAGAGGGGGGAGGAGGGGTGTTGTTAAACATCTTGATATGCTGTCGACCATTTAATTTCTCCAAATTGATAAATTTGGTTGTTGACATTGTTAAATTGCCCAGTCCCGGTGACAGTTGCCGGTAATTCGTCGAGACATTTCTCCATGATTTTGTTTTTTTTTCTTTTCGGATGGCCGAATAAATTAAAGACCATAAATTTTGAGAATGAAAATCCCACCCAAAAAGATCAAAGGTAAAACGATTTGGATTGGGGATAATATTTATGGTTTAGGAAATTGGACCTGTTGCTTGCTAATAGCGAGGGCTATTAGAAAACATTGGGGGTGAATTTTAGAAAATTTTTATAAAGGGTTACATATAATTAAAACAAAATTCAGATTTTAAGGTGTACAAATATTTGAAAAAATATTTAAAAAGAAATAAATTTATTAAAATATTAAAAAAATCTTCGTTTAAGGGCTTCAAATAATTTTAGAAAAATATATAAATATCCACGTTTAAAGGCATTTGGGTATTTTTTGAAAAAAATTTAAAAAATCCACATTTAAAGGCCTTTGGATATTTCTAAAAAAATATTTAAAAAATCCAAGTTTCTCGGCCTTTGGATATTTTTGAAAAAATATTTAAAAAATCCACGTTAAAAGGCCATTGGATATTTTTGAAAAAAATATTTAAAAAATTGACGTTTAAATATCCTTAGATATTTTTGAAAAAATATTTAAAAAATCCATGTTTAAAGACCTTTGGATATTTTTGAAAAAATATTTAAAAAACCCACGTTTAAAGACCTTTGGATATTTTTGAAAAAATATTTAAAAAATCCACGTTTAAAGACCTTTGGATATTTTTGAAAAAATATTTTAAAAATCCACGTTTTAAAGGCCTTTGGATAATTTTGAAAAAAATATTAAAAAATTCAATTTTAATGGCCTTTTTATTTTTTAAGAAATATTTAAAAAATCCACGTTAAAAGGCAATTGGATATTTTTGAAAAAATATTAAAAAAATCCACGTTTTAAGGCCTTGGATAATTTTGAAAAAAATATTAAAAAATTCAATTTTAATGGCCTTTGTATACTTTTTAAAAAATATTTAAAAATCCACGTTTAAAAGGCATTGGATATTTTTGAAAAAATATTTAAAAAATCCACGTTTTAAAGGCCTTTAAAATTTATTTTAAATCCACGTTTTAAAGGCCTTTAAAAATTTATTTTAAAAATCCACGTTTAAAGGCCTTTAAAAATTTATTTTAAAAATCCACGTTTAAAGGCCTTTAAAAATTTATTTTAAAAATCCACGTTTAAAGGCCTTTAAAAATTTATTTTAAAAATCCACGTTTAAAGGCCTTTAAAAATTTATTTTAAAAATCCACGTTTAAAGGCCTTGAAAAAAAATTGATTTTAAAAAATCCACGTTTAAAGGCCTTTAAAAAATGTTATTTAAAAATCCACGTTAAAAGGCCTTTAGAAATAAAATTATTTTAAAATATCCACGTTTTGAAAGGCCTTTAAAAAAAAAGTTATTTTAAAAATCCACGGTTTAAAGGCCTTTAAAATTATTTAAAATCCTTTAGGCCTAGTATGTATTAAAATCCACGGTTAAAAGGCCTTTAAAAATTATTTAAAAATCCACGTTTAAAGGCCTTTAAAAAATGTATTTTAAAAATCACGTTTAAAGGCATTTAAAAATTTATATTTAAAAATCCACGTTTAAAAGGCCTTTAAAAATTTATTTTAAAAATCCACGTTAAAGGCCTGTTAAAAATTTATCTTTAAAAAATCCACTGGTTTAAAGGCCTTTAAAATTTCCCGTTTAAGGCCTTTACAAATTATTTTAAAAATCCACGTTTAAAGGCCTTTAAAAATTTATTTTAAAAATCCACGTTTTAAAGGCCTTTAAAATTTATTTTAAAAATCCACGGTTAAAGGCCTTTAAAAATTTATTTTAAAAATCCACGTTTAAAGGCCTTTAAAAATTTATTTAAAAATCCACGTTTAAAGGCCTTAAAAATTTATTTTAAAATTCCACGTTTAAAGGCCTTTAAAATTTATTTTAAAATCCACGTTTAAAGGCCTTTAAAAATTTATTTTAAAAATCCACGTTTAAAGGCCTTTAAAAATTTATTTTAAAAATCCCGTTAAAGGCCTTAAAAATTTATTTTAAAATCCACGTTTAAAGGCCTTTAAACAATTTATTTTAAAAATCCACGTTTAAAGGCCTTTAAAAATTATTTTAAAAATACACGTTTAAAGGCCTTAAAAATTATTTTAAAAATCCACGTTTAAAGGCCTTTAAAAATTTATTTTCAAAAATCCACGTTTAAAGGCCTTTAAAAATTATTTTAAAAATCCCAGTTTAAAGGCCTTAAAAATTTATTTTAAAAATCCACGTTTAAAGGCCTTTAAAAATTTATTTTAAAAATCCACGTTTTTAAAGGCCTTTAAAAATTTATTTACAAAATCCACGTTTAAAGGCCTTTAAAAAGTATTTTAAAATCCACGTTTAAAGGCCTTTAAAATTTATTTTAACATCCACGTTTAAGGCCTTTAAAAATTTATTTTAAAATCCACGTTTAAAGGCCTTTAAAATTTATTTTAAAAATCCACGTTTAAAGGCCTTTAAAAATTTATTTTAAAAATCCACGTTTAAAGGCCTTTAAAAATTTATTTTAAAAATCCACGTTTAAAGGCCTTTAAAATTTATTTTTAAAATCCACGTTTAAAGGCCTTTAAAAATGTTTAAAAATTATTTTAAAAATCCACGTTTAAAGGCCTTTAAAATGTCTTAAAATTTATTTTAAAATCCACGTTTAAAGCCTTTACAAATGTTTAAAAATTTATTTTAAAAATCCACGTTTAAAGGCCTTTAAAAATTCTTAAAAGTTATTTTAAAAATCCACGTTTAAAGGCCTTTGAAAATGTTTAAAAATTTATTTTAACAATCCACGTTTAAAGGGCCTTTAAAAATTCTTAAAAATTTGTTTAAAAAATCCACGTTTCAGGGTCTTTAAATTTTTAAAAATTATTTAAAAAATCCACGTTCTGGGTCTTTAAATTTTTTAAAAAAATTATTTAAAAAATCCACGTTTCTGGGTCTTTAAAATTTTTAAAAAAATTATTTAAAAAATCCACGTTTAAAGGCCTTTAGAAATTCTTAAAAATTTATTTAAAAAATCCACGTTTAAAGGCCTTTAAAAATACTTAAAAAATTATTTAAAAATCCACGTTTCAGGGTCTTTAAAAATTCTAAAAAAAATATTTAAAAAATCCACGTTTCAGGGTCTTTAAAAATCTTAAATATTTATTTAAAAAAATCCACGTTTAAAGGCCGTTGGATATTTTTGGAAAAATATTTACAAAATCCAGGTTTAAAGGCCTTTGGATATTTTTGAAAAAATATTAAAAAAAACACGATTAAAGGCCTTTGGATATTATTGAAAAAATCCACGTAAAAATTCTTCAAGATTTATTTAAAAAGTCCACGTTTGAAGACCTTTGGATATTTTTGAAAAATATTTGAAATGTTTATTTTGATTTTCCCTTGCCCTTATCTCAACTCTAAGCCTTTCCATTTCGTATTTAACTGTCAAGGACCCTGTTTGACAAATTGTTTACACGTGTAAGTGAAAATTTCACACTTCCATGTGAAATGTCACATGTGATTATTACATTTCTTGGTCTTCTGTTACGGAATTACGAGTTTTGTGCTCTACATTGGACAAACAAACAAGCGCCTGATAAAAATGACAATATGTCTAGTTCGGAAAACAAAAAAAGTAAATGATTTGTCCACTATTTCCCAGAAATTCAGGGAGAGGACAAACACACGAGAAAAAAAGAGTTAATGAGCTGAGAATTTTCCATGTGTTTCCTTGGAAAAAAATTGACAACTGGCATATTGTGTGCATGGTCACTGATAGAATAAATCAATTAATTTTTCCAAGAATTTTCGTAAATTTCCTTAGGTTAGGATGAAGCCAAGGATATGGGGACACGTGTCCTAAAAAATAATTTTTGATAAATTTTTCAACATTTTTATATCCTATGTAAAGGGTTCAGGAGCTGAGGTAATTGTGCTGGAAAAAGTATCCTAAAGACACGAAATTATTTTTCGTTAAAAATTGGTCCTTGAATTATCCTGAATAATGTAAAAATAATTTTTATTTTCTGTTCAAAATATTTTTCAAATAAAAACTTCAAGTGATATGGTCCCCCATATTATCGACCTCCGATTATAAAAATTCGTCCTTCTGTAAGGATATGTAAAATTAAAAAATCTCG